>NC_133770.1:63296825-63372894 GCF_003597395.2 Chelonoidis abingdonii
GGAGAAACTTTTTCACTCAGAGTGGTGAAGTACTGGAATGGGTTACCTAGGGAGGTGGTGGAATCTCCTTCCTTAAAGGTTTTTAAAGTCAGGCTTGACAAAGCCCTGGCTGGGATGATTTAGTTGGGAATTGGTCCTGCTTTGAGCAGGGGGTTGGACTAGATGACCTCCTGAGGTCCCTTCCAACCCTGATATTCTATGATACAGCCAGGATCACAGATGTCACAGAATATGCTCTAAAGAAAATTTCCAGGATGGACATGTTAACACTCTTAAAACTGCCTTCACCAGATAAGGACACTCCACCACAAAAGTAGATTGCATCATGGACTGGGCCACCCAAATAGCTCGAGAGAAACTGCTTCAACACAGCTTAAAAAAACCAACAAACCACTATCCACACACCCCGAGTTGTCATCCACCACTCAAAGCATTGGGATATCGTCCTTCAAATACAATACATATTCAATGGAGATCACGTACTGAAAAAGAACTTTTCCAAGCCTCTTCTTCTGGTCTTCAAACACAATTCACCAACCTTGCCAAACTCATTATCAGAAGCAAGCTCCCCTCAGACCAGGACACACAAACCCAAAACAGCACCAGACCCTTCCAGAACAACAGATACAAAACCTGCAGCAATATCTGAACTGCTATATCATCTCTCACAACACACCTTACAAGATCCATGGGTCCTGCACATACCTATCACAGCATGTGATATACCTCATCTAGTGAATCAAATGCCCCAACAACAGCTATGTGGGTGAAACCAGACAATCCTATACTCTCGAATTAATTCTCACAAAAAATGATAAAAGATAAAAGCACCCTATGGCCTGTGAGTGAACACTGTTCACAAAATGATTATTCCATATTTGACTTTTCAGTCCTTTTACTGAAAGGAAACCTGTGCAACACCTTCAAAAGATGTGCCTGAGAACTTAAATTCATAACTCTGCTAGCCACTAAAAATCATGGACGTAACAGAGACCCTGGTTTTATGGGTCATTACAACAATTTGTAACACACTTTGCTGCCTATTAATCCTCTTTCATCCTATGCCTGGAGAGATGTTAAGTGCCCACTTCATTTATAAGTGATCTCTTAGAACATGTGAACCCTTTATTCTTAACAATCTGTCCCACCTTGTATTTATCTGTGATATTCTGGTTGCCTTCTCCAGACCTGAGAAAGAGCTCTGTGAAGCTCCAAAGCTTGTCCCCTCCACCAAGAGAAATTGATCTAATAAAAGATATTACCTCACCCACCTTGTCTTTTCAGTATCCTGAGATCAACACGGCTGCAACAAAATTGAAAACAAAAAATATGCATCGTTATTTGAACCAAACCTCTAAATCTTTGACGTTCATCCTATGATGGGTTTGATCACCGAAACCCCCTTGGGACTGTCACCTGATGTGCTGAGACTACCTCTGAGCTCATTTTCTCTGCCAGTTTGGGCCTCCAGAACCCTGCCTTGTTGAGCCAGACATGCCAGTTTGCTACAACACAGACCCAGGGTCTGAACCACGCACCCCAAAGTTGCAGGCTTAACTGAAAACAGTTTAAGAAGTGCTCCTGTCTCCAGCATCCAGACAGCTTTGTAAGGATACCTTACAAGAGACCTTTTGCATGAAGCATATTCCAGTTACATTATATTCTCACTCATTAGCATATTTTCATAAAATCATATGGTGTGCAACATCACACATCTATTACTGATATTGTGCATTTCCTTACACCAAATTATTGTGCTTCTATACATTTTTTAAGTTATTTTGAGGTTAACCCTTCTACCAACTCTGAGTTTAAAGAGGTAGTTAATAATATATGTGTCCATGAAATGTTATAATTTTTGTATTTTAGGCTGAAAAAATTCGTTGGAGCCAGTCTATTAAACATTTTAAAGCTCATGAAAAGACACTATGTGGTGATGTCCTGTTAACAGCGGCTTTTGTGTCCTATGTTGGATCCTTTACAAAACGATATCGTCAGGAACTGGTGGAACATATGTGGATTCCTTTCCTTAAATCACAAAAGGTAAAACTTATTGTACAAAATGGTGGCCTATAATGGAAGCTCATGTCCATTAGCTCTGTAGTTCAGAATGTAAAAGTACAGTTCTGCTCTTAAAAGTTGACTGTAAAATGTCTGTAGAGGTCAGTGCTTTGTCTTTCAATGGCTTTGTATCAGATTTTCTCAGAGTACAAGTAAAATCTTTTCTCTAACAGGCTTGCAAACTCTATGCCAAGTGAGTTTCTTTCCCTTTTACACATCTTCATTCTGTCGGTCAAATTATATCCTCTGCTAGTCCAGTGCAATAGAAGTCATTACTGATGGGAATGTGTAAGGATAAAATTCCATTTAACTTTCAGGTTTCAAGAAAATTTTGAAATGGCTTTCATTATATTGATTATTGCAACATCCTCCTCACTGACCTCCTGAACACACCCATCAATTCCAAATTCAGCCGCTATAGTCATTTCTCTGGCCTGTTGATTTTGTCATGTAACACGACAACATGTACCGTGTAAATTCTCTGGCCAAGATCCTCTCTTGGCTTCCTGTCCAATATATCAAATTTAAGCTTGTTATCACCAATTTCAAAACTCTGTCACTCTGCCCTTCCTTGCTTATATTCCCTTATGAAGTTTTGGGTTACCCCCCCAACCACTCTGCTGTGTGAGTGAATGTTCCCAACCTCTGTATATTTCTTAATCTACCCTTATAGTCCTCATCACTGTAACATTTCAGCACCTCCCAATTATTACTGGATTTTATCCTCAAAACACCCCTGGGAAGAAAGGAAGTATTATCATCCCTATTTTCAAATGGGGAGCTGACGCAAAAGGGTAGTTTAACTGATGTGCCCAAGGCCATACCAGAAGTATGTGGCTAAGCTGTGAATTTAATCCAGGTCTCCTGAGTCCACCAAGTCCAGTGGTGTATCGACTGGACCATCCTTCTTCCCTCTCCACCTGTTTGTCAGATTCTCACACAGTCATCTCTGTGACCAATGTGATCTTCCTGATCTTTTGTGCAGGACCCATTTGTGCCTTGCAGCCTCTAAGTGACTTGTATGTAAATTACCTATTGTTATTTCTTGCCCCCCGATTCTCTGTACTTCTTTGTCTTTAGATTGTGTGGTCCTTGGAGAAGGGACTACCCTTAACTCTTAGCACATTGTGATCACTACCTTAAATTAATAATAATAATTTCTCTAATACACTCTTTAAATACTGGTATTGCTAGTCAAATCAACTCTTTTACTGAGTGGCAATTTCAGACGTGTTCCCCATGGAGAGATAGAAATAATGAGTTGTTTTAAAAACACAGGTGCTAGGTAAAAGCTCTTCTTTATGAAAAGTAGAAGCTACAATGATGCAATCTCTTAGTTTTGTGCAGGTTTGGGAACTAGATAAAGTTACATATTAAAATAATACCTTGCTTTGTAAGAACAAACCACCATCACCACCACAATGCTATGTCTGCTTCCAAACAAATTTATTTCAATCCTTGAAACTGACTATACTATTTGTCATGTTTTACTTCATAAAATTGATGGCTGCGTGATTAGAATCAGGGTTTGGCAATGTTAAAAAAAAATACATCCTTTGCCATTGTTCAGTAATAGTTCTTACCCAACAACAAAATTGTTACCACAGTAACTAAACTGTATCTATCTAATCTAATCTAATCTAAATTGGGGAATAAGAATAACCTAGGGAATTATAGTCTGTTTAACTTTGGTACCCAGAAAGATAATGGAGCAAATAACCAGATAAACAGTTTGTAAGCACCTAGAATTTAATAAAGTGATAAGTAAAAGTCAACATGTATTTATCAAAAAAAAATCATGTCAAACCAACCTAATATCCTTCTTTGACAGGGTAACAAACCTTGTGGATATGGGGAAGCAGCAGATGTGATATATCTCGACTTTAATAAGGTTTCTGATACTGTCTCACATGACTTTCTCATAAACAAAGTAGGGAAATACGATCTAGACAAACCTACTATAAGGTGGATGCACAGCAGGTTGGAAAACTGTACTCGGAGAGTAGTTATCAAAGGTTCTCCGTCAAGTTGGAAGGGCAGATCAAGTGGGGTACTGCAGGGATCTGTCCTGGGTCTGGTTCTATTCAGAGTTTTCAATGATTTGGATACTGGCATTGAGAGTATACTTATAAAGTTTATGGATGATACAAGATGGGATGGATTGCAAGCTCTTTGGAGGGCAAGATTAGAATTCAAAATAATCTTGACAAACTGGAGAAATGGTTTAAAATAAATAGGTTGACATTCAATAAAGAGAAATGCAAAGTACTACACTTAGAAAGGAGTAATCAATTGTACAAATAAAAAATGGGAAATGACTGCCTGGAAAGGAGTACTGCAGAAAAGGATTTAGGGGTTACAGTGGATCATAAACAGAATCTCAGTCAAGGTGGGTAAAAATCAATAATTAAAAAAAATCAGATTTTTTAATTTAAATCAGATTTTTTATATAAAATGCATAAAATGCATCCAGCAATCATCCTTCCATAATGCCAACTATAATAAACTTCAGAACGAAGAGTGAACCATTCAAGAAATATATATTCGCTGATGATGTTTTAAAGAAAGTCACAACAGTGAACTGGTAGACGTCATTTAAGCACTTGGATTCAGAGACAGTTGAAGTGATGATCTCACTTTTAACAGCAGTAGCTTCTTCTGCTGGTGTAGAAAGAATATTTTGTTCGTGTGGATTAATTCATTCCATATTGAGAAATCGTTTGGGACCTGAAAAAGCAGGAAAGCTTGTTTTTTCTTTTCCAGATTATGAACCAACAGGAAAATGAAGGTGAAGATGATTGAGTTAGCTTCAGAAGCCGATATTTTAGTTTCTCATGTTGACCTGGCTGACACAGTTAATTTAATTTTATTTTTTTTAATATTTCATATAAATATTTTAGTTAAAAACAATTTTAACAAAAACAAACCGGATTTTAAAAAAGTGAATGTTTAACTAAATTCAAAAATTCATATGCTTGTTTTGTTAAAATATTATATGTTTGCTGTTGAAGAAAAAATTCAGAATACATAATGTTGTTGTTTTTAGTTAAGCAAAACAATTTAAATGTCTGTCTGGTGATGTTCTCCTCCTAATACAATATGGCAAGAAAATGCTCCAAATATTAATGATTAGCCTGTTGAATTGGAGATAGTTCACCGCCCAATGACTTCATAAATATCTGCTTCAATTATCTTTGGTAAATGATCATTCATTTTCTGATATAGCTGTAAAACTAATCTGAAAAGTTTTCAAAATAAATCACTTTCAAAATGTATAGTATGTACCTTCTAAAAATGAAACCTACATCTACTCAGAACTGGTAAGGCCTCAGCTGGGATACTGTGTCCAGTTCTGGGGAAGATGTGTACAGATTCGAGAAAGACCAAAGGAGAGCAACAAAAATGATTAAAGTTGAGAAAACATGACCTATGAAGGAAAGATTGGGAAAAAAAATGGGTTTGTTTAGTCTGGAAAAGAGAAGATTGAAGGGGGACATAACAGTCTTCAGGTATGTGAAAAGTTGTTATATAAAGGTGGGTGATAAATTGATCCTCCTTAGCCACTGAGGACAGGACAAAAAGTAATGGGCTTAAATTGCAGCAATGGAGATTTAGATTAGAAATTAGGAAAAAGTCCCTAACTGTAAGGTTAGTTAAACACTGGAACTACTTACTTAAGGAAGTTGTGGAATCTCCATCATTGGAGGTTTTTAAGAACAGTATATAGAGGCATCTGGCAGGATGACTTAGAAAACACTTCATCTTGCCTCAGTGCAGGGAACTGGAGTAGATGAACTCTCAAGATCCCTTCCAATCCTACATTTCTATGATTTCTATGATATGGTACATTCCTTTTAGTGCTACAGATTCTGCAAATCTGGTTCACCATAAAACATCATTTCCTGTAACCATTAATTCAGTACTTAGACTCGTCTGTGTTGGGTGGGGAGGAATAATCTTTCACCCTCCTCCAAAAAACTGTTAGATTTTGGAATTCAGTTCCAGCTGCTGTTTGCCAGAAATAAAAACCTAGAGTGAAATCCTGATACTGTTGGAATCAATGGGAGTTTTGCCATTGAATTCCATGAGGCCAATATTTCACTCTTAGAGAGGAAAGTTCTGGTAACCTATTATCGGTCCTCAGACCCATAGAGTATGCTACCTATTTGGAGATTTCCTTAAAACACTTGCTTTTTTTTAATTCTTCCCGTCTTGCATGTGCATCCCCATCCTCCTACCTTCAGGCTTCATGATTTAAGATTTTCATTTCTTTTAAAGCACACAAGCATGATAACACTTAGCCATCATATACTCATACTTACTCTATTTGGCTTGTGGGAAATGAGTTGGAGGTGGCAGTGCAGTTCCTAGTGTTGGCTCTAATTGGTGAGTTTATTGGCTGTCTTTGCAGAGAAGCAATAGCAATGGAGATTGCCCTATCTGTGATTTATGTAGGTGACCTCTTTATCACATAGCTGAAGCACATTAGCAAAGTGGTGTTATGCTGCTACCCATATTGTGTACCTTTTCTGTACATAATGAGCTTTATTCTTCAGAATTACCAATTCAATGCCATTCATGAGCACTGAATTTATCCTTCTCTTTAAGTGTTAAAAGCTGTATACACTGCAAACTATATACACATATGCTGTTTACTTGATTTAGTAAATCCTAAAGAAAATATTTACGAAGTTTCTTAAATGAAAAGAAAATGTATAGATGGAGATATACGTATCTCATAGAACTAGAAGGGACACCAAAAGGTCATCAAGTCCAGCCCTTTGCCTTCACTAGCAGGATCAAGTACTGATTTTGCCCTAGGTCCCTAAGTGGCCCCCTCAGGGATTGAGCTTACAACCCTGGGTTTAGCAGGCCAGTGCTCAAACCACTGAGCTATCCCCCCCCCAACCCCTGCTGTAAATTATAGGATTATCTGCTTTGCATTATATATCCTGTTTCTTTTGGCATCTGATAGGCTACAGGAGTCTTACTTTCTTTTATATATAATAAATCTCTAATTACATTGGCTCCTATTATTTTGTACATCACACTCAGTCTTGTCTTGCTACTTTACAACCTTGCTAGATTATTATTATATTTCATTCCGATTCAAAGGTTCCTATTCCAATAACTGAAGGCCTGGACCTGATTACCATGTTGACTGATGATACTACGATTGCAGCATGGAATAACGAAGGACTGCCCGGTGATAGAATGTCAACAGAAAATGCCACTATTCTAACACACTGTGAGCGTTGGCCTCTGATAATAGATCCCCAGCAACAGGGAATTAAATGGATAAAGAATAAATATGGAACTGACCTTAAAGTCATACATCTAGGACAGAAAGGGTATGTGTGCGCACTGAAGAATTAGTTCTCATATTTACTGCTATAAATTTCCCCTAATTTTTACAAGGACTTGGTGTTTGTTTTGTTGTATTTACTTGTAGATTTGAAATATTATAATACTGCTGGTTATTTATCCATGGTAGCATTTTCCGTTTTAAAAGCTCTGCTTGAAAAAGACACTTCCTGCTGTACTGTTTTCAAGTGCTAAAGAGGGAATAAAGTTAATGTTGGAGGTGCATTGCACGTGAGGGCAAATTGGTTTTCCCATAAATAGGGTGCTAAAAGTAAAGGCTTTGTTTAGTTTCTTGATTATTGGACATTTATATAGTACAGTTTAGTATATAGGATAATGGCATATAAGTACCTAATGCAGAGTGAGAGACTCAGTCTAGTGGTATTACACAGAAAACTACATTCAGTAACAGATTATCTAAAACATTTTGAATTCTGGTAGCTAAATTTGAATGGAATTAAGTTTAGGTTCTGTGGAATGGGTCTGTTTTTATCTCCTGTCATGCTGACTTTGATTTATTGAGCAGCTTGTGGTCAGTTTTGAACTGAATGTTATTTTATCTGCTGCAGTAAAATATCATTGAAAACTACCACATCTGTTTAACTTTCAAAACCTTTTAAAGACTATCATACTAGAAGAGGCTAGGTTGGTTTATTTTATTGAAATCCAAGTACAACAGATAGTTACATAGCACAGAACAGCACATGGTCTCAATAATGCCTCATTTTTAAAAGCTTTGAACAATTTAGGTCCTGTCTGCCTCCATGACCTCATTTTTTTATACTTTTCCCACTCAACCCTTTCTCCTTTTGCTTTCCCAAGCCATACAAATAATTGTCCCCTCTGTGACCTCTTCTCCATGTCTTCCCTGCAGCCTCTTAATGCCTGAAATGATATAGTTTGGCCCATATTATTATGATTATTTATTTGAATTACTGCTATTGATTTGTCTTGTGGTAATGCCATGGAGCCCCAGTCATGAACCAAAACCCCATTGTAATAGGGACTGTGCAAACACAGAACAAATCACTTGAGAGAAAACAGCACCTGCATATGAATTTGATTTCATTGTGAATTTCAATGTAAATGTTCACATCAGTAGTTCTTCAGGGTAGGACCTTGTCTTTATACAAAGCCTAACTCGTGTTTGTTACTACATAAGCAGTAATAAGGAGCAAAGCCTTTTGCCTCAAATGCACAGAATTATTAACCACTGGAAAATATCTTTTTGAGTGCAATACAGCAGGTTTTGATAGAGCTCTTATACAAATATTTCTCGTTTGTATAATCTAAAGCAGAAATATATTGCTCCATAACTAGCACATCATCTAAAAGGTAGGGTATGGTTTTTGTGTTAAGGTTTTTGAAGACTATTGAAAGAGCACTGGCCTGTGGAGACACCATCCTAATCGAAAACTTGAATGAAACAGTAGACCCAGTACTTGATCCCTTACTTGGAAGAAACACAATTAAAAAAGGGAAGTAAGTATTCTTGAGCAATCAGGATTTTTGCCTGGGAGTTGCTGCCAATGTGACTGTATATTTTTCTTTTTCTTACCTTCTCATTATAACTTTCTGTGCAGCATTTTTGTTTTGTTTTTTTTAAGCAAGGCGATGACTTAAAACTGATGAGGAATAAATATCAAATAATGGGGCATCTGGATGTGACTAGATCAGCACCGAAAAGTTCATATGCACATCAGAATGTAAAACCACCAATGCCATCCCAATCTTCAAAACCTCCCTGAAAATATTATGACCAGACTTTCTTGTGGGATTTCTCATGCTTTGTTTTCTAGCCTTAGCTAGAAACTGGAAGTGCAGTGATGTGCAAAATTAGGGAAAGGTAAACAAATTTCTTCGAACCTCAGCAAAAATGAGCTTTATTTTTAGAATAGTACTTTCTATTTTAAATGCCTCCAATGTTTATTAAATTCTTTATAGTTAAATGTACAACACTTAAAGTAAATTTATTCCTGATTACTCACAAATTATAAGGATTTAATAATCCAGGATAGATACACAAAGGGGTCCTATAACAAATTTATTTATGATAAAATATTGCAGCCTGATCTAAAACCCATTGAAGTCAATTAGAGTCTTTCTACTGACTTCTGTGGGCTTTGACTCAGGAACTAATTGATAGCCCCTTCCTGGCAGTGGAAATTAATACACACTTGTACCTCTAGACATGGGCCGTCCATGATCAGAGACAAAGCACATTGGTGGGACTATGCTGTACCTGTTTTATGGCTGAATAAAAATTTCAGTCTCCAGTGCTTTGCAGCATTTTTCATAAGAATTTCAATTAGTATTTTGTGAGTATTAAGATTTTAAAATAAATTTATAGCACATCAGCAGCTGCTGCAATTAAATTGGAGAGAAATTTTCATTTTGGTTACATCAGTGTAAACCTGGAGTAAATCTTTTCAGTTGATTGATCTTTTTGGCTGAAATATGGCAATGTGATCTCTGGTCAAATACAAATTTTCATTTTTACAGGCTGTGAAAAATCTCTTCAAAGGTTTTGAATTCTGCAAGAGTTAAACAAATAGCAAGAGTTTGTTTCCCCCAATACTCGGCTAAATGTGCCCTGGGTTCTGTGAGGCCTTCCTGGATAGCCACCAGAGTCAGGCAGAAGGGACCATAGTTTCATATGTCCCTCAAGCAGATGAGGCCGAGTGAAATATTCTTCTTTTATTAGTGATTAGATTACTCACACAACAGGAAATTAGTGGGAGGCAAAATACTGCTGTTTGTGTTTGCAGAAAAAACAAACAAACGCACACCCATTTTTTTGGCAGGTAACCCAAATTTTCTCCTTATTTGTCAAAGTTTCACATAAAAGCTATGGAGTGTGCACAAGTTCACAGGGCCGGCTCTAGCAATTTCGCTGCCCCAAGCATGGTGGCACACCGCGGGGAGCGCTCTGCCGCTCACTGGTCCCGCAACTCCGGTGAACCTGCCGCAGGCGTTTCTGCGGAGGGTCCGATGGTCCCGCAGCTCCGGTGGAGCTGCCACAGGCATGTCTGCGGGAGGTCCACCGGAGCCGCGGGACCAGCGGACCTTCTGCAGCCACGCCTGTGGCAGCTCCACCGAAGCTGCCTGCCACCCTCCCAGCAACCGGCAGAGTGCTCCGTGCGGCATGCCGCCCCAAGCGTGTGCTTGGCGCGCTGTGGCCTGGAGCCAGCCCTGCAAGTTCAGCTTCTTGAACACATCACTTGTTTAGGCCTAACACCATTTTATGCAAGACACAGCATTGCCCTGCACCTTATCCCCCTTGAAATGTTTCATTTTCATTACATTTTAGGGCGTAGCTAAAGAGTCTCAAACAACTGCTCTACTCTTCCCCAGCTATCTCTACCCACTGCATTCTTGGTTAGATGATGATCATTAGTTACTATTTTTCAGTCCACAAAGGTTTGCTAGGTACCTCATGATACGGATAAGATAACACAAGGGCTGGTTCTGCTTGCACATACACCAATGTAAATCTCAAATAATTCTATTAAGTCCTAGTTAACGCTGGTATAAAACGAGTGTGATTAAAATCAAGTCCCATGGTCCTGAAAGTCTTACTATCTAATTTCAGACACGATGTAACAAAGAGGATTATAAAATAGTGGGGAGGAGTTGAGGTGGAAAGGGCAGGGGTCGCAGGAATATAATTATACAGTAACTCAGCAAAGGCTTGCGCACAGCATGATGTAGCAATATATATAAACACTAGTCAATTTAATATTTAGTAATTAGTATGTTTAAGTGTTCTTTGCAGGAATGACTAAAAGGTCATCCAGTTAACATTTCAAAGACATTACACACAATGAATCATGGAAGATGTGCCATGTTTACCTCTTGCGGCAGTGGAACTATGCAGACCTCCCCTAGCAAACAAGCAAAGTTTTCAGCATTCTGTTTTTTAGTAGTTTTGTCAGGCATTTGTTTTTTCCTCCTAATAAAGAAAGACTAGAAAGATGTTTGTGATAGATATGGTGTAGTCCAACAGTTGAAGTTAATTAATAATTGGAATGTTGTAGATTATGAAGTAATGAATACTAATTACTCCTTTCTTGTCTGACAGCACCCTGCAGACCAATACATCAGCCTAGACTTTAATTTGGTTCTAGTAATGGTTTCATCAATAGTACATTAATTCTGTGTTTGAAAAGATATACAGTTGAACCTGACCCACACAGTAGATACCACTGTCATAAAATGGCCACATACTGACAACAACTGGATAATTAGAAATAATTAAATCCACTGAGCTTCAGACAATCCTAATTTTAAGTAAAATATGTCTTATGATATCAATCGACAGAAAGCATACCTGGGAAGATATATCAACTTGTAGTCCTTCCAAAGCAAATTTATTAACTTACATATTTAAAAACTTGCTGATTTGTGAAGCAACTTCATAAAATTATATGCCCTCATAGTTAACGGAGGGTTTTTTTGAGATTAAATCCTGTACAGTCACTCTGTAAGGAACATACCATAATACTAATTTATAGTGGTGTTTCTGAATGAAGACTGAGTATTTGGCATTTTTGAAAACCGGGCTTACTATCTTTAGGCACCTACGCTTTAAAATGTTGGCCGTGCAAACGTATTTACTGCCTAACACACACACCTTAACAGGGAGTATGTACTAGATTGTGATCTCCTTTTCACAAAAAGGATTAGGGTACTTTGAAGTACAAATTGTACTTTGAGATGTTTTCAGGTTTGATTGTGCATATAGTTGCAGCATTAGTCTGATAACATTGTGACCATGCATGACTGTTATGTATTCTTTAGGAAACAGCACGACAATTAACTCAGTTTCTATTCAGGAATAACTTTCATTTCCTAGAACATGCCAGCTGTGCAACTTTCAGGCAGAATTTTTTTCCACAAAACTAGTTTGACAAACTTGTACAGTCTGCCTGCTGAGATTGCTAAGTAACAGCTTCAGTCTACATCTGATTAGTTCAGCTTTTCTTTCTGCATTAGTTGCTGGACTTCACAAGTGTGAGGTAGAAGCTTTTAATTTAAACAGCAGGGCTTGAAATAAAGCTTTTTATAAGTCAATTGAAAAGTGGTCCCGTTTCCCACCCCCCCAAAGTAGGAAAATATTGTTTCCCTTATTTTCTTGTTCGAAAATCTATCTACTACCTCTCTTCATCTTGTTTGGGCCACTCTGAAATGCAGTAGTTGTAGGAGTCTGATGTATTTTATGCCATTTAGAGGCACAGTTCTTTAATTGGAACTATCCACCTTGAAATAATACAGGAGGTCAGACTAGATGATCTAATGGTCCCTTCTGGCCTTAAACACTGTAAATCTATGAAATGCAAATCTTTTAATTTTAAGTAGTCAAACTATTTACTAAAAAAGCTGTTGTTCAACTTTCAAGATGGATCGGAGATTCTCACCTTTTTTCATACAATGAGGCCATATTCATCCACTCAAGACTTCCTCCTAAGTCTCTTCTTTTTTCATACAATGAGCCCATATTCATCCACTCAAGACTTCCTCCTAAGTCTCTTCTCCTAGGATCTTGGGTGTTATCCTGCCTTTTCTCCCAGACAACATACCTGCAAGGGAAGAGCTGTTCCTTTGGTAGATGGTTTAGCCATGGTCATTAATCTTCAGGATGTGAAGTTTCAGACTCCAGATCATTCAGAATTGCCTTCCATAAAGTGGCTCTCTCTAAGTGTGTCATCAAAACTTCCTCTGTTCTTGGTCCTTCAGTGCAGAAGCCATTCATTCCTTTCACCTGGGATTGGAAGAAAAAATAGGGTGTTGCTTTGGGTGTCAGGTCCTGAGAGAGAGAGAGACAGAACAGTGATGATTTCGCTGGCTCTCTTGGTGGTCTCTGTGTTCTCAAACCCAATCAATCTCATACTGAGCTAGCCCTGGAAACTCCCCTTATGCCATATCTACTCTCCCAAAGATTAATTCCTTTTGTCCACCTCTGGTGCCTCAAACTAATGCATGTAAACTGAATGAAACTGCTTTTTAGATTAAGGCTTCTTCTCTGAAGTTGCAGTAGCAAGCAGCAGAAAAGTTGAAGCTGATGAGAGCTCCTTGGTATTTTTGAAAATCAAGTCACTTATTTAGGTACACAATTATAGATTTAGGCACCTAACTTGAAGCTCCTATTTCTGAAAATGTTGGCTTTTGTGCCTACTCATCAGCTGTTCTTAGACCCATCAGAAGACAGGAGTTTAGTTCAAATCCTTACATTTGAAAAGACCACCTTGGCTTAACCACGAGATCTTGCGTGATCTAAAAAATAAAAAGGAGTCATATTAAAAAGTGGAAACTAGGACAGATTACAAAAAGGATGAATATAGGCAAACAACACAGGAATGCAGGGGCAAGATTAGAAAGGCAAAGGCACAAAATGAGCTCAAACTAGCTACGGGAATAAAGGAAAGCAAGAAGACTTTTTATCAGTACATTAGAAGCAAGAGGATGACCAAGGACAGGGTAGGCCCACTGCTCAGTGAGGAGGGAGAAACAGTAACAGTAAACTTGGAAATGGCAGAGATGCTTAATGACTTCTTGTATTGTCTTCACTGAGAAGTCTGAAAGAGATGCCTAAAATAGTGAATGCTCTGGGAAGGGGTGGTTTAGAAGATAAATTAAAAAAAGAACAAGTTAAAAATCACTTAGAATTTAGATGCATGCAAGTCACCAGGGCCTGATAAATGCATCCTGAATACTCCAGGAGCTAATAGAGGAGGTATCTGAGCCTCTAGCTATCATCTTGGAAAATCATGAGACGAGAGAGTCCAGAAGACTGGAAAAAGGCAAATTAGTGCCCATCTATAAAAAGGGAAATAAAAAACAACTCAGGAACTACAGTTAGTTTAACTTCTGTGCCAGGCAAATAAATGAGCAAGTAATTAAGAGAATCGTCTGCAACACTTGGAAGGTGTAAGTGATTGAGGAATAGCCAACATGGAATTGTAAAGACCAATCGTGTCAAACCAATCTGATAGCTTTCTTTGATAGGATAACGAGTCTTGTGGATAAGGGAGAAGGGTGATTGTATACCTAGACTTTAGTAAGGCATTTGATATGGTCTCACTATATTCTTATCGATAAACTAGCAAATACAATTTAGAGGCTACTATAAGTGGGTGCATAACTGGCTGGATAACCGTACTCAGAGAGTAGTTATTAATGGTTCCCAATCCTTCTGAAAGGATATAACAAGTGGGGTCCACAGGGGTCTGTTTTTGGGATTGACTCTGTTCAATATCTTCATCAACGACTTGAAATTGGCATAGAAAGTACATTATTAAGTTTGCAGATGATACCAAACTGGAAGGATTGCAACTGCTTTGAGGACAGGGTCGTAATTCAAATGATCTAGACAAATTGAGAAATGTCTGAGTTAACAGAGTGAAGTTTAACAAAGACAAATGCGAAGTGCTCCACTTAGGAGAAAAATCAGTTTCACACATTGTCATGTATAATTCCCACTCTGAACCTTAGCGTCCAAAAGATGGTGGGATCACATGAATTCCTCTAAGCTTGATTACCAGCTTAGAACCTGTAGCGCTGCACCAACCAGGAATTCCAGTGCCAGGTACACTCTGGTCCCCCAAGACCTTCCGGGGAACCCCACCCAGACCCTCTGGATCTTACCACAAGGAAAGTAAACCCTTCCCCCACCGTTGCTCCTCCAGGCTTTCCTCCCTGGGTTACCTGGAAATCACTGGATTTAACTCCTTGAATCTTAAACAGAGAGGAAACTGCACCTTCCTCCTCCTTCTCTCTCCCCTCCCAGACTCTTCCTGGAGAAGACAGTAATTCTAACACAGAGAGAAAATTAGCCTTTCTCCCCCCTTCCCTCCTTTCTTCCACCAAGTCCCTGGTAATCCAGACCCCGTCCCCTGGGTCTCACACCAGAATAAAAAAACAATCAGGTTCTTAAACAAGAAACTTTTAATTAAAGACGAGAAAAAACAGTAAAAATTATCTTTGTAAATTTAAGTGGATTAGTACAGGGTTTTTCAGCTATAGACATGGGAAATACCCTCCCAGCTTAAGTATACAAGTACAAATTAAAATCCTTTCAGCCAATACAAATTGAACTCCTTCCAGCCAATACACATTTGAAAATAAAGAAAACAAAACATAAGCCTAAGTCGCCTTATCTACTTAGTACTCATTATTCTGAATTTATAGAACCTGTATCGGAGAGATTGGAAAAACCTGGTTGCACATCTGGTCACTCTCAGAACCCAGAGAGACAGCAACCAAAACTAACAGCACACACAGAAACTTCCTCCCTCAAGATTTGAAAGTATCCTGTCCCTGATTGGCTCTGGTCAGTGACAGCCAGGCTTACTGAATTGTTAACCCTTTACAGTCAAAGAGATATAAAGTATTCTGTTCTATTAACTCCTACTATCTGTTTATGACAAATACAAAAATGGGAAGAGACTGTCTAGGAAGGGAGTACGGCAGAAAGGGATCTAGGGGTTATATGGACCACAAGCTAAATATGATCACAGTGTGATGCTGTTGCAAAAAAAGCAAACATGATTCTGGGATGCATTAACAGGTGTGTTGTGAGCAAGACACGAGAAGTCATCTTCCGTTCTACTCTGCGCTGGTTAGGCCTCAACTGGAGTACTGTGTCCAGTTCTGGCACTGCATTTCAAAAGATGTGAGAAATTGGAGAGGTCAGAGAAGAGCAACAAAATGATTAAAGTCTAGAGAACATGACCTGTGAAGGAAGTGAAAGAACTGGGTTGTTTAGTTTGAAAAGAGAAGATAGAGGGGACATGATAGCAGTTTTCAGGTATCTAAAAGGGTGTCATCGGGAGGAGAGAAAACTTGTCACTTTAGCTCTAATGATAGAACACAAGAAGCAATGAGCTTAACTGAAGCGAAGGATTTAGTTGGGGACATTAGGAAAAAGTTCCTAACTGTCAGGGTGGTTAAACACTGGAATAAATTGATCCATTTTTCTCTGAAAGCCTCTAACTAGAAGGAAGTGGAGGTTCTGCAGCTTGTATATCAAGCTTGTTTTAAAGGTCTTCCGCCATGTTCCCTGGAAGAAGGAGACTTAATGCCGCCTATTCTGATTGTCTCAGTTGGTAGGATGGGAGATGAAAAGACTATACGTGAAGGAATTACCAAAAGTAACCCTTTGTAGTGATTCCTGTAGCGACGAGTCTTGTACTACCTCTCCATTCAGAATTCCACTCGTAGCGCTTACACACATTATATTATTTCATACTCCAGAATTAATTTCTAGATGGATACAATTCATGGAAACGATGAAATGATTCTGTTGTGTGTTTTCCCACCCCCTGGTTAACATCACTGTTGCTCATATTCTTTGAACTATGAGAGAGCAATAACAAAACATTTATTTTTCCCAAATCTGCAACTAACAAAAAAAGTCAGCGTAGCTGCAGTTATAAAACCTACTGAGTCATTATCTAGTTTTTGCCTTTCATAGATGATAATCACACAAAAGGATAATTTATTACTTCTGTGAATTGAGAACTCATAAAATAATACTTCTGTACAATAGTCCAGGGCTCATTTAACAGCCAGACTTCCTTTCATTTCTATAAGGTAGTATTGTTCCCTTGATAGTCTCCTCACTGACAAAACTAACTGATGTACTCCTCTGTCAGAGACTTGGTTCCAACACCTGTATGCCTGTGTATATGTATGTTGCGCTGAGGTCAAAATTATCCTCTTAGTTGTGCTCAGCTGTTTTCAGGTCTGATGTTTTGCTCTCTGTATCAGTTTAGAATTCCACATTAGGAACCTAACGTGTTGCAAGAACACGGTATCAGAGCTAAAATCTGCCTTGCTGACCTGAGAAGTGAATTTTATCCTTGGGTATTAAATCGCACCCAAAAAATGATAAACTAGATGCTGGATCCTTTTTAGTACAGTTTTATATAGGATTTGGTTAATTTTATTTTAAAATCCAGACCATTTATATACAGGTGCCTAAATAAGAATTTAAGAACCTAATTTCATGCTGCCAGGTTTCAAAAGTTTAGCTAGGGTTGATATGCTTTTTGCAGGTCAACCAGGTTCATCATCTTTCATTATTCAGAGGCCTTTTTTCCTCTGATTCTCTAACGTTGTAAGCTCAACGGCAGTTTGACTGAGCTAATTGCTGCGGTGTGCAGGCTACCACCTCCCTGTTGTTCAATCTCATTTGTATTTTTCCACTTCGTGGTGCTATGGAAAAGAGGTAAAATAATAAGAGACCAAAGACTACTGAACATTAATTTTTGTTTTTCAAAACCATACCATAAAATAAGAGGGCTAGGTCAATGCTATCTTATCTCCAAGTCTCAACTTGATGCTTTAGTAAGGTCTCCAGGTAACAGTAGCACCACAGCATAGTGCATGCTGGAACATTATAGTAAGGTCAGAGCCGGCAAGCAATGCCTTACTTAAGGGAACTTAAGTGGAATAAAAGATACGTTTCAAATCACTCATTCTATGCAGCATGTGACCTAGTAATTACTTTGTTTTGAACAAAACGTTTCGTCGGCCACCTTTAAAAATCCTCTTTTGTTCCTCAGTCAACAGCCCTTTGTCTCTTCCTGTCATTTGTCAGTTTATCATAACCACGTATTTCTGTTTGTTTGTTTGCGTTAGCCTTTATAGCTGGAATATTTAAAAGATGCTAAAGAAAACAATTGTAAGAACACACACAGTTCGTGTAAGAATTATTTGAGAGCTTGTCCAAGGTCATGGTAAGGAGCAAGGACACAAGGTTACCTCTGAACCATGAACTCCTCTGTCCTGCAACCTGTTTCATTGCCAATAAGCCACAAGTGTATGCTGCTATATGAGCAAGTGAACCTATTGAAATGAAAATGATGAAATGATGGGTGAGAGTTTAAACTTCATTTGCTTTAGGTGAATTTTATCATCCTCATGTTGTGTCTCAAACTGCAAGTATTGAGCATGTGGTTTGTGTCTGTTTTCTGAGGCATTAAACTTGTACAGTACTGGTCTTATGTAATGTAGGATATTTGTGAATTGCTTTATTCAGTACTGTTCCCATCACTTTGCATGTTAACTATTGTCAGGTATATCAAGATTGAAGACAAAGAATGTGAGTTCAACAAGAATTTCCATCTCATCCTTCACACGAAGCTTGCTAACCCTCACTATCAGCCAGAATTACAGGCTCAGACCACCCTCATTAATTTCACTGTCACAAGGGATGGGCTAGAAGAGCAGCTGTTGACTGAGGTTGTTAGTGTTGAAAGACCTGACTTAGAAAAACTTAAGGTAAGACGACCTTTTGACCAGTGGGTTGCTGTTCCTCAGGGTCTAAGGCCAGCATTAATATACCCATTTGAATCTACTGAGCAGTGATTGTCAACAACTTCTATATCAAGTAGATACCGAAAGGTGCGTGAAGCACTTGCTGGAATCCCACTGAGTTCTCAACTCTGCATGTCTTGGAGTTTTGTTCTAACATAAAGTACCGCTAGAATTTATATATCACGATCTTATTCCTATTTTTCTTTCTGCTCTTCCATTTTCACCATGTCTGTGAATGGTGAAATGGATTAACCCCGTTCAGTGTATTTTGTGAGTCAATGGTCTTGAGCCAATAAGCAAAAACTAAATTTCATGCCAACCTATAAGAGGATATGACTGCACTTGTAGGCTCTAGGGCATTCGGTTAATTGTACCAAGAATCTATTCTTGCTATTTGTGCAATGCAGAAATGTATTTATGACAATAATAACACATTTTTTAGTAATTGATGAACAAATATTTTTATAAATGGTTGAAAAGGGGTCTTGATTAGATTTGTCATATGATTACTGGATGTTAAATGAAAGATTAAAAATATATAGGTGAAAAATTAAAAATAAAAGTACTTCATATTGCTATAGCACATTTCTTCCAAAGATCTTGAAACACTTTGCAGGCTCAGATGCGTCAAGCCTCAACGCCAGTAGGAAGTTGAGACTATTTTACCCATTTACAGAAGAGTAAACTGTGGTACAGACGTTAAATTACTTGTCAAGGAGCAGAGCTGGGAACATAGTCTGAAAACTTCTGAGCCAGATTCTCCCTTGCATCTGAGCTCTGCTTGTGGCAGAGTTGTGGGGAAAGCTGTCAAGGATGCAGTTATGCTTCCCTGATCATCTGAGTTATTTTCTGCCAGCCTCATGGTCCAGTGGAGTGCCCCCAGTAAGGGACCATATGCTGATTGGGTGTTCCCCTAAGGGATCATAAACCAATGGATGCTCAAGGTACCAGAGCAGACCTCTGCCATGCTTTATCTGCCCTAGCCTACATGCTGAGGTGAGGGGGAAGTGGCTAATGCAGGAGTTGGCTCCTTCAGCTTTACAGGGGAATTTCCTCTGCTGGGAAATTCTCCACTTGCCAGTTACGACCAGATCCTGCTCACTTCGTGCAACCCTGAGAAGAACAAGGTGGTTAGAGCAGAATCAAGAATCAAGCCAGGTTCTCGGTGCCATGCTTTCATGTTTGACTTGCTCAGGGCCACCCAGAGGATTCAGGGGGCCTGGGGCAAAGTGGGGGAGCTGCGGCGCTTGTACTCACCTGGCAGCGGTCCGGGTCTTCAGCGGCATTTCGGCGGCGGGGGGCCCTTCAGTCGCTCCATGTCTTCGGCGGCACTGAAGGGTCTCCCGCCACCGAAATGCCACTGAAGACCCGGACTGCCGCCAAGCCAAGGCTCATGGGGCCCAGGGCAAATTGCCCCACTTGCCCCTTCCCCTTCCCCCCCCACCGACGGCCCTGACCAGGCTTTCCTCCTGACTGCTATAATTTGAACATACTTTTTCATTAAAATAGAAGATGCCATCTCTTTTTCAGAAACAAAACTGAAATAGAGCCATGTGACAGAATGGAGAATAAAGGCCATAGAGTCTGCAAAACAAATGGTCATCCTTTGCTGCTGCTGTTTAAGTCTAAATTTTTCATTCCCTTTATTAGTCTCTCCTGACCAGGCAACAGAATGATTTCAAGATTGAGCTGAAGCATCTAGAGGATAATCTTTTGCTTCGTCTGTCCGCTGCTGAGGGTAGTTTCTTGGGTGACACGGAACTGGTAGAGAAACTTGAATCAACAAAGTCGACAGCGGCAGAAATAGAGCACAAGGCAGTAACAATTTCTGTTCTATTAGTTTTAAAAGTTACCTGTAAAATTCAAATTATTAATTTCATATTTTAAAATGAGTGTTTTTTAGAATTATCCACAAGTAGACTTTGCTTTGTTTTAATGTTGCTGTCATGCTTAGTTGTTTGGTAAAAGCTTTATATGCAAAGACTATATTAGTGGCGTGCGACTGGTCACATAAATCACATGGGGTAATTTTTGCTCTCTGGTTGCATGCCTGAAACTTCATAAACAGGATGAGCACTAGTGGCATGAATTGTGATTTAAACGTGTTTGTCGCAAATGAATATGGGTGCTCTCAAAAAGAACTGCCATTCCCTAACATTGAAGTGAATGGAAGGTCTATATGTATGAAAGCTCATGGAAATGCAAAGGGATATGAATGTGGCTGAATCCAAAATCATTTCAAAATCTAAGAAACCTGCTTTCAAGTAATTTTTCTCACTATTTGCCTCCTCTGAGACTAATTAAGAGATTAACTAGAGATGATAAGAACTGCCATACTAGGTCAGATTAATGGTCTATCTAACCCAGTATCCTGTCTTCCAACAGTGGCCAATGCCAGGTGTTTCAAAGGGAATGAACAGAACAGGCAATCGTCAATGATCCATCCCGTCACCCACTCCCAGCTTCTGGCAATCAGAGGCTATGGACACCCAGAGCATGGGGTTACATCCCTGATCATCTTGGCTAATCGCCATTGATGAACCTATCCTCCATGAATTAATCTAATACTTTTTTGAACCCTGCTATAGTTTTGGCCTTCACAACATCCCTTCGCAATGAGTTCCACAGGTTGTGCATTGTGTAAAGAAGTACTTCCTTTTGTGTGTTATAAACTTTCTGCTCATTAATTTCATTGAGTGACCACTGGTTCTTGTGCAATGTGAAGAAGTAAATAACACTTCCTTATTCTCTTTCTCCACACCATTCACAATTTCATAAACCTTTTTCATATTCCAAGCAAAAAAGTCCCAGTCTTTGTAGTCTCTCCTCATATGGAAGCTATTCCATACCTTTAATAATTTTTGTTGCCCTTCCCTGGACCTTTTGCAATTCTAATATATGTTTTTGAGATGGGGTGACCAGAACTGTGTGTAGTATGCAAAATGAGGGCATACCTTGGATTTATATAGTGGCATTATGTTTTCTGTCTTCTCTATTCCTTTCCTAATGGTTCCCAACATTCAGTTAGCTTTTTAGACTGCTGCTGCATATTGAGCAGATGTTATCAGAGAACTATCCACAATAATTCCAAGATCTCTTTTTTGAATGGTAACAGCTAATTTAGGTCCCATCATTTTATATGTATAGTTGGGATTATGTTACTTTGCACTTATCAACACTGAATTACATTGGTCATTTTGTAGCCCAATCACCCAGTTTTGTGAGATCCCTTTACAAATCTTCGCAGTCTGCTTGGGACTTAATTATCTTGAGTAATTTTGCATTATCTGCAAATTTTGCCACCTTGCTGTTTACCCCTTTTTCTAATCATTTATGAATGTGTTGAACAGAACTGGTACCAGAACAGGTTCCTGAGGGACATCACTACTTGTCTCTCCCCATTCTGAAAACTGACCATTTATTCTTATCCTTTGTTTCCTGTCTTTTAACTTGTTACTGATCCATAAGAGGACCTTCCCTCTTATCCCATGACTGCTTACTTTGATTAAGAACCTTTGGTGAGGGACCTTGTCAAAGGCTTTCTGAAAGTCCAAGTAAATTTTATCCACTGGATCTCCCATGTCCACATGTTTGTTTGACACCCCCTCACCACCACCACCACTCAAAGAAATTTTAATAGATTGGTGAGGCATGGTTTCCCTTTACAAAAGCTGTGTTGACTCTGCCCACAAATTGTGTTCATTTATGTGTCTAATAATTCTAGGGGGATTTTTTACTATAGTTTCAAGCAGTTTGCTTGGTACTGAAGTTAGGATTATCAGCCTATAATTGCCAGGATCGCCTCTGGAGCCCTTTTTAAAAATTTGTGTCATATTCGCTATCTTCCAGTCATCTGTTACAGAAGCTGATTTAAATGATCAATTCCATCCCATAGTTAGTAGTTCTGCAATTTCATATTTGACTTCCTTCAGAATTCTTGGGTGAATGCCATCTGGTCCTGGTGATGTACTATTGCTTAATTTATTAGTTTGTTCCAAAACCACCTCTATTGATATCTCAATCTGGGACAGTTCCTCAGATATGTCACCAAAAAAGAATGGCCCAGGTGTGAGAATCTCCCTCACATCTTCTGTAGTGAAGACTAATGCAAATAATTCATTTAGCTTCTCTGCAATGGCGTTATCTTCCTTGAGTGCTCCTTTAGCACATTGATCGTCCAGTGGCCCCACTGATTGTTTGGCAGGCTTTCTTCTTTTGATGTACTTAAAAGAAATTGTTGTTAGTTTTTAGGTCTTTTGTTAGTTGCTCTTCAGATTCCTTTTTTGACTGCCTAATTATACATTTACACTTGACTTGCCAGACTTTATGCTCCATTCTATTTTCCTCAGTAGGATTTTACTTCCAATTTTTAACCATACCTTTCACTTTGTTGTTTAGTCATGGTGACACTTTTCGGTCCTCTTGCTATGTTTTTTTAATTTGGGGTATACATTTCATTTGAGCCTCTATTATGATGTTCTTTTTAAAAGTTTCCATGCAGCTTGCAGGCATTTCACTTTTGTGACCGTACCTTCTAATTTCCATTTAACTAGCTTCCTTATTTTTGTGTAGTTCCCTTTCCTAAATCCTACTGTGGTGGGTTTCTTTTGTGTTCCCCCTGCAGTGATTTAATTATCTTATGGTTGCTATTACCAGGGATTTTAGCTATATTCATCTCTGGGACCAGATCCTGTGCTGCACTTAGGACTAAATCAGAATTGCCTCTCCCCTTGTGAGTTTCAGGATCAGCTGCCCCAAGGAGCAGTCACTTATAATGTCAAGAAACTTTATCTCTGCTTCTAGTCCTGAGGTGACGTGTACCCATTCGTTACGGGAATAGTTGAAATCCCCCATTATTATTAGAGATGCTATAAAAATAGAAAACACAGTCTCCCAGAGCATTTCATAATCACCATCACTGTCCTGCTCAGGTGGTTGGTAGTATTTTCCTACTGCTATATTCCTATTATTCAAGCATGGAATTTCTGTCCATAGAGATTCTGTGGTACAATTTGATTCATTTAAGATTTATTTGACTCTATTCCTTCTTTCACATATAATGCCACGCTTCCACCAGCACAACCTACTCGTCATTCCTATATATTTTGTACCCTGGTATTACCATATCATATTGATTATCATCAAGCCACCAAGTTTCTGTGTTGCATATTATATCAAAATCCTAATTTAATACCAGGCACTCAAGTTCACTCACCTTAGGACTTAGACTTCTGGCATGATGATGGGCTTGATTAATAAGTTACTTAATAAAATAAAGGCAAGTTTATAGTGTTGCCATGCAACCAACCTTTCTGCATCAAGAAAACAAATATAAAACTCACACCACTGACATAATAACTTCTCTTAAACTGCTGTTTTAAAATTATAGTAATGTATAGTAAAGAAGATCAAATCAAATCTGATTTCTAGCCAGCAAGCTTGGAGCGGGGTGTCCAATTTGATTCTACCTTTGCCAAACATTTTTTTATTGTTTCAGATATGTCAGCTATATCCATGTTGTGTTTCTCACTTTGCAGTGTTAAGAATTTGTCAATTACATATATGTGACTTAGGCTATATCTGCACTTAAAATGCTACAGCTGCACAGCTGTAGTGCTTCAGTGTAAACACTACAGTGATGGGGGATGGGGGGTAATCCAACTCCCCAAGAGGTGATAACTAGATTGATGGAAGAATTCTTCTGTTGACCTAGCACTGTCTACACCAGAGGTTAGGTCAGCTTAACTACGTCTCTTAGGGATATGGATTTTTCGCACTCCTGAGAGGCGTATCTATGTCAATGTAACTTTTCACTTTAGATCAGCCCTTAATTATTCAGATCAGTGTAAAGGTTATGATAGATTTAAAAATGAACTAGGTAACTATCATCTTACAGGTAGCTGAAGCAAAAGAAAATGAAGTTAAAATTAATGAGGCCCGAGAGCATTACAGACCAGCGGCTTTGAGAGCGTCTCTTCTTTACTTTGTTGTTAATGACCTGGGCAAAATCAACCCCATCTATCAGTTCTCACTGAAGGTAAAGCTTTATTTGTGGTGTGATACAAAAGACCAAGCATGGGGGTTTGATTACAGCAATTAGCAACCATTTATATTTGTATCAGCTATTAATATTAGTTACTTAAGGGGTGTTAGTGTGTGTGAGTGAGGGTTGTGCATTTTCCCACCGATTCCTCACAATATTGAACTTCCCAATAATCTCTCTTTTGTCAGATGTTTACATTCTGATTATGTGAGTAATGCTTACCTTATTTTTGTTAAATCTTCCTGCAAGGCCAAGTGAATAGAGAGATTTGAAGCATTCACTAAACAATGTATTACAATAAATATACTAAAAGTGACTGGCTGAGGACAGAAAGTCTCCTTCCTTGAAACCACCAGCCTTTTCACTTTGAGGGAATGTGTCAGTTTTAGGATGTCCAGTGGGTGGGAAAGATTGGTGGAGTTAGTTAACATATATTGTTTGCTCCTGAGTTAAATGAGTAGACTGAAAAATGTTGTCATTTTGTGATCCCCAACCCCTTCCCTCCCTCTCTTCCCCCTTGGAGAAAACTTTCTCCAAGCCTACTCCTTCAGGGGGAGGGCATGATCTTGCACAGTGTCTCCATTTTGTATGCTCAGTCACTTACTTTGAAAAGCCTTACATTGGAGATCTATTAAATTGCTCCTAAAAACAAACAAACAAAAGTCCTTTTAACCATCATGTGATCCTACATCTCATTAGGCCTTCAACACAGTCTTTCATAAAGCAATTGTTCGGGCTGAAGCATCAGAGGATCTGCAGGGGCACATCACCAATCTGATAGAAGCTATTACATACTCTGCCTTCCTTTTCACCAATCAGGGACTTTTTGAAAAGGATAAACTCACCTTCCTAGCCCAGACAATGTTTCAGGTAAGGGGGGGATGGGAGGAATTCAGGCAGTAGTGGTGGAGAATGTGGTTTATTTTACCTATTTCTTATTTACAAGAAAATAACAGTGTCGGAGGATACATCATATCTTCCTGTGGTTGTACGGCACCTCACATACTGTGAATGCTACTGCAATATCAATATTATTATTAACTTCCACAGCTATTTTATGTAAGTCTTTATTTTCTTTGAGCATTTAAAAATGTTGTTATACTCCTCTATGTACGTTATAGGGATGAAAATTATGGAAGTGCTGCTTGCAGTTCCCTAGGTATGGTTGTGTAGAATTTAGCACTTATAGCAAAGATTCTCCAAGTAATAAAAGTACCTTTTGATTTCAGGCTGAGATTATATATAAAGATTCAGGCCAGCTGGGATACAAGTAAATAATAAGTAGGTCCTGACCCATCAGCCCCTGATCTTGGGGCTGGGTGAGACAGATTACACCCCCTACATCATTTGCCTTTCTGACAATCTGATCCCCCGGTCAGCATGTGTGTGTGACTCTTGGGTCACAGGCTGTCTTTTATCCATTTCAAAGTTCCTTTGTTCAAGAGTTCCTGCCTGAAGACCTGAGGTTTTGAGAAGATCTCCTGAACCGGGTCAGATTTCTGATGCATTTCTCCAGAGGTGATAGGAGGTAGTCTTCCAACAGTGGAGTCACTGTATTGTCCATCTGAGCACTAGGAAATTGAATTAGTCATTGCTGGATTCCTGGGTAGCTGGGGAGAACTCCAGCTGGAATTAACTCTCAGGATAGAGATGGATTTCAGAGTGGTAGCTGTGTTAGTCTGTATCAGGAAAAACAGCAAGGAGTAGTTATGGCACCTTAGAGACTAATCAATTTATTTGGGCATACACTTTAATTCCCATTCTTCACAGTGTGCAAGGGGAGGAGAGACAACACAGATAGTGGTGGTAAGCGTGTAGTTAAAAAGACACATTTGAATTCAATATTTTTATTGTACATTCAACCTATGGGCTAGATTTGTCTCCCCTGATATAGTTTTGTGGTATTCCTGATGTGTTTAACTTCTGCAGATACTTAAGCTTTTGTATAAAGAAGTTGCCACCGCTTCTCATTGCAAAAAAAACATTCCAAATGAGTCATTGTAGTCTCCCTGAGACTAAAGAGAGCCTAGAACAATGACTCTGGCAAGTGTGAATTTCCTGTCCCTCAGTATGTGTTTAAAGAGGGTGGAGGATAAATGTAGGGAGTTGTATGGAACTCAGGTCTCCTTAGCCACTTGGGTAGTGCTATTTAAAAAAAAAAAATCTTGTACAATCGAAGCCCAGAATAACTCTGATCTTTAAGAACTATGGTTTAAATTTGTTTTTTTCATATAACAACTCTTTTTACTCTAGCTAAAGAATCAGAAATCATAGCTATTATTGTAATCTAGCTATTTTTAAAGGACTTGGGTGCTACTGCTAGCATAGAGCATAATGACAATTTTAACTTCTTCAAAATTATTTAGTTCAGAGGTTGTTAGTGGGTTTTTTTGGTGTCCAACAATCTGAGGCAAGTTCTGCAGTGTATACCACAAATGTAAGGCTAAGTTTGAAAATGTTTGTGAGTAATGGAGGTCTAGAAATTGATCTCACTCCATTACTTCTCTTATAATATATTTCTATTCATTATTTTAAAATAATTGGCTAAAGCTAAATTCTTCTATTGGAGCTACAGAGGGTTGTCACCAGAATTTTCAGTGCTTTATGCTGCCTATTCAGTAATGTCTGTTGAGTGGTAAATACTTTGTCACAAGTGACTGCCAAGTAAACCTGATGACCTTTTTCAATTTTGTATGCTGTCAAGATTCTGCTGAGAAGTAAAGAGATAGAGCTCCTTGAATTGGATTTCCTGCTTCGATTCACAGTCGAACACACTCACAAGAGCCCTGTTGACTTTTTAACTCCTCAGTCATGGAGTGCCATTAGGGTAGGTTTGGAGAATTGTTTTTCAATTCTAAATTTTATTTCATGTTGTTTCTGGAGACTTCCTAGAGCTAAATAATGTCAGATAAAGTCAAATATTCAATAGTAAATTTTAGTACAACTTGCAGTGCTATTGAATGAGTTGTCCTTGCATTTTAATTTTTTTCCCCTGAGATGATAAAATCATATATTTATTTCATGTGGAAATGCTGATTTTCTATAATCTTGGCATTCCTCCAGGAACGTAATTCTAACCTTCACACAGTTTCTTACTCTCAGAAAAAATGAATCTTATGTTTTACAGTATATGGTAGATGGGTATTTAACTGTAAACAGATTTACGGAGATATAAAATGGGGTAATCTTTTACAAAAAAAAACATTTATTAATATAGGCTGTAAGTATAGATTGTGCTTTAAATTAGGCCATAGATGTCAAATAATGTTACTAATATTAATAAATGTAAAGTGTATTTAATTATCACCCCAGCTATATTATTAGTAAAAATGTATTTCATTATCACCCCAACTGTACGTCATGGGCATATCATCCGTTTGGTGTGTTCCAGGCCATTGCTCTAATGGATGAGTTCCGAGGGTTAGACAGAGATATTGAAGGGTCTCCTAAAAGATGGAAGAAATGGGTGGACTCAGAATGCCCAGAAAAGGAAAAGTTCCCACAGGAATGGAAAAACAAAAGCTGTCTTCAGAAACTTATCCTATTGAGGGCACTGCGCCCAGATAGAATGACCTATGCTCTTAGGTACGGTCTTTGACATTGTGTGTATCCATGGAACCACACGTGAAGATGGCTTATTGGATGTGTAGCCCGCTGTGCTGAACTTTTCAGTTATGGGAATCTAATTTACAAGCTATGTGGTCAGGCAGAGCCTGAGATTGATTATTGGCCTTTGTGGCAATAGTACTATCTATTCCTAATAGGGCTATCTATTCTTTTTCAGGTATTTGTGAGAAGGTGGTGGGATCAGATGGGGGTGATTGACTGTTTATAGGGAATTGGCTTATTTATAGGTTGGTGATTTTATTAGATTCTATACATGTGCCCCGAGTCACAAGGACTATGGTCCTGACTGCCCACTTTTTTAGTCATATTTCTCTCTTAATATTCATTCTTTTTCTAGGGATAGCAGTTAGATTCATGGGATGGTAATTTTCCATCTCACTCTTCTTTAAAAATCTGTGATCCTCAAAACATTTCAGCCTTGTATATTTATCCAAACCCTCCGAGATTTTTTTTAAATGCCTTGCCTCCCAAAGAATGGTACCTTTCACCCGACTGCCCAAACCCTACCAGCTGTGCTACCATAGGTGCTGGAACTAGGGGTGTTGCGGGTGTGGCAGCACCCCCTGGGTTGAAGCGGTTTCCATTGTTTACTAGGTTTGAAGTTTTGTTCAGTGGCTTTCAGCACCCCCACTATACAAATTGTTCCACCACCCCTGTATGCTACCCATGCTCACACCTTCCTAGGAAGAAGCATTCCCTTACTGATTACTTGCTGTGCCTAGCTGGACTTTCTATCACATAGTCATTCTCCCCTTTCCTGAACAGACATATGCCAGATTTTTCTGTACCCTCTTTACCACCTGGCTGCCCTTCCCTGACACCTTTCTTTAATGAAACTGCTACTAGCCTAGAAGCAGCAGGTCATGTAGTCAGAAGAACTCAGGACCCAAGTCTGTAATTATGAATATTCTTGGTGTCTTCAGTTTATACTTTATATTTATATAGAAACTTTGTGGAGGAAAAACTAGGTTCCAAGTATGTGGAGAGCACCAGGATGGACTTAGCAAAATTATATGAAGACAGCAGTCCAGCCACTCCAGTGTTTTTCATCCTTTCCCCTGGAGTTGACCCTCTTAAAGATGTGGAGACACTTGGTAAGTGTGTTTTCAATAGGGGTTGTGCTTGCATGGAAGAAGGAAAGTAAATATCTATAGGATCAATCCTGCTGGGCATTGAAGACAATGGGACTTTGGGCTTTGGTTTAAAGGGAGTAGGATTGGGTCCTAAATTTTAAAATCTTAAACAAAACCAAAACAATGTGTCCTCATAAAAGAATAGAAATGAATATGACAAAGTTGGGCCGGGTTTATTTTTAACAAAAGGGTTAAGTTGTAAAGTTTCGCCACCCCTCACCTATTTGTGGTAAATGGAGTGGAGGAAAAGTGCAAGGCTATTAGCACTATAGTATGAAGAAATTTTTAGACTGAACATTCCTCTGCTTGGCATAATGCAAGTTTCTTTTGTACTGTTTTCTACCTTTTGACTAGATGAGGGCCAGAGGGCAATTTTCTCCATGCTCATGTAATCTTGTGCCCCCTGTGACTAAATAATGGTCATTATACAAACTATATTCAATTGTGTAAAGCACTGTCGCTTTATACTTAGGATTACTGTTCCCCACAGACTACACTGAGAATACCAGGTTAATACAGCTGTGACCTGACTGTGCTCAATTTAAACTCAGGCCTCACAAGGTGAGAGGCTTGTGCATTTACCCACTGAACCAATCAGTTAAAAAACTGATGTGATATCTACCACATGTTGCTCCTTTTTTATAAGGGAATTGCTTTGTACCCCCTGTAAGAGTTTCTAAAGCTCAGTAACAATGCCTAACATCTATCAAAATGTCAAAAGGTTCATTATCTTAAAACCAAGGGAACAGATTTCTGCAGGCTTTTTCTAATACCAGCAATAAGGCTGCTGTTGAGAGCTCGCAATTTCGCTTGTTGAAATTGTAAGAGTTTAGTGAAGTGCTTCAGAAGAACTAATATATATTGCACCAGTGATAGTGAAATTAATGAGTTGTTATCATTTTTTCCCCTTTCTGCTCTGTTCGTTTCCTGCCCCCATCACTTCCCTTATAGGCAAAAAACTGGGGTTTACTATCGACTCTGGAAAATTCCATAATATCTCTTTAGGACAAGGTCAAGAGATGGTGGCAGAAGAGGCACTAGAGGAAGCTGCCACACATGGGCATTGGGTCATTCTCCAAGTAAGTGTTAAACAGCACAATAGATGATAGTGGTGCACTCAGTTAGGTGAATGGCTGTTTGTGCTAGTGAAGTGACTGCAAGGTAAGGATTGTCCAACAAGGTACAACTTTCTGTGAAATTCAAAAAGGCTACAAACAGAACATTTTGTTTTGTTTTCCTTTTGCCTTTGTAAATGACAAGGTAAATGTTCACATATATTGAGTGTTCATGGCATTCTGCCTTTACTCTCACAATTACAAGCACTACCTTTCTATTCCCAATAGGGCCAGGAGAGATAATACAAGAAGGCTCCCTATGGCTAGGCATGATTATGTCCTCAGGAACACTCTTCTCCTACATAATTAAGAACTCTTGTTCCATTGAGTAGGCCATAATGGAGTCGTCTAATAAAATTAGAATGGCTAGCCCTTGGGAAGCTGTATAATCAGCACTGGAGTGCTGCTCTTCAGAGATAGCAGTAGCAGCTTTGGCTAGCATTGTGTGAATTGAGAATCCACTCTCTGCAACAAACAAAAAGCTCTTTACAACACCCTGGTGAACTATCATTCTTGGTGCAGCCACAGAAGTTGACAGGAGCACTGGGATTGTTAGTGTCACTAACGCAAGGTGCTGTGACCAGCAGCTTTACATTGTATTTTATAGTGTGCTAATATATGTAATGGTCACATTGTCCTGAAACACTACTGGAAGCATTGGTTCCAGGCCTTGCCAATAAAAGATATTAGGGGAGCCACATTATGCCTTCCAATTCTATTTTTACACATCAGCACTGCATCAGCTTGTCAACCTAATTATCTGCTGCAAATGTTAGCTGCTGTTTAGCTGTTCTTGTAATAAAATAAATAATAGCAGTGACTAAAGGCCCCAGCTGAAGTCAGGGCCACATTGTGCCAGGCACTGTACTGAAACAGAGACAATATTTTTAAAAAATAATTGAGATTTTAATTATAACATTTTCACCATTTTTTCAGCTCGTTTTACTGGTGAGCTATTCAAGCTTATCTACCAGGAGGTGTGCCTTTCAGCTCATATTGATATAGTTCTTACTAAGTAAAGCAATGGTATTATCGGAGAAAACAGAGAGAGAGGGAGCTGAAAAGTGGTAGATTGCAATGGAATTCGAGTGCTCAGCACCTCACAGGCTCGGGCCTAGAAGCAGGGGTAATGAAGGCAGCCCAGTTTCAGCTGTGACGTACCTCTGAAACCTCAGGTGACATAGGTGAAGGTTCAAGCAGCTTTTGGCAATATAGTGCTTTTCAGCTCTTCAGCTCATCGTGTTTTTGTAGTCCAACAATCTAGAAAATCACACACCATTCTTGTCTAATATGCCCAGGCTGGTCACACCTGAAGCATCCAAAGGGTCCCCCTCAGCCACCATCTTTGAGGGTTTCCACTAGACTGTGGAACTACCTCAGCCCCCTGTAGCTCTTGTATATTACCCCATTTTTGGCCATTTGAGAATTTTCCCTTTGAGAGCTTCCCTGGGCCACCACCTTTTGGCTTCCCCTCAGTTTACCATCCTGCCGTGGCTGCTCGTCTCCCTTGGCCTCAAAGAAGGCCTCTGCCCATTCAACAGCTTCTCCTTTCTCTTCCCCGCCCCCAGGCCAGCTGAAAGCATCTCACCCAGCTGTTGGCTTCCAAGGGGACAGTCTTTCGGAACTGATCCAGGACAATTTGGTCCATGATTCTCTCTCTCTCCAGCTGGCCTTGGGGCAGAGCCACAGAGGCATGAGATCCTGTAATTTCTGAGCCACCACTCGTGGCTGTGCCCGTCACAAAAATGGTTCTACCTGAAACCAGTGTTTCTAGGCCTCTGGAGCCAGTCCCTCTCGATCCAGAATGGCTGCCTTCACTGCCAGATAGGAGATCATGTGCTCTTTGCTTATTGCTCAGTAAGTGGCCTGAGCTTTGCCCATCAGGAATGGTGCTACATGAGCCACCCGAGTTGATCCTTCTCATCCTGTGTTGCTTGCCACTCTCTCAAACACTCAGAGGATGCCTTTGGTATTGTGTTTTGGTCCCTGCTTTGGCAGGCCTGAGGCCAGCCAGCTCGTGGTTCCATCACGAACCATGTTGCCCGGCATCCCTTATCCCAACTGTTCTGTAACCACACTTGTTGTTGAAAGGGTGCATCTTGTCACCTCTGTTTAATGGCGAACTGTGCCTCCTACTGTTTCTTCAGGATCTTCATCAATCGCATGAGCAGAACCTGGGTCGGCTGCTGCTGCTGTTCTTGTTGCCACTGTACCATGACCATCTGCTGCTGCTGTCCTGTTATCAACAGGCAGATCGCAACCTCCATTTTTCCTCTTACCCATGCAAATGTGGTATGGGACAGCCAATGTCATGGGTTCAGCTTTCTCTTCACTGGGCACCAAAGAGCCACCTTACTCCCTCCCCGCTAGTATCCGGGGCTGGTGTGAGATGCCCACATTCTCCACCATCTGTGACACAGTAAGACTTCTCCCATATCTGAGAGGCATTCCCTGCCACACCCAGTCTCCTTTCCTTTAGGTATATTGTCCAAACATAAGCCAATAAACAAACAAGACACCAGCCCCTTAGCTCATCTTTTGTCCTAAGGTTTCATGGACTCCCTTCCCTAGGATTTCTGGTTATCCTGCTTCTGGTAGCTTTCTAGTCCCAGCCAACTCCCTTCTCAGCCAGTCCTCCTTCAGCTCTGCTGCTCTCTGGAATAGCAGCTCCAGGGCAACCTTCCTGGGTACCTGGCCTCTTACGCCAGTGGCCACCACAGGAGTTAGTGCCACTCCTCTGGGATTCCTCTCCCCAGGCACAGTGTGTCCCAATCACTCCTCCTCTTCCTGCCCTGTGACAGGCCTTTATAGCCGCAGGTGTAGCACTTCCCCCTTCAACAGGATCACCTGGGTCCACCTGCTCTGACTCAGGGAAGCTGAGCCAAGTCTATTCACAGGGCCCAGTTCCATAAAACACTTTGGTATGTGCTTAAGAGTTTTGCTGAACAGGGATGAAATTACTCATATGCTTAAAGTTAACCACGTGTTTTAGTGCCTTGCTAAATCAAGGCTTGAAACCTTCAGAGGCTAGTGAAATATCTGCTAATGTAACCAATGTCCTTCTTAGAATCTTTAATGTTTCTGCTTCTGCACCACCAGCTCATTTAATCAGTGAAATGTCATTTGGAGTTGAGTGCCTGTTCCTTTTCATGAAACTGCCTTAACAGTGTTTTTAAAGCTATTTTTCATGTGTCTATGTACTTTACTTCTGAAATAATAAACCTATACTTATCTCTCAGTGAATACATTACATGTTTTCCTACAGAATGTTCATCTAGTAGCCAAGTGGTTGGGGACCTTAGAGAAACTCCTTGAACAATATAGCAAAGGAAGCCACTCTGACTTCCGGGTCTTTATTAGTGCTGAACCAGCTCCAACCCCAGAAGAACACATCATCCCTCAAGGAATTCTAGAAAACTCAATTAAAATTACCAGTGAACCCCCTACTGGGGTGCTAGCTAATTTGCATGCTGCCCTCTACAACTTTGACCAGGTAAGGACAACATTTACATAATATATGGGTTTGGGTTTTTTAATTACTACAAACTTTTGCAAATAACTGGTCTACCAGGGCTGGGAGCTTGTTGCTGGGGTCATGGTATCCATTCCATATGAAAACAAAGGTCACAGAAGGCTACCCAGCTCTGCCCTATCCTGCCTCCTTGTAATCAATTTCCCATCATCATGGGGCAAAGTGCTTCAGATACTATCCCTGATTGTATTTCCCAGTATTAGGTAGTAGAGCAGTATAGGGTTAACCAACACAATGCTTTCCTTTTGTCAGTCAGGGAAGCAGCACATCAGACATATAAATGTGTTGGCCACCTCAACATCAGAGAAATGTCATGGCCCAGCATTTGATACTCTGCTTCCCAACTAGCAATCTAAGGCCAGGTCTACACTGCGACTTTAAATCGGTTTAATGGCCGATATACCGATTTAACGCTGTATCCGTTCACACGACGTCGTCATTAATATCGAGTTAAACCGGGCTCCTTAAATCGATTTTCTAAGGCCACCCTGCCTCACAGAACGAGAGGCTAGTTATTTCGCTAAATTCAGCTAGTGATAACTCGGATTAGGGTTCATGTGGACGGAAATCGACGTCTATTGGTCCTCCGGGCTGGCATCCCGAGTGCAGCACTGACCGCTTCCGGACAGCAATCTGAATCGGATGCAGCGGGCAGGTAAACAGGAAAAAGCCGCCGCGAATTTTGAATTACATGTTCCTGCTTGCCAGCCTGGAGCTGCAGCCAGTAGTTCCCTTGAAAGTGCAGAGATATTGGCTTCCTTTCGTTATCAAAGGTCAGTTCATCCGAATGGTTTGTGAAATCTGATCAAAACACGGCTTGGCGATGCAGTTTGAAAATGAAAAAGAGCAATCCAGCATAGACCGGTCACAGGAAGATACTAGGTTTTGATCGCGTATGGGAGACAAATCGTGATTGTATCCTCAGCCTCCGTCTACAGACACGAAAATGCCAACCAGCGTATTGAATAAAAAAAACTCCAGGATACACGGCGCGCTGCATATTTGTGACTAAGTCGTTAACCGGGCCAAGCCAGAACTCAAATGGTCCCTCACCCTGAAGTGTCCGTAGAGGAATCCTCGTGGAGCAACTTAACTGAGACTCAAGCTATCCCACAGCCACAGCCAGTCTCTGAAATTATTTTAAGCGATTCTTGGCTGGACCTCCCAATGCTTGTATGTTCACAACCACAGTGTCTGGCGCTAGGTTCAGGGAACAGCTCCTGCAGTTTATTTCCCCCCACCACACCGTGAAAAAAAAAGGAAAAATTGCTGTGCTATGGCGTTTGGCTCAAGATGGCACTCCTAGCCGGAGAGAAAAAAGGCGCCAAAGGTTGTCTTTCTGCTCATCTCACAAACGAATCTAGAAACGTGGCAGGGGGAGACAGAAGACATGGGTATATCAGATTCACAACACACAAATCAAATACCTTCCTAGAGATTCCGAGTTGTTTGAAATGAGGGCTGTCACACCAAACCAATTTTAGGACTAACCAACCACTCCGGAATAACTGTAGCTTGTCTTCTCTTTATCTGTTTTTTTCTGAGCCCTCGCCCCCATCAGCACTGTGCTATGTACTTCAACACGGGGATATAGTGGGAACTATGGATAAGGAGGACAGCTAACCCACAGTTGACCGCTGCCTGAAATCGATCTGGAGCTGTTCCGACTTAACACCCGCCAGAACAGTGATATATCTGACTTTTGATGAAGCATTCACCAGACTGGATCTCAAACAGAGGGTCACTGCAAGCCTCCTTCGGGAAGGTGCAAGAAGTGGTCCGAGATCTGATCCCACTGTGGACGCGCTAAACCGATTTTATTAGATCTGTTTTGTAATATCGGTTTAAGCTAATTCGAAATAATCGTGCAGTGTAGACGTACCCTAAGAGTGCCATGTCAGCTCCCCCTTTCCTACCATGACGTCTTCCAACCTGTGCTGGCTTCCCCACCTCTGCAAATTCCTGACAGTGCCTGCTACATATAATCTTTCCACCACTTTCTCAGGCATAGGGGAAACAGTTAACTACTGTGATAGTAAATTGGTATTACTGTAGATTGTTTAACTGAAAGGCATGTGAATGGGGATCTGTTTCAATGTAACAGCAATTCTGGGTCTTGAAAAGGTTGTATATTTCTTAATTTACATACATTCACCTAAATTATAGAAACTCAAACTACATAAACTAAATTTCAATAAGACCTATTAATAATCTCTACAATGAAACCTCCAGGCAATTTTTTAAACCTCAGTCTTGTTCCTTTTTAAATATGGTGAATATTATTTTCTTTTATGATGATCAAGCAAAAACCCTTATTTCCTTACAAATGAATTCTAAGGTTGATGAATTAGATACTTAAGATGAATCATCTCTTTCACTTGCCTTTAATGTTAATATTTGTAACATTCTTGATCATCCATGTTAATGCATATGCCATAAGCCAGCAATATGACTGTAAACTGACAAAAAAACAGTGATTGTTTATGCAATATCTTGACTTTCTTATTGATAGCCTCTACGGTTAATTTTATTATTTATTGTAACTTCAAGTTCATTGAGTGGCCTTTTTCCTTAGTTTTGAGTCTGATTGTAATATTACAGCCTTTTTTTGCAAATCAACTGTTTTGACTCTACTTTGAAACTATAAAAAAGCCTTCTCGCAGAAAAAGAAAACCCAACACAATGTATATAACTAATTCATTAGTTGTCCCACCTCTCCCCAAAAGAAAAGCCTTAGTGAAGAATTTGACCTTACTCTAAAAGTAGAGCTGGTCGAGTAGACAATGTTTATTAACATTTGCTCCATTCTAAATGACTCTTGGACACACCATGGGTTTTTGTGCACAAATGCTGCATACCCTTTTTATGTATTCCTGTGCTTGTATACAAATAAGGGTATTTGCTGTTTGATGTTGGTCTTTCATTAGTCGCCTGTATAAATTTTTTTTGTAAAACTGCTGGGAAGGAGAGAACAGGAAGAGGAAACAATGGCCAACTGACTCAGGGCCTTGCCAGCAGGGAAATGTAAGGGAAAAAGTGGCTTAAGAATGGGGGAATAGCATGCTTGGTGTCCACCCCACAACCTATTTCTCCCTTGACACCCTGTTCCTCCTGGAGTCCCTTATTCTGGGAGGACTTGTAGATCACTTTCCAGTTTCATTTCAGTTCAGTTCAGTTCTACAACTGGATAAGCTGTGCATACAGAATCAAGCTCATACATCTCATTGAAATGTGCCAAGGTAAAGACTGTTTTAACTGTATGTACTTTAGTATTCTAGTGATTCAAATATTTGATGTGCAAGAATTTTGTCTCTAGCACACAGGAAGGCAGGGCTTGAAGTTATTTGCCTTGATAAAAATGAGGCATGACAGTGAAAATTTTAAGTGCCACTGTTCTAAGGAACCCCTTTGGGCAACACAGAATACAGAGAGCTCCACACCAGGTTTTCTGGGCCAGAGAAATGGTGGTTATGATGTGAGGGCGGCAGAGGAAATGAGGAGGAGATCCTGGAGAATTCCTAGGGGAAATAATTGTGTCTACTCTTGGTTAAGCAGAAAGTTTTTATAATGGAATTTTTTTTTGTACAACTATATAGTTGTTGATAATACATCATCACAGCATTTTATTTTTTTTTAGTAGAAAGCTGAAATATATCGGTGAAGACTGTTTTTAGCAAAAGCATGTTGCACGGAGTTGTTTAGCTAAGATATTACTGAGTTATGGTGACTTTTTCAAAAATGGGAAATGCTCTTATGCCTAGGAGGGTTGTTTATCTGAAATGTGAATCTTAAAGCTGGCACAAAGGAGAAATTATTGCAACTTTGATTTTTCTGACACCATAATTCGTCCTGGGATGTTTAAAAGGCATCTAGTAAGAAATAGTTCTCATACAGACAGGACATCCTGGAATTCGAAGAGATACTTTAATTTAACTCTGTTCTAAATTAAAATATGGGTCATTTGTTTTTTAAAGATTTGAACTGGATTATCAATTTCTAAAGGTGAGATTTTCAACAGGAAACTCTAGTTGTATTTTTCTTATGGTTGTCAGTCAGTGGTGGTTGAGGTAAACTTTTGCAATACAGACTCTTAGGCAGATATATCAAGACTAAGTTAAGTACTTACTGTCCTTATTATCAGAGGGGTAGCCGTGTTAGTCTGGATCTGTAAAAGCAGCGAGTCCTGTGGCACCTTATAGACTAACAGACGTATTGGAGCACGAGCTTTCGTGGGGGAATACCCACTTTATCGTTGCATGCATCTGACGAAGTGGGTATTCACCCACGAAAGCTCATGCTCCAATATGTCTGTTAGTCTATAAGGTGCCACAGGACTCTTTGCTGCTTGTCCTTATTATGTTTCATGTAAAGTTATTTGACATTTCAGTAGGAGCAACTGCAGTTTTAAAAAAATATTCATTACACTATAGCCCCCCGCAGGTAGGACAAAGTTTGTGTTGTGTGGATTTCTATATGAGGGTCAGGAAGATTGAGTCAGATTCACAAATCCTACTCCAATATTGTATTTCTGATTATTTAATTCACTAATTTGCCCAGAAGAAATTTTGTTATAGTCTTGATGCTCCCCACCATGAGATGTTTCGCAGTCTTCGTGTGGGGGAAACGTTCTCCTGCTCACAATTTCCTACTCATTCTTCCATTAGGGAAGGTGTTTTGCCTTGACAGCCAGAGATTTAGCCCTCAGAAATTTTATATACCTAAGATGTATATGGATATCAAAAATCAATTGTAACATTAATTATCTCTTACACACAATTATAGCAATTCAAAAGAGTTTGGGGTGCAAGGAATGTAGATTCAGGATCATACTTCAGAAAAATATTTTTCTAAAGTTTGACTCAGGAACTTAAAGAAGCTATACAGAAACTCCTATTTCCAAGTTTCTGTCAATGAAGACTAAAGAAAACAAAATTAAATTAAATTAAATTACAATTACCAAACATACCTTTTTTGGAAAAGGCACATAAAATCTGAGCAAGATTGATAACTTCTCTATGGAATTTTAAACTTCTCTATAGAATTTTATAGTGGGAATACCATTCTCTGTGAGATTGTCTTTAACGTGGTCTATTTTATAAAAAATATCCTCTATCAAATTATATAATTTTTGAGTAATATAGAAACTTATTTAATTTCTATAGTCTTATTGGGTTAAATCCTACTAAATTCTATAGGCCTCTTCCATAAGGGCAGTACAGTGCTCCTTCTTATATAAAAAGATAATTTATCTGGTCAACAATTCTGTTTAACTATAATAAAAAGTATATAAAGTGAAAAATACTTAGGCTCCAATCTTGCAAACACCGCTCCGTTTGCTTAACTTCAAATGTGTGAGTAGTCCCATTGGCCCAAGTAAGCCAACTATGCCTATAACGTAATGGTCAATGGATAAAAACATTGCTTTTCTTCTTTGGCAGGATACACTTGAATTGTGCTCCAGGGAGACAGAGTTTAAAAGCATACTCTTTTCTCTGTGCTACTTTCATACTTGTGTGGCTGGGAGGCTCAAGTTTGGACCACAAGGCTGGAATCGAAAATATCCTTTCAATACTGGAGATCTCACCATTTGTGTCAATGTCCTCTACAACTATTTAGAGGCACACACTAAAGTAAGAATTAGTGGTCAAGTAACCTCTTACCAAGATTGTTCTGAATCTGTCAGTCTTGGATATTGAAGGAGTGGGACATAATTTCTCTGTGCAGCTGTTATTAAAATAGCTTACATTATATGCATCTATTGCTGACTATGAAAATATACCAGATCAAAGATTTTTCAGCAGTGGATGCTTGAACTTCATAATATAGGTCAAACCAGTTCCACATCAGCAGCTTAGCGCAAAAAAAAATGTCCTTCATTATGTTAACAAAAACAGTGGTTTACATGTGCATATATGCCAAATTCATTAGGCAGGTAATGAAGCATTTGCACAAATGTAATTACATACAGCAATTCTGACAGTTCATAACACTGCATTAATAATCACTACAATTAGTTCTGATGATGGAAGCAATTTACAACACGTCACATGTATAAATAATGGTGCATTTCCTGCATGTGTCATTATTATGTATTAAGGATACCACCTTGTTGTGACTTTCTCTGTAATGTTCCCCCGAGTGGAAGTTAAGGGTAGATGAGTGATTTTATTTCTAAGCGACAGCATATTTTACAGTTGTGTGGTTTAAATACTTGGTTAATGTCATTTTTTAAGTTCTGTAAATTCAAAGCCTGAATAATAGCAATGGTTATTCAGCATTTAATGGGGTAGATAGTAAGTAGGTCCTCTATACCACCTTTTTCAATAGCTTAGACATTTCAGAGATCAGCAGAGGGTTTTTTTAAAAAAAATTTGACATGTTACCTTCAATGACATACATTTACTTGTGTGTCCCAGTTTGTAGTCATTACACGTATTTGTTTGTTTTCCTTTTTTTCTTTTCACTGATGCTTTTTGCTAATAGGACATGAAATTGAATTTCCTTCATTTGGTATTCAGTGTCGCATTTGAAATAATTGCTTAATTTTGTAGTGATGATTTAACAATGGTTCTCGTTTAGAAAATGACTCTGTAAAATCAGCTTATTCCAACCCTTATTTTTCTTTACTGATAAATCTCCTTTTCTCTTTAGGCTCTGTTCTCAAAATAACTACTCATAAGCTTAATAAGTAGCTACTAGTAGCTGAAAGTCATGCTGTCATATGGGTATGATTTGTAAAGTCATGTGTGTGTTTAAAAAAAAACAAAAAAGAGGCCAAAAATGGCTGAGAATTTAAACATTGGTTGGTAACAGACCACGAATCTCAGCAATGATTGAATCTAATGATATTCTAGACAAAAAGAGCTCTCAATGATACTTCTTTTTGTTTCCATAACTTCACACTGACTCGACAGACGTTGCTAGTTGTGTGGGTGGTTCTGTTGATTTGTTTGGATGGCAGTTGGGTGCAGAGGTGTGGCAGTTTGGCCAAGTAATCCACCATTTGTGCAGTCTCCCATATATAATCAATCAAACTGTTACCTGCAAATTAGCTGAAAAGTAAGGATGGTGATTGGTTGAGTTACTTCTGATATCATACTTATCAATGGGCCAGTCTACAATAGAAGTACATTGCTACATCTGGTGAAAACACTCTATGCTGGTGGGAGAGAGCTCTCTTGTTGGTATCATAAATCCACCTCTGCATGAGGCAGTAGCTACATTGGCGGGAGAAGCTCTCATGCTGACATAGCCCTGTCCACAGTGATGCTTGGGTTGATGTAACTTGTCACTCGGAGAGGTAGCTTATTCACACTGCTGAGCAACGTAAGTCATACCAAAGTAAGTGATAGTGTAGACATGGCCTACGACTCTTGTGTCTATGCCACACCGCCTTACTGTACTGTACACTGCCTGGGTATAAGCTGTAAAGTAAAAAATGGTTGAAAACTTAAAAAAAAAACAAAAAACTATATGATAACAGATCACAACAACCAGAGATTATTCAATCTGGTGATATTTTAAATAAAAAGAGTTCTTGGCCATACTTGTAGCTGCCTCCATTGCTTCACACGGAGTCAACAGACATTTTAGGCTTCAGAGGCACACACAGTGTGACATTCCTGGAATCTTATTATATAAATACTAGTTCAGGTAGGCGGTAGGAGAGAGAATTACTTAACCTTTCCTTTTGGTAGTATTGCATACTTTTCATATTAATAATTTGTGGATGAGCAGGTTTCATCACATTGCATTGTAGCTTTATGGTCATTTAAAAATGTAGATACAAGAGGAAAAAAGGAGTCTTAAAAGCAGTCAAACCTAGTGTGAAGACAGAGCCAAATCCTACTCACCTTACTCAGACGGCTACTTGCATTAGTGAGTTAGATGAGCAAGAATTGACCCATGGAGCACAAAGTCCGTGTTGAAGACTGGGAGGCAGATTCTCAACTGGAGTAAAAATTGTCACAGCTTCATTGAAGTCAATGGTGCTATGACAATTTACACCAGCTGTGGACCTTATCTTTGGACACTTAATTCTCTTGTGGCTCTTAGGGAAATGGATTGGGTTGTGTCAGCTATGGGTGAAATTCCCTTCGCCTACACAATGCCCAAGTATATGAACTCTCTCCAAGTGGAATTCAGAGTGGTTATGGAGACAAAATCAACACAGGACCCAGGTGCAAGGCTTTTGTTCAACCCACTCCTTCATCCACCACACTTGCTTTTCAAGTATATGGAATAGAACAGTGACCAGCCGTGTAGAGTATTGGAGCCGTTTGATCCTTCTATTATGTGGCCTGCTGTACTAGTATATATGAGACCTTTCCTGTGGCATGCAATTGTGTAGGTGCCCCTGTGCAGCTGCTCAGCAGGTAAACTCCTCCTACAGCATAGCCCCTGTGCAGGACTTTAGTGTGGAGGTTGAATTTCTCGCTCCATAAACACTTCAGGCTAATTTCCTACACAGTACAATGTTAATTATGCAAACCTGTTATCCAAAAAGCCCTTTTATCCAAAACAGAGAACATGTCCCTGATCTCTCGTGATTACATTGAAATTTCTCTCTTAAATCAGAAGCCTTGATTATCTAAACATTGTCCATGTCCCCCATGACATCCGGCTAATTGAGGGTTATACTGAATTAGAATATTGTTATACTCTTTTAAGATGCACAGACTTTGAACAAGGTTATCTGGCACAAAGAGAAAAGGCAATTTCTTTACCAACAAATACCAGTGCATTGAAATAAATATATAGTAGATTCAGGAATGTATTAGTTGCATTTTTGTAGCCAATAAGGAGAAAAACTTGTTTAATTGCAAGTTTATTCTTTTTTATTCTGAACCAAAAGTTGTTAATATTCTTCTTAGAAATATGCTATTCACCCTTTCCTGAGATAGTATGTAGCATAGTTTATTACATTCTGGTGACTTCTTTCTCTTTTTCATTCAGTTCAAACCAGTTTAAAAGGAGAGTGCAATAAGACTTTCACTTATTCAAATCCAAATAAACTTGTAGCAAGCACACTGGAATAGCTGTAGCTATTTTACTTGTTCGGTTCTGTCATATCATGCAACATACAAAGCCTATAATTAAGTTTTTATTTGAACTATTAGGAGGCAAATACTGCCCCTGAGGGTGTAAAGGTTTCTGTCTGGAAAGGCTTCATCACAAACTGACATATCAAGGATAGCAAAGAGAGGCTTTGAATCTTGCTAAGCCAAATTTTTTAAAAAAGAGACAGTGGTTTCTTGAGTGAAATATGCTACTATCATTAATCAGAAGCTGAAGGTATGGCACTATGACCATAACCGCAATTAACATAACCCTCAAGCAATTTGGTAGTGATGGCATAAATATTAATTCCATTCTTACTGAAATTCTTGAATGCATCCCAAATTCAAATAATCTAGACTTTCTCTTCCTCAGCATTTTCTAGAGAGAAGATATAAAAAACTACAATCAGATAAAGGTTTTTGTTTTCCCCCTTAAAACAGACATAGTAGTTAGTAGGTTTCCTTCCAGTTGCTCATAAGGACTATGATTTCAAAGGTCTGGATAGGGAAATACATATATTCATCAATGAGTTATGTTCTCTTACCTCATGTAGTGTTATTAAAATGTACTCTGCTCCTTAAAAGATTTTTATAAGGGCTAGGATAAAAATCATGACTTGTGGCTCAATTGATATTGGTTTACACAATTAGTGATTTTTAACTGTAACCCTGATATTTTTTAATCAGATATTTATATACACACATATAACTGGAATTTAAAAAAAACAACACACTCTGCAGTATGGTTCTTTTCTAAATACAAAATAATGAGAGCATCTAATGAATGCAACTTCTCAGGAAAGTTTTTTGATTTTCTTCTGTTCTGATGAAGCATTTTTCATGCATTATTATTCTGTGTGACTTTGGTTTGTCCTTTGGAATGCTGAGTTGTTTGTTTAATTATGCATTCCATTATCTTCGGTAGGTTCCGTGGGAAGATTTGCGTTATCTCTTCGGTGAGATTATGTATGGTGGACACATCACTGATGACTGGGACCGCAAGCTGTGTCATATGTATTTAGAGGAATTCATGAGCCCAGCTATGGTAATTTTTTATATATACCTAAAGAGCTCTACTTTTTAAATATTACAATAAATAAAATATTTTATATTTAGTTTTAATACATTAAACATCATGATGAATATTTCTTCAATGATCTGATTTGCTAAGAGCTGAAGCATTTTGAGGTGACACTCAGCCCCGCCCCATCCATACAAAAATCTTGTATATCTGTCTTGGAATAAATGATCCAATTTGTAATAAGTGCAGTACTTCATCACACAAAAAAATCGTCTGCAAGGCTTTTGTAACTTGGTATATTGCTTACTTAAGTGCTTTTGCAAATACTTATAGTTTAGCAACATGTATTAAGTGTTTTGTAACAGTACTATATAGTGTACAGAGTGGCCAACTGAACTGCATTCTGAACAGTGTATTTAGGTAACAGGTTTTCCTATTAAAAATTACTCCCTCTTTGATGCACTCATGCTTTGAAAACTCTTGGTGGGGTAGAAAAGCTGCACAATTGAAAGATACTTCAGTGATAGCACTACCAAGTGACACACGTACCAGACACCCAAGAAACTACACTTACTTGTCTTATATTTTCTTTTCTTGCCATGAAAAACATCAGAGAAGAATGGCTTTCCCTCCTTTTCTGGTGTTTTCAGAATATGAGAAGCAATAATAGAACGCTTCTCCCTTTCTGCCACTCCTACTGAATTTCTGACTTTTAGCTGCAGCTATAGCAAACCCCTCCACACCACCACCACTACCACCAGATTATGTAACACAATGTATTTTCATCTTAGAAATCTGGACTTGGACCGCATTGTCCATCCGTCCAACATGCAAAATTTCCAAAAATGTTTCTAAAACCACAGCTTCTGCGTTATAAGCACAGTTAGTTGTTTGAGTGTTGTGACAGAACATAAAGCATGAAAAATCCTGGATTTACCTAACTTTCTTTCTACAAATCCCAGTGACTGGGTTGGTATTACTTTACTCTAAATTTCTCTGGCTGCTTCTCTTAAGTTTATTGACTACTCAAAGAGTGCCGAAACGACTATACTGAAAAGAGTGGTGAACAAATGTTTAAAATAGCCTTTACACTTTTATTATTTTGCCTTGGCCAAACAGCTTATGGGTGGGGGGGCAGGGGAGAATTAACATGTAAGCCTTGAGCAGATCATTTCTAGAGCTTGGATAACTTTGGGGAAATGCACTTTTCACCCTTGGCACTGCAGTTGAAGTCTGCCTTGAAGGTTCTAAGTGAAATGAGTGTGCTTGTGTCTCCTCAATCCCTAATGAGCAGGTTTTCATATGTCAAAAAGCCACACTCAGTTTAATACAATTGGTAGTCACTGTTCAGAAGAAGATGCTGGAGTTAGTTACCATGGAGATGGAAGGATAAACACTACTGTACTTCTGACCTCTGCAGAGGCTGATTTCTCCAAATGACAGCTGAGGTCATGGGGTTAGTGTGAGAAGCTCATTCCGCTGTTCCTGCTCTATGTCTAGCCTATGGATAAGTAAAGAATTACTGTTTCCAGCCTAGGCAGTCCATTAACCTTCACAAGCCTGAACTTTCATTCAAATAATTGTAAAATAAATATAGGTGGTGAAACCTGAGGAGAATCACTGGTATTTGTATGCCCTTTGGAAAGTTTAGGTACCCAACCCTGAGTACAGATCCACTGATGTTTTAAATAATGAGATGATACATTTTCAAGCTTTTGCTCTAATAGGGCAGTGTTACTCCCCTAAATTACCAGAGGAAACAGGAACTCTCTTATTGACTGGCAGCCAAATAAACACAAACAGATGTGGCAACAAATAGATTTAATCAGTGTGGGTGTCTCTTTATGTTTAGCTAGAAAAGTAACTTGTCTTTACTTATTGGCACTCCTGGTGAATTCATTAGCTGCAAATCTAATCAATAAGGCAGGATGGCGTGAGTGTTGTACTGAGATTTTGCCTGATGTTGTATGTGGTGGTTGGCATGTGGCCACAGACAAAGAAGCAATGGGTTCCCACTATAAACCACAGCTTGCAGTGTCCTGTTATGCATATGAATCTGGAAAAAATACAGTTAGACCTATTTTAAGTACCCACCAAAGGACAGGTCTTCACTACCAGCCAGATCGGCGAGTAGAGATCGATCCATTGGGGATCGATTTATTGTGTCTCATCTAGACGCAGATAAGTCGATCCCCAAACGCACTCCCCGTTGACTCCGGAACTCCAGCTCGCAAGAGGTGGAAGCAGAGTTGATGGGGGAGCAGCAGTGGTCGACTCGTCGCCATCCTCTCAGGCAGGTAAGTTGACCTAAGATGCGCTGACTTCAGCTATGCTATTTGCGTAGCTGAAGTTGCTTACCTTAGGTCGATCATGCCCCCTCCCCTCCACTGTAGACCAGGGCAAAAAGAGACTAGACAATATAGACTAACTAAGAGAGTAGCCTTTAACTGAAGGTAGAATAGAATTTTACTGGAAATTTAGGGCTATTTTAAAGTGGTACCTTGAGTTAGGGTTGCCAAGTTTCCGACTGCAGAAAACCGCATACCCTTTCACTGCCCCTGCCCCACCCCTTCTCTGAGGCCCCGCCCCCCATGCACTCTATCCCTCCCCCACTGCATGCTCCCCCCCACCCTCTCTTACTCACTCATTTTCACCAGGCTGGGCAGGGGGTTGGGTTGCGGCAGGGGGTGAGGGCTCTGACTGGGGGTGCAGGCTCTGGAGTGAGGCCAGAAATGAGGGGTTTGGATTGTAGGAGGGAACTCCAGGCTTAGGGAGAGGCATATGGTGTGGGAGGCAGTATAGGCTCTGGGTTGGGGGTGAAGGCTCTGAGGTGGTGCTGAGGGGTTCAGAGTGAGGGAGGGGGTGCAGGCTCTGGAATGGAGTTTAGGTGTGGAAGGGGGCCCACAGCTGGGGTTGGGGTGTGGCAGGGGGTGTGGGGTGTGGGAGGGGGCTCAGGGCTGGAGCAGGGGGTTGGGGTGTGGGAGGCGTGTGGGCTCTGGGAGGTGCTTACTTCAAGCGGCTCCCTGAAATAGCTGGCATTTCCCTCCAGCTCCTAGGCAGGGGTATGGCCAGGTGACTCTTTACGCTGCCTCTTTCCGCAGGTGCTGCTCCCACAGCTCCTATTGGCCGCAATTCCCGGAGGCAGCACAGGGACAGAACACAGAGCCCCCCACAACCATGCCTCCACCTAGGAGGGGAGCTTGGGGTGGCAAGCTATATGGACCTGTGGTGCCCATGCTCCAGGAATATTCAGGGCCTGGGGGCCCAGCTCCACCAATGTTCAGGGCCGAGTCTCTCTCCCTGCTCCGCCTGTTGCCCCTGCATGCCTCCCTGGGAGCTTCTCCAGTCCCCGCCTGCCTCCCCCAGGTGATTTAAAAGGGCTTGGGGGCCCCTGGCTGCCGTCACCATCACTAGCAGTGCAGTGGGGCTAAGGCAGTTTCCTGTCCATCCTTGCTCTGCGCTACTCCCAGAGGTGCCCGGCACATCCCTGCAGCCCCGGGGTGTGTGTGTGTGTGCGTTACAATGCACTGCCCCTGCCCTGAGCACCGACTCCACAGCTCACATTTGCCGGAAACTACAGCCAATGGGAGCTGGAGGGCAGTGCCTGTGAGCAGTGGTGCGTGGAGACCTCACGGCCCCCCCACCTAGGAGCTGCTGCCAGAGGAGTGTGCCGGTCACTTTTGGGAGCTGCTTGAGGTAAGTGCTTCACCCTCTGCTGCACCCCAATCCTCTGCCCCAGCCCAGAGCCCAATCCCTCAATCTTCCCGCACCCAAACTCCCTCCCAGAGCCCAAACCCTCTCCTGCACCCAAACTCCCTCTAACAGGCTTCCAGTGAACTTAATTCCTGGCACAATGGATTTTTTTTTTTTTAAGAACTGACAGTAACATTATTCATTCTCTTTTTGAAGCTTGAAGGAGAACTTGCATTGGCACCAGGTTTCCTAGCACCCCCAAATTTGGATTATGCTGGATACCATAAGTACGTAGATGAAATGCTTCCAGCTGAAAGCCCAGTGTTATATGGACTCCATCCCAATGCTGAAATAGAATTCTTGACAATGAAATCAGAGAATCTTTTCAAAACTCTTTTGGAAATGCAGCCCAGGAATTTACTTGTAGGAGAGGAATCAGGACAGTCTCCAGAGGAAAAGGTAAGGTGGTGTTTTTTCTTAATCATGTTTCCCATAAGAATGCTTCTCATAGTACTAGGGGATGCCACTAAAAACAGAGCATTTATCGTATCACATTATTTCACTGAGATAGTTAACTTCTGATGATGGGAAATTTACCCAGTTTACCAAGATAAGCTCAGCTATTATAAATAACAACAAGAGGTCACATTTAAACTTAGTGTAACTTAGGGTCGCATCAGGGATGAATTTGGGCCTCTAAATAAAATAAGAGAAATGTTTAATTTTTAATGGAAACCACTGATGCCATTTGCCCTTTGAATGAAAGGTGGGGTGCCAATGAATAAATCTATCTATGTTTATCTTTTTTTAAAAAAAGAGCAAAGAAACACTGACTTAGAAAAACATAATGTTCAGATTTGTCTGATTCTGGTTTTCTTCCCCTTTCGTTCCATTTTCTATAAATTGTCACTTAGGAAGCAGGTAACATTTTACCTTGACAGCTACTTCAATTTTTACTTTAAGTGCCTGGTACTGATGTGGTTAAGATCAGGCTTCAATTCCCAGCTCTGAAACAGAGTTCTCATGTGGTTCTGAGCAAATCATTTAGGGGAAGATTTTCTGCTGTGTCCAGCTTCCACTGAGTGCAGCCAAGTGGGGGAATGTCAGGAAGCCACTTATGGGCCCCTGATTTTTCTGCCATAGCAATAGTCCCTTAGGGCCTCTATGCCAGCTGGGGATAGCAAGAGCACAGTATGCTTCAGCCAATCCCCCTTTCCCACAGTTCCGTGGAGATGCAGCAAGAAGGTCTAAGCTTGCTGGCGACTCTCCCTCATAAGGGGTATCCCTAGCAGGGGACTTGCAGGAGGCTTCTGCTCTCTTTGGGCCACCTAAGTGGTGTGATAGAGCAGATGTGGGAAGGGAATCTGCCCCTCAAACTTTCTGGGCCTCAGATCTCCATACGTGCAACATATATTTAATAATGGGATTGCCATTCTGAAGGGATAAACCCTTAAATCCTTAACAGGCAATTAGATACTGCAATAATGGGGGCCATATAAGCACTTAGACAGAGAAAGTTCTTGGTGCTATATGTGCTGATACATTATGCAGTTCTATTTAGTATCAGGAATAACCCAGATATTTTCATACAGCCAAAATTGCTCCCACTAGAAATAAAATGACTAGTTTTAGGCATGGCTGCAAAGCAGCATGGAGTAGTAACAGAGTACATGCAGAAAGGAGTGAGATGGGCAAGACACATAAACAAGTAATGACAAAGGTGCACCCCAGTATTTTAACTTCTTGGCATTAAGAATCAGGGTTTCACAATGTCTACACTACGGGATTATTCCGATTTTACAGAAACCGATTTTTGGAAACATTGTATAACGTCGAGTGCACGCGGCCACACTAAGCACATTAATTTGGCGGTGTGCGTCCATGTACCGAGGCTAGTGTCAATTTCCAGAGCGTTGCACTGTGGGTAGCTATCCCATAGTTCCCGCAGTCTCCCCCACCCATTGGAATTCTGGGTTGAGATTCCAGTGCATGATGGGGCAAAAACAATGTCGCGGGTGATTTTGAGTAAATGTCATCACTCAATCCTCCCTCCATGAAAGCAACAGCAGACAGTTATTTCACGCCCTTTTCCCTGGATTGCCCAGGCAGACGCCATAGCACAGCAGCCATGGAGTCTGTTCAGCCTTTTTTCACTGTCACCGTATGTCTACTGGATGTTGCTAACAGACGCGGTACTGCAGTGCTACACAGCAGCATGCCCTTGCCTTTTACAAGTTAGCAAAGATAGTTACCAGGTCTACTGTACCGTCTGCTGCTTTGCAAGCTGACAATGACAGTTACCAGTTATATTGTACCATCTGCTGCTGTCATGGGTGCTCCTGACCGGCCTCGGTGAGGTCAGCCGGGGGCGTATGGACAAAAACGGGAATGAGTCACCAGGTCATTCCCTTCTTTAAGTTTTATCTAAAGGGAAAGTCAGTCCTGCCTAGACTATCTGGCAAGCCTACTAAAGAACCAGAGAGGCAAACGGATGCTCTGGGTCAGAGCCCCAGACATCCCGCAGAAATGATGAGCTGCATGCCATTCTAGGGGGCCCCTGTAACAACCCCACCCATTACTTCCCTCTTCCCCCATCTCTCCTAGGCTACTGTGGCAGTTATCCCCCCATTTGTGTGATGAAGTAATAAAGAATGCATGAATTTGAAACAACACTGACTTATTGCCTCTGCAAGCAGAGATCAAAGGGGGGAGGGGAGGGCAGCCTCCAGCTGCTATAATATTCCAGGCAGGACTGAATCTCCATTAGACAAAACTTAAAGAAGAGAATGACCTGGGAGTCATTCCCATTTTTGCCCAGGCACCCCCGGCCGACCTCACCGAGGCCAGCCAGGAGCACTCACGGGACGACAATGACGGATACCAGTCGTACTGTACTGTCTGCTGTCCGCAAGGGAAGGGAAGGGGATGCTGCTGTGTAGCTCTGCAGCATCACATCTGCCAGCAGCATCCAGTAGACATATGGTGACATTGAAAAAAGGCGAGAGAGGATTTTTTCCCTTTGCTTTCGCGAAGGGGGAGGGGGGGTGACGACATATACCCTGAACCACCCGCAACAATGTTTTTGACCCTTCAGGCTTTGGGAGCTCAGCCAAGAATTCAAATGGTTTTCGGAGAGTGTGGGAACTGTGGAATAGTACAGTCATCCGTCGCCCCTCCCTCCATGAGCATCCATTTCATTCTTTGGCTTTCTGGTACACTTGTCTCAGTTCCTTAAGTTTCAGCACTGTGTTGAGTCCCTACTGTGGCCTCTGTCTATCATAGCGTTGGAGATTTTTTCCAAATGTTTTGGCATTTCATCTATTGGAACGGAGATCAGATTCAGTATCTCCCGGTGCCCAGAGTTCTGTGATTCCTGGTAAAGTAGCAGACTATTTAGAGGCCAAAGCAGAGGTGGGCAAACATTTTGGCCTTAGGGCCACTTCTGGGTATGGAAATTGTATGGTAGGCCATGAATGCTCACGAAATTGGGGGTTGGGGCATCGGAGGGGGTGAGGGCTCTGGGGTGGGGCCAGGAATGAATTCAGGGTGTGGAAGGGAGCTCTGGGCTGGGGCATAGGGTTGGGGCATGGGAGGAAGTCAGGGGTGCAGGCTCCAGGCGGTGCTTACCTCAAGCAGCTCCTGGAAGCAGCAGCATGTCCCCAGTCCGGCTCTTACATTGATGCACAGCCAGGCAGCTTTGTGCACTGCCTTGTCTGCAGGCACTGCCCCTGCAGTTCCCATTGGCCATGGTTCCCAACCAATAGGAGCTGAACAGCTGGTGCTTGGGACGGGGGCAGCATGCGGCGACCCCTGGCTGCCCCTATGTGTAGGAGCAGAGGGGGGACATGCTGCTGCTGCTTCTGGAAGCTGTGCAGAGTGGGTCAAGCCCCCAACCCTGCTGCCCGGCAGGAGCTCGAGGCCTGGATTAAAAGGTCTGATGGGCCAGATGCGGCCCCTGGGCTGTAGTTTGCCCACCCCAGCCTAGAGTATACATAATGAGCTGTTGGCCACTAGATCCTTGTGGACTGTTGTCCATATCACATAAGGCTACCTCACAAGTGGATCTGTTGTTGGAAAGCTCAGCTGTGAAGCCAAGGACTGAACTGGTATGGGAAGTCCCGATTTCAAATCTCAAAAGGTCCCTTATAAAACCAGCTTTCAAATATGTCATTTTAGTATTATAAATTGCATTTAGTCTAGAAATTGGGGAGGGAAAAAATGTGAAGCCAGGTTTTGTATTACATTTGCTTGTTTAAGATGTAGAAGACAAAATGTCTGATCAGATTGTAACGTACGTGTGTGTGTGTGTGTGTGTGTGCGCGCGCGCGCATACATACCAATGTGTGTTCATGCGCACACTCTCCCCCCGCCCATGCTAATAGATGTAGAGTGCTCACATTTATAAGTGTTCCAGTTTCATCAAGAAAGAAGATCTGTCATCATCTTCTCCAGAGGGGAACGTGGTACTTAAAGCTCAGCCCAATGCATTTTGAAATGACTAAGTTGTTAAAGCTGAAATGGCATTTCCTGATTTTGACTATAGAGGACTTATGTTCCTTTGATTTCCAGTCTGCATTCATACTATTACCATACTCAAAATCTAATTTCCATAAGGAAAAAGCAGATGATTAACTCAGCCAAATTTGGATGGCATTGTTGATCCCTATAAAGATACAGTAGAATGATGGAGTGGGGATTTATTTGGCAATAAAAAAAAATCTTTCCCCATTACTGCTTAGCTTCCTGAATTCCTGACAACTAGCAAACTACTGTTAATGAAAGCAACTTGACTATGATTGTTTTAATGAGTTTGGTGCACACCATTTTTCATAATTAACTTAAAATATGAGACTCTGTTCTGTGAAGGCAGCTTGTGTCATGTCTGTTCAGGTCATGACCATTACCTAGTTGCATACAAATTATAGGGAACATTTGTGAGAACTACGTAATCTTGTATTTGTACTTTCCTATGCAATTCCTTCTTGTGTTTCTCTCCCACATAAAAAAGCTGAAGGAGAAAACTTAGCTAGAAATCGCTGTACCCAAGCTGCTCCAGAGATCCGTTGCATGTTCCCCTCTGAGGGGGGACCAGTGAGACTATGATCAGAGCTGGATCAAGACAATTTGGTACCATAGGCACACCACAACATGACTCCTCCAGGGCTCCCTGTGGCCCTGCCCGATGTTGGAAGTCTTAGTGGTGGGAGCATCCCTCCCACTCCAGAGAGGCAGGGGCAGCAGTATGGGGCTCATTCTTTCCCCCAGAATTGGCAGCAGGGCTCCCCTTCCCTGGGAACAGCAGGTGTCCTTTCTAAGGCATGCATGGCATCAATGGGAGGCATCACTTACCCCATCTATGTGGGGCATCTACTGGAGTGGGTGCACCGGCTGCACTCTTCCCTCTCATGCCAGAGACACATCCCCTGCTCTAGTCATGTTTGAAGAAGGCAAGGCAAGCAGGCAGAGTGAGTTAACACCCTTTGAGATGCCTGAGGCAACCCTCATTTTTCAGGGCTATTGTGTCAGGCACTATAGCCAAAGGCAAATATTGCAGCTTTGGTTACACCCGAGTTATGTTTTCAAGCTTGTCTTTGCCGCTCTAAGGGCTACAAACATACATATATATTTTAGTGAAACATGAGGTTCTGATGTAGTTGACTCAAGACCCAGGTTGGGCCTATCTGACTAAAGCCAGCCCTGAATATGGGGTGATCTGGGGCATGGTCTTTAAAGCTGAAGTGCCAGGAGACTATACCTCTCAAGTCGTGTGGATCTCTGCCACCGTTACATGTCTTCCACCCTCTCCCTGTGCTTCCCCCCCACCCCCCACGGACTGGGGAATATGTCTTATCAACTGATTGCCATCTGTCCACTGTAACTCTGTCTGTCCTGTCCCTTACTTCCCTGCTTTTCTGTGGCCACACACCCTCTCCCATGCTGCCAATAGGCCATGGAGATTTTGCAGAGAGGAATGCAACAGTTATGCATAGAGGGGTGAGACTGCTCCCTACATCATCTTTTTCCCAGAGGGTTGCACCCTGTGTGGTTGTTCCAGGTTTGCTCCTATCTCACCACACAGCATGGGGCTCTAGGGTCTAGTCTTGCAAAATACAGGAGGTTGAACTGGAGTCAGGTGCTTTTAGTGTACAAGTCCTTATTTAGTCAATGAGGAATGATCTGCACTCTTGTCTGATTCCAGAGCTGGGCAATGAAAAATCAGTATTAGATTGTCAGCTGTTTGAGGCAGGGAGTGTTTGTCTTGCACACTGTCTAGCACATGTGGGGCCATCAGGCACCACGGTAATACAAATAATCTTGGTCTTGTATGTTTAAACATGTGTGAATCTCCAATGCAGCAATTTCTGATCACTCTGTCTGTATTGATGTGATAAGGTTAAGAATGTCCTGGATGATATTCTGGAGAAACTTCCTGAAGAGTTTAACATGACAGAAATCATGCAGAAGGCCGCTGTTCGGAACCCCTATGTCCTTGTTTGTTTCCAAGAGTGTGAGAGAATGAACCTCCTTATTCGGGCAATACACAGATCACTTAAACAACTAGACCTTAGTTTGAAGGTAAGAAAAGTGAATTTCTTTTACTAAAGAATAACAAGTCTGAATTCTTTGATGCCAAGTATACTTATTCTTCACAGGGGGAGCTGACGTTTTCTCCTGACATGGAAGCACAGCAGTCAGCATTGCTTTATGATAGTGTGCCAGATGCATGGACCAGGCTGGCTTATCCATCCACCTATGGCCTTGCACAATGGTAAGTATGCTTCAGCACCTTACCAAATAACGTAACTCGTGTTGTTTAATTACCATGGATAATAGTCGCATGGCTCTTTCTTATGTATATAAAAATCTGTCGTTTTAATTCAATTCACTCTAGAGACCAAATGAATATTGCTGGAATACTAATCTTTAAATTGTTTCTAAACTTTTCCTTCTATGCTTTCTGCAAAATTGGAATTATACAGTGCAACCAATAGGGCCTGTCATTTTCAAAAGGAATAATGTCACTGCAGCCCCGTGACAGAGTAATTGGACAATGTTCCTAATCGCAGATCCACTAGCCTCACTCCCTCAACCCTTTTCATGCTGGGCTCCTTGCACTACTGTCTTTGTGCTTGTCCAGATTCAGAAAAGAGCTAATACCCTACCCTTGGGCTCTTATATTACTACACCAACCTTTTGACTGCTTCAGCCCCATGCTTTCTTCCCACAGAGGCAATGCAGAGCTCAGCTGGTACACAGCGTCTCTATACTTCATTGAGTTTCATCCTAATGAAACTGTCACTGTTGTCCACATGACTATGTCGGCATTGAGGTAGTTGCTGCTTCTTGTTTCAGGATTAATGACCTCCTCATGCGGTGTCGAGAACTTGATACCTGGACACAAGATCTTGTGCTCCCTGCAGTGGTGTGGCTTTCTGGATTCTTTAACCCTCAGTCTTTTTTGACTGGTGAGTAGTAATGGCTAACAACATTTGAAGGAACAGAGTCATATAGTTTCAACCCCAAATTGTAGGTTGAAACAGTTTTTACAAACAGGTTTTATTTTTAATCTAATCTAAACATGCCTTTAAGGTGTTAGCAGTGTTTCATGATGCAATATTATGCTACTGCAGGAGAATGGATGACTGAAATTGACTAGAAACAGACTGATTTATTTTCAATATTCAAGTTGAAAAGACAGACAAATTAAGATGTTAAAAATGTTCACTTTTAACAATCTAATGTGTTCTAGAAATGCACGATATCATGTTTGTTATTCTTGACTCTGCCCTTTAAAAAATGTGTTGGCAACCTTGTTTAGTACATCCAGGGCCTTTACTACCTATGGGAGCTACTACCCATGTGCTCCAATCCTATATAGAGTACTTCTTACTCATGCAAGTAGTCCCTATGACTCAGTGGGATTAATGGCATGAGTAATAGTTTGCACAATCAGGCATCTGGAAATAGTTTTTTTCCCTCCATCATAAGTCTTCAGTCTCCAAATCATCATGTTAAAGTCTGGAGGTGAGAAAAGGAAAGAGATGCTGAGTTAATTTTTTGTGCTTGATTAAAGAAAAGAGAAGTCTTAGACTTAGTTTGCTGATGTAACCATTGCTTTTCCATTCAGTATTCTTTAACCTAAATGTGTTAATGCACCACTGTTTCACTCCTTCTGTTCTTAACTTGTAAAATATTTTAATAGTGTAAAAGAAGTGAGAAAAAGTCTGGCATTCTTCCCAGTATATGTACTGCTACAGTACGGGATAAAAATCTTCAGCAGTGTATTAATCTGCTCCCTAAGGCCTTGTCTATACTACAGGGAAAGATCAATCTAAGTTACGCAACTTCATGATGTAGCTGAAGTTGGTGTACTTAGATCTACTTACCGTAGAGTTCACGCTACGCTATGTCGATGGGAGACAGTCTCCTGTCGACTACCCACTAGACCTGCTAAATCGACCGCTGCACATCGATCCCCTGGTAAGTGTAGACAAGCCCTTAGTCTTCATGTTTATAACCCACATAACATGATTTCAGAATCTAAAGCAACTACCTAGGTCTCTAGAAGCCATTGTCAAGCTTCAGCAGCTTTTCATTCTACCCATTAGTTTCTAAAACCAAATTCCTCTCAGGGACTTGCCACCCCACCAGTCTCAAGTCTCTGACTGCTGGTGTCTCAAAATATTTAATTCTGCAGAATCCCAAGCCCTGTCGGTGGACAGTTGGTGATCCACAGGCTGTAGTTTGGAAATCAGTGCAATAATGGGGGTTACACAATGAAGAGAGACTTGTAAATATGCTTTAATTCAAATTCTCAGTAGCCAGTAAAGGCATTCAACTAGCCATTCACATTAGACCACAGATTCCTAGAGCATAGCCTTGAGGCTTATACAAACACACACCCCTTTCTCTCTCAGCCCGTTGATTCAGTTTGCTGTCAGGTATCATGATTTTCATCAGAGCCAGTCAATATTACCCCTTAGTCATCCAACTCACTGAGTGACACAATCAATGAATATGTAGCTCCTGCAGTATTGCTAGCCTGGATTACAAATCAGAGAGCAGGCACCTATTTTTGTGCTCAAATGAATATGTATTTTGTTCTGTTGCAAGAGAGCTGACTGGATGGGGTGTTTGGTTTGTTTTTCATTTCTTAAAAGTTCAAAAGCAATTTATACAACTAATTTCTTGCAAACAACTGCCAGAGAGTCCCAACTGTGTAGCTTTAGGCTCTAACAAGCCTGGGCAGGGTGCTCGGGGAGCAGTTGTGGCATTAAAATTATTGTCTATGGTGAACTGCTCAGAGTAATCCATTGGCTTTTTTTAAAGCTATTATACAGTGCACGGCCCGCAAGAATGACTGGCCTTTGGATAAGATGTGTCTGACTGTAGATGTTACCAAAAAGATCAGAGAAGATTATGGCCACCCACCTAGGGAAGGAGCATATATTTGCGGTCTTTATATGGAAGGTAAGATGTCTGTTTAAATTTCTTGATATCATCCGCCTCATAATGACTGATGTTTGTTTGAATTTTTCTGCATTCCTCATGCATACACTCTGCTATTCTAAAGTGGATTACTTTCACTACATGGAGTTAGAGCTAAGTTCACTGGTGAGTTTGGGACTGATGATGGCTTTAGTTAGTCCTTAATTTGTTTAGACCAGGATTCATACATTCAGACATGGCCAGTGTCTCTACTTAATAAACTTACAATACATTAACTATGTGGTGGAGCTGCTACTCTGTTGTTATACAGTCAGGTTTAATGCTTTGTTAAAGACTCCAAGGCACTTACTTGGATTGTCTTGAAATTTGCAGTGCTTCAAGGAGGTGCAGAGTAGCATTAACAGGGCAAATTTGCTGTCATTTCAGCAAAGGGTTTCTGAGATATGGCTCTCCTAAAAATTAACTGTTTGCAAAATAACCTGGTACTTCTAACATAGTTCTGCGCTCAAGTTTGGGCAAAAAGATCAGTCACTGTTATCCTCCCCAAAATGACCTCAACCACCTGGAATTTCTCTCAGTAAATTCCATTGGGGGAAGTAATATTGAAAAAGTTATCAGGGTAAAGTCTGAATCTTTAGGTTGGCATGAGCTAAACTGACTTGCCTAAAAGCATGAAATATGTATAGGCAGGAAGAATAGGAATCTTCTGAAATTAGGTTTTCAGGCCATTAACCACAGTAACTACACTGCTTAATGTGTCATGCCTTGGTCATTGAACCTGAGCTGCACCTGTGCACTCCATGTTTGAACCCTACCTTAACAGCTTTCAGAGAACATGGGCTGTGCCTGCTGGTTGTACTTGCATTCTGCAGGGGCTCATTTTGGAAGTTTTGCCCTGAGAGCAGAACTTATAGTGAGATTTTTAAGTGCTGTAAAATCAACGTTCAGACTCTTTCACTTTAGAAATGTTGCCAAGAAATGAGCCTTGTTTAACAGACAATGATAGAAGATTGTATCAGCCAGTTATGGTAATGGAATCATGTTTCCTGCACAATGGAACTGAGCGTGATCAAAGGAAAGCAAGTCATTGGGTCAAGGGGTTCCTGATACACATGAGCTGCTCATAACACTTTGAGGTTCTGATTTTTTTGGTGCAGAGCTAGGGAATACTTTCCTAAGCTGCTTCTCGCAGTGGGGACATGGTTCCAGGATCACTGCCCCTGATGCTTCTAGAATGGAAGTGGGATCAAAGCATTTAGCAAAGGTTTCTGCTCTTCCCTCATCGTATTGAGAGCAGGCATACAATGCAGAAATGGGGGTGAGGAGCTGGGACTAGGCATGTTCAGTGCAGTTCATTAAGATGAATGAAGTAGTTCACATCTATCTGCAACATGGAAGGCTGAGAGAGATGTGGAAGACCCTCTTCCTCATGCACCAGAGCCCAAATCTAGATTTCTGCATCTCTACTTAGGAGCTGGTACATGTGTTCCTTCTAGCCCCGCAAACGGGTGAGAGGGGCTTGAAGCTGCAGGTGTTAAAACAGTGCAGGGAAGAATGAGGTGGAAAGAATAGGGTTGTGTTGTACCGTGAGGGATTCAGCGCAGTCCTTTCCTTACTCTATGCTAGACCCTTTAGCCTGAGGATCCTGTGTATAGGCAGGAGGGGGAAATGTGGTGTGCTGGACAAGGAGATGATGCAGAGGTGGTGAAATGACTAACAAACATGCAGTCAGTACATTCTAGGGCACATGAGGATGCTGAGAAATTAATCCAAAATGTTATTGTCTTTGTTTTGGAATATTTAATAACAGTTAAGTTTGCCTTGTGCCCTTTCAAAATGTTAACTTCACCTGCACTCAGTGCAATACAAGCTTCTGAATCCCAGGAAATACAAAGTTATGGTACATGCCATTCAAGCAATACTACCTTAACCTGTGGGTGATGTCCCAGCACACATATTAGATGTTAGAGGAGTAGAGAGGTTATCTAACTTTGCATTTGGCACTGGAATAGTGTCCACTAGTCAATAAAGATTTGATAAATTGGAGAGGGTACAAAGAAGAGCTATGAGAATGATTAGAAAACATGCCTGACAGCATTGACTCGAGGTGCTCACTCTATTTAATAACGACCGTTAAGGGGTGACTTGATCAGTCTATAAATATTTAATAATGGACTCTTCAACCTAGCAGAGAAAGCTGTAACATGATCCAATGAATGACAGCTGAAGCTAGACAAATTCAGAAAGAAATAAGGTAAATTTTTACCTGAGAGAGTAATTTACCCTTGATACATTCCAATGTTTATGTTCTCCATCACTGTCCACTTTAACATTGGCTTTAACAATTGTTTTGGGCCAGTTCTGTGTTGTACAGGAGGTCTAGACTATACAGATTAGGTAATTACAATAGTCCCTTCTGGCCTTGCAATCTGGAAACAGAACAGTGTATTCATACAGTCTAACCCCTTCTCTTTACTCAAGCAAAACTGATTTATATCAGCTGCAGCAAACAGGTGCTACCTACCCACTCCCTGGACTACACTCAACCTAATTCATACAAGCCATCCTAGACTTGGATAATGTTCCAACCCTCTAAGTCTTAGAGATCCTGGTGATGTATTCCACCACAATTGACACCCTACAGAACTCAACATCTGAAAGGGTACAAAGCACCACAGGGCAACTTTAACTTTGTGGTCATACACACTCAAGCCTACTGTAGCTCTTAACTGTGTGCAGATCTGAGAGATGCAAATATTTGTTTCCTATAACATACACTAGGCTAAAAGGTCAGTACAAGATGAGCTTTCCTTTGTAAGTCTAATCATTGGTTTATCCTGTCTTGTGGTATATCCAACATCAGTATGGCTTATCAAAATAACGCTCTCCTCAATTTCCTTATAAACCTTACATCAGGGTTCATGAACAGTCAGTCTCCACCCCAAACCCCGCTTCACCTCCAGCATTTATAAGGGGGAGTGGGTGTATTCAGAGGCTTGCTCTGTGAAAGGAGTCACCAGTACAAAAGTTTGAGAAACACTGCCTTACACCAAGCAGAATTCAGAAATGATGGGGGTGGTTTGCACATACAGAAAGTAAGCAACAATACTTAAGTGCTTTTTAGAGTGATGTAAATTTGAAATAGTGTGTCCTACCTCCCCTCTTGGGGCCTATTCCTGTGAGCTGCTGCATGACCTTCAACTCCCAGTCAAGTTAATTGAGGGCTCTTGCCAGCTTGCAGGATCTGGCCTATCAAGTGTGAACACCTGATACAACAGGTATTACCTTGATGAAGCTTGCTGAGCTCAACCCTAGTGTGGGGAACAGGGCTGACCTTTACTAAGCTACATCATGGTAAAAACTTACCTAGGGCTTTTCTCCACTGAGACTTTACAGCCCGCTGGCTTGCTGTAATCTCTTTGTAAGAACACACCTTTTTCTTTTGTCAGCCTTTCACTAGGTTTGTCTACACTGCAACAGAAGAGCCAGGGTCAGCAGGCTTGGAATGCAGGGCTAGTGTAGCCATTTGGGCTCAGGCTGGAGCTGCGGTTCTGAAGCCTGGAGAGAAGGGGAAGTTTTAGAGCCCAGGCTTCAGCCCAAGTGGCTACACTGCTGTGTTAAGCCCTGCAGCCTGAGCCCATGACCTGGAAATCACAGTTGGGTTTTTTATGGTTGTACCTTGAGTTACTCCATTTAGATCAACTAGAAGAGGGCTGGATTCTCTTCTCACGCTGAAGTATGTTGTATCACGTTTCCATAAGAATAGACCAGTCATTTAATCATGAAAGCTATTAGCATTCCACCCAGAACATTGCCAAGCTCAATATAGAGCTGTGTGATGAGATGCAGAGTGTGCAACTGCACCATGGCTCACAAATTACCTACAGTTTTGCCACATCTGCTCTATCCTCAGGAAAGGTATCTACTATTAAGCGCAGCATTGCAATGTACGAATGATTCAAGTTTCCATTTGAAACTGTGTGTCTGTTTTTGATACAGGAGCACGATGGGACATCCAGGCAGGGCTCATAGCTGAAGCCCGGCTTAAGGATCTGACTCCAGCAATGCCAGTCATCTTTGTAAGAGCTATTCCAATTGATCGACAGGAAACCAAACACATATATGAATGTCCAGTATATAAAACTAAAACCAGAGGGCCCACATATGTTTGGACCTTCAATCTGAAGAGCAAGGAGAAGTCAGCTAAGTGGGTACTTGCAGGAGTAGCCTTACTCTTGGCTGTTTAACAGTGAGCCAACAGTCACATGTGTTATCACACAGCCTGTAGTCAAAAGGAGATAAATGTTTTTCTCACATTCGGCTGTTGTGTAGTGGGGCAAGGTAAAGTGTACATCCTACTGTTGTACAACTCTTCCACACATGCCTGTCTCTCTAAACTAGATTTATACCTGTTAATGAACATTTTCCCTGAGAGGGGCAGGTTATGGAAAATTAAACTCTATATTCATGCTGAACTACCCGCCTCCCCCCCCATACACACACAAAATACTCCTCTATTGAAAATGCTTTATTATCTCTACACAGAGTAAAACATCCAATATTTGTCAAAATTTGTGTAAATCTGAGGCTGCAGTAACAGGGGTTTTTAAAAAGGTGTTTGTAAAGCCTGCCTTTAGCTAAGCAGACAGGTAGGAATTATTTAAGAATATCAACACTGTACAATTAAAAGGGTCAAGTATCACTCTGACTGCAGGTGCATCACTGCTGAACCCAGGGGCGGTGCTACCATTTAGGCAGCCAGGATTGAGGGGGCAGCTCCACCAGAGCCGTGGGATCAGCCCGGGGGGCGGCAAAATGGCCATGGGCCTAGGGCACGAGAAACCGTGGCACCGGTACTGGCTGAACCAACTACTTTTTAAAAATAAACTGCACAGACCAGAACTGAATTTCAATAAAGTTTTCAAAAGGACTCCCTTCTATCTTTGCAGGGGCAAAACTTACTTTTGCCCACAAACTGAGGCATGCAGTTACTTGATTTACTCATGCACAAAAAGGAAGGCTTTCAAAAACTTGGCTCTTTAATAGTTTGCTTAGGCCAAAAATTCTCACTCTCCTTCCCCCCCCCACTCATTAAATTTTTAGTGCTACACAATTCCTTTCACCACCTTTGGAGTTAAGCACCTACTTGGTTCTGTAGCCCTACTGAAAATTAACCACTGAAGTTTTAAAAGTGCTGTTCTGCTCTGTATACAGATGTCTATGCATAAAAAGAATATTCTGCATGTAAATTCCTCATACAAAGATTTCTCAAGAAATGTTTTAGTAAAGACCAATCAGTTAAAAAAATCCAAAGCTATATTCTACAATTCTATCTTGTATAAACATCATTGTAATCAAAAAATTTAAACCCTGAAGTAAAAAAAAACTTGTCTGCAGGTCAGGTAGCTGTGCTCAGCATCCTCAATTGTCTTCATTTAGTTGCTTTTGTAAACTAGAAAACAGATAGAAAAATGTTATACTTTTCAAAAGTATCAGATTCCCATAAACTAAAGCTTTGATATTAGATGGTCACAGCTCCACAGAAGCACACAAAAAATTGAGTCAAGAAACAAATCTAAGTCTAACTCTTATAATATGAAATACTGGTTCAGTTTCCAAATTGCCTTATTCATTTGCACAGTAAAGATGATTGTCAAGATTTAACATGAGGTCAAGAGGAGTTTTGCCATCAATTTCTGTGGGCCCAGACTGAAAGTCACAGTACCAATTTAGATGTTTTAGCAAGTTTCAATATTTTGTGATGGACTTTCTGGAGCTTTAGCGCAGACCAAAGTTATTTTTAAATGAAAACAACATTCTGAGAGCCTGATTAGAACTAAGGCAGCACATTTAAAAGTGTGGATTTCAATTCTAAAGCAGTTATGTAATCATCATCTTACCTTTCAAGATATTCTTTAACATTATCATAACCATAAAATTTTGCCAAGTGGATGAGCATTCCTGTGGCACAGCGGCCATCACGCTTGCGACAGTAACTGCAGTTACAGACACCACGACAAGGAGGGCAAATCCAATTCTGAATTACAGACAGGGAGAGAAAGGTATAGGGGTAGAGTTATCTACAGAGGTATTAGATGCAAACCTGTCTTCTCCAACCCCATTACCCACCTGAAATAAAAGAAAGTGCCACTTTTATGTAACAATACCTTATGCAGGGCAATATTGTATTTCATAAACAAATACTTTAGTGGATAATATTAATCAATCTTTTGATAAAAAAAGTTTGCAATATTGAACAAAAAAAAATACACATTCTTGGAATTTTTCAAAGCTCACACTCAACAAATTATAGTCATACTGATTTCCCTAGTGTTGTAACAGAATATAAAAAGCAGGACTCTTCTGTTCCAGCACCCTAGGATAAGGCGATAAAAAACCTCCATTATTAAGATTCAGGGTAACTATGGCTGAGTCATCTTGAAAGGTTGGTCCAATTAGCAGCTCCAAGCAGGATATAAAGAGAGGTGGAATGTCTCTGAGCCAGAGAACAAGGCAGAAAAGGTCCTCGGGCAGGACCCCCAGGCTAAGGTTTATGTTACCAGTGAAGCCAAATTCCAGGAAGCGGTGGGTTTGGATGCTAACTCAGAGGTTGTATGAAAGAGCCACATGCAACATTCAGTTAATATGAAAGGAAAAACATTTTTAATGTCCTTTTAAAAAAAAAATCATCATTTTTTAAAACAGGCTCAGAGCAAGGAGAGGAGGTCTGCTGCCTGTAACATGTTACTTCAGGAGCATTAGACAAAAACGAAGGTGGCCATTGCTCTGGGAGGCAGACCTAAGACCTTGTACAGCGTTGGGCTTTTTTGTTATTAGGCTCAGGGTTAAGTCCTGCTCTGTCATGCTGGAAGTGGGAACCAGGCGAGTGTCTCGAGGGGAGGGCAACAAAGAGGCAAGCTTGAAGAGGAAACTTAGGCTGAGTTTTATTCTGTTAAGTGTATATGAATTGCCAAGGCAGCCATACGCCATGAAAGGGGATGGATTTGGACATGACGGGTCTATGCACTCTGCTGATAGGACAGGGGCTCGAGGAAAGAAAAGGGACCCAAACCTAAATTCTTGAGGTTCTTTCCTTCCCAAGGTTTAAGTTTAGAATCTGAAACAAGTAGCTTGCATTGCAGACCAGAGCAGACCAGTGAAAGCATCAGGGAAGGAGGAAAAAAGCTACACAAGAACTTGGGAGAATCAGGTCCCTTTCATCCTCTCAACCTCATGAGTTTTCTTTCCCCCACCTGAGAGCAACTAAGAGCAGGCCGAAAGCCCTGCTCTCTCATCCCTCAGCAAGATAAATATCAATCACAACCACCCTACTCAGGCTTTTATGTGGCAGAATGTTTGAATTTCGTGTTATCCCAGAAAGCCGTGATGATTGTGAAGCTAACAAAGCCAAAGAACTGGATACTTACTGGATCCAGAAGTGCCGATTTCACATCTTCACCATATCGATTACGAAGACACGGCCCACAGAACTGTCCTCTCACACCCCCGCAGCCTTGATTACGACAGATTGTCTTAGTGTCGATTGTCTTCTGCCGACACTGGTGGCACGTACTGCCCTAAAGTTGGAAAGGAGGGGGAGAGAGACACGTAAAAATTTAGCATTTCACATCATGTTGAACTTCTTGACTCCAGGTGCTGGAATTCTCTAACACAGCTCTCAGCTGGAGGTGGAAAACACTAAAATTTCTCCTTGGGAACCAGAGGCAACTAGATTAATAAAACATTAGGAAAAAACACAACTTCCACCACCATGATCATTTCTACAGTGCTCAAAAGTACGCTAGGTATTTTACAAAACAAAGAGATGGTCCCTGTCCTGAAGGCTTAGGAATCTAATGTGCTACATGAGCCCTAAGTTATATTTCTGGTTCCACTCCACTCATGGCAAATGCTAGGAACCCCCAGAGTCACTCAGCAGTTCAATATCCACCATTCTGAAATTCCAGGGTATTAGATAATCTTCATGCAGTAATCCCTGTGACAGCATCAAACCCCAAAACAGAGGGGCTCATGTTCATTTTAAATCTGTGCACAGATAAGGTGGCAAAGTCGGTGTTTTTAAGAGTAACTCTGCTTATGCAACAACATGCCACAGACATGTATTAATGTCCTTTTGAATAACCACGTCTCTTCCAGGTTTCAGCACTCCTCTCGCATGATAGCACTTCAGAGTAATTTATGGCAAGGGAAACAGAGGAACACAAATGGGATGTGGAGCAATTTGCTTCTAGATCACTGGCTTATACTGCACCCAGATCATTCATGGCTATGTTCACTTCCATCTAATAGGCCTTTGGTGGAAGTTAATTAGTGGTCTCAATATAGTTCCCGCGCAACAGGTAAATAGCAGAACATGGCCACAACTGGCACCTGTTTGCAGACAGCAAGAGATGGCTAAGCACAGACAATGCACTACCTTCTCCAGTATCCTCTGAAGCAAGGGAGAGAAGCTTCCTTGCTGTTCTTGCACAGTAGATAAACACAGCACTGTAGTCTCCAGGGCTCTTATTCTGGCACTTCAGTGAGCATTAAATTCACTTCATGAAATGAAGTAGTTTCATCTTATGCCCCTCGCTCTAAGCAATCAAAAGGAAAAAGCAGGCACCTACCAGGACTTTATCATAGATTTTATCTTTAACTGTAATTGCTATATTCTCCAAGTCCTCATCAGTAATATCTTCAACAGGACGGTAAGATGAGTATTTAGATGATCTCCTTCTCTTGCGCACTCCACAGTCACCCTACAAAACAAACTATCTCATCATCTTTTGTCTTATTATGGGTGAAGTGCTTTTACCTTTAGATCAAATATGCTCTGACTATAAGAACAGAACATATAGCTAGGGTTTGTGGTCACCTCCAACTCCCTATCCTTCCTACCAACCCAATCATTATTGCTCTCATCAGCTCTAGCGCCTCCTCATTCCCCGACCCCTTCAAACACCCTCAAAAATCCCTGTCCTACCACCACATCTCTCTCTTCCTCCCAGGAAATCTGCCTCCTTCATACATCTGGTATCTTTCTCCAACAAACTCTTCCCCTTTTTTCCTCCAATGACAATCAACCAGACTATCTATCCACTTCCTCCTCCACAGAAAAAGATCACTACCATCCACCTTTTTATCTCTTTCCCCTCCATCTTCAGCACCTACTGAAACCTCCACAGCTACGCTCACAGCAGCCTCCCTTTCTCCCCTTCCTGACTCATCCTCAAGAAAGGTGGTGCCACGTCCAGCACCCTCCGCCTTATCCAGTTCACCCCTTCATTTTCTTTGAGCAATGCGCCTGATCAGACTCTACACTCCCTCTCCATGTAACTTATCTGCCAGCCACCAACTCCTCCGCAACCATCCTTCTCTTCACTTTGATACACCAAGCTCTCCTTCTGCTTCTCCTTCCACCCCCATCCTCCAGAGGTTTCAACTTTCACACTGATGTCCCATCTGACCCCTTAGCCTTTGCTCTCATCTCGTTTGTCCTTCAACATCCGATCAGCTCTCCAAAATGGCCGCTCTCTCAACTTCGTCTTAGCTCAGCACTATTCCCTCTCTGATTTTCCAGTAACCGAGTTCCCTCTACAACCAGCACCTCTATTCCAACTTTGTCCACCTTTTCACACTATGACCTCCCAATCTATGACTACTCTGCTTCTCTGAGCCCTCTCCTGATTTTCCCCTCCCTCTCTTGTTGTTTAATAAAATTGACTCTACTTTCTCCTCCAACACTGATTCTTTTGCAACTCTCCCCAACTGAAGTCCACCCCAACAAATCTCAATCCTGGCTGACCCCCAACATTCTATTTCTGCATGCCTGATCTACTGAATGCCTCTTGAGAGCCTCATGGCCATCCACCTGATAATTCATTCTCTCCTCATTCCCTTCTGCCACATCCCTCACCTATGTGTTAATTTTCCATCTCTGTCGTTGCCATTAATATTTATGTTGTGATAGCGCACAAAAGGACCCAAGCAGGATTACAGTCCTATTGTGGTTCAGCATGGCACACAGACATAACAAAAGATAATCGTTACCACAGAAAGTTTACCATTTAATAGCAGACCAGGACCCATGACTATGACTGACAACAGGAGGGATGGAGTAGGAGGACAAATGTAACAAAAATGAAAATCACATGGCTCCAAAAATATTTTGTTCCTTATTCGTAAATTCTGAATTCTTTCTAAAGTCCTCCTCCATCCTCCCCTCTCTCCACACAGGTTCTTACCAATTCTTAAATTGAAGTTCAACAAGCTCAGCCTTGATTTCTGCTCCCTTCAAACACTCTCCCTACTCCTCTGCTGTCACCAAGAGTGAAGCTGTTCACCTCTCCTCCCATTCCCTCCCACCTCCTTATCACTCCACTCCATAGCCTGCCTCCGGCCTAGCACACTGTGGGCACTACTGGATTTCAAATACTAAATAATACAAATATTAATCTGATACATAATCATAATTCGATACACATTCAAATGGGATGGGTTACATACTGAAATAGCTTGGGTGACTAGGGAAGGGGGAGGGTCCAGAATCCTTTTTATTCCTGCTTCTAATTCCAGCACCAAGGTTCTAAATGCTAGTTGGCTTTCTGCTACATTTGTCCCCACTCTGTATGCTGGCCAGCTCAAAGTAGCATGAGTGACATCTCCAAAAGACAAAGGTTAGTAAACAAACTAAACTGGCAAATACCCCACTGAGTCTCCTCTTTATTAGGAGATTTTGTTGTCTGTAATTATGAAAGTGTTCTGCAAATTTAGCCGCAGACACAGTGAAGTTTTCCAAGGCAAATTTCTCTGGTGGACGAGCATTTCTGGTTGGGTTTGTACGACGCTCTGTCTGGCCTTCAGAAAATGTTCTCCTTGGGGTTTTCTTCTGTTTCTAGAGGAGGAAAACAACACACGTTTCTATTAGAATTGTCTCATCTGTTGTGTGTTTGGGATGAGAAACTACCAGAGATTATATGGGCATGGGACTACCAGACCTACGCCTCGAGATGGGGAACTTGCTACAATACTCTAATTGTTACTTTAAAAAGAAATGAAAAAGTGAACATATACATACAAGATGATCATATACGTAACAAGTGGGGAATATTGCCATAAGGATAGGGGCATTCTAACACTCTATCCCCAAGGTTCTTTCCAGAATAAAAATACTGAATATATATTACTGGAATCCAGAGATTTATTTAAAGTAGGTTTAATACATCACAATAAATATTTGAAGTACAGCCAGCAAGGAGCCAGCCTCTCACATATTTTATAATATGGGTCACAAATGACTTAATTATCAGGGCAACATTTTACAAGGACTTCCCAAAGTCAGGAACATGGATGTGCAACCCTCCTGGAGTATGTGTGGACTTGGAATACTTGATAAGTTAACATTAGCCCACAGTAACCACAGAGAATTAGGGATTTCTATGCTGGTAGCCAAAAAAGAGATGCTCTAGAGATAGAACACAGAAACATCCTGAGCTTTCCCATCACAGTTCTAATGGAAACATGGACTTTTAACAGAAAGGAAAATTAGCAAAAAACAGATACGATCTGAAAACAAACAGTAGTTTCTTCACTCTCTTTAGCTTTCCAGCTACAAGATCCTATTTGCCGTCCAACCATCATTCTCAAATGCATTTGTCTAGTGTCTCATGAGCCTCTCTGAGTCTAAGTTAATGGGGCAGTGCCTAATTTTAGGTCTGTTTTTTTTGTTTTTTTTTTAAATATACATTGCATAATTTGAGCTGTTTCTTTACCTGTATATCTTGGTAGCCTACCCTGCCTTTTTACATAATATATAACTAATATCAAGTCAATACAAATAAAATTACAAAAAAAAAAAAAAAAGGATAAAAATATTCATCAGAAGATACATTTCATTCGTTCAGCAACAATATATATTATATTTAACCAAATACTGAAACTTACAGAAGGAGTTGAGGTGGCTGTTTTCACTGGAAACAGTTCAGGTATAGAATTCAGTTCTGCTAACAACTGGGCAAGCTGAAATTAATAAAAAATACCTTATTGAAGTCTCACTGCAAACTTGCAAATATTTAACCTACTCAGTCCTTACCATGCTCTGTTGTCACACACATTCTGAGTTATTTCAAATACAATAAATCCCAGTGTAAGTAACCACTCTTTAAAACACTTCATTTAAACCTCTACCCCAAACGTTCAAAACTCTACAGCTTGTTTTAGCACCATGACTCCCATTGATTTATACAGAAGTCGTGCAGCTAAAAATCACATCCAACACTGTCAAATGTGGCTCTAAAGAAGTGTGTTATACCGAGGTTACAGTATCCATGACCAATAATGACTGAAATTTGCAGTTAACATTGGAAAGCTAATCCCTTGACAACAAAAGTGGACGTAACTGCATCAAGGGGATTATAAGAGGTTTCTTGTGGACTATCTTGGCACATACTTTCCTAATACAAAATTGCTAACACACTAAGTTATTTTGACAGTGCGGGCTTCGGCTATGTACACACTACAGCTTATTTTTCGGTATAAGTTATGTCACCCAGGGGTGTAAATAAACCAGATCCCTCAGCAGTGTAAATTACACTGACCTAAGTGCCAATGTCAACAGTCCTACGTCAGCAGGAGAGCTCCTCCCACTGATATTATTACACCAGCAAGCAGCAGTAGCTAAGTCAATGGGAGATCTGTTTCCCGTTGGTGCAGAGTGGCTGCAAGCTCTGTCGTGTAGCCATAGACTCAGTGACTTTTGTTGGCTGGCCAGAATTTTCTCCTAGTCATTCTTTATCAGAACCCAGTGAAAACAGTCAGAAGCTTCCCTTATCCAATAGCCCAGCCTGAGCTCTCTATTAGCGAGGCCACACTGCCACATTCCACACAGCAGATTGGAGCCAGCCGATAGTAATCAGGCTTTTTGTGTGTACGAGTATAAACACACCCCTTTGCAAAACAATGTACTGTTGGTCAGTATCCCCCCCACACGGCAAGTGTGATGTCACTAGCACAGTGCACCCTAAGCAAAGCAGCAGTAATACTCTGTTGTACATGTACTATACGAGAGACCCTGGGCCTGTCTTCTCTATATCATCTTGGCTGGCCATTTTGAAATACTATTGACTTACTCTGAAGGGACTCTCACTCTGGGCTTCAACAGCTGCTGGCTTTAGGTAGCTTCATAAGAGGGGAAGACCTTAAACGGGGAAAATGGTGGTGATTCTTGACTACCAAACATCTGAGACAACCATGGCAGAACGGCATGTGGCATGAGGAGGCCACAAAGAGTGCATGACATTTCTCAGTGATGACCTAATATGTTTTTAATTATTATCTAACAGCTGTCACATTTAACACCCTCATTAGTGATCTGGATGAGAATAAAGATGTTAATGAAATTCACACAGATACTGAACTGGGAGTAGCTGTAAATACCAGTGAGGACAGCACAATTATACAGAGGAATCTAGATAAATTAGAAACAAGAGAAAGGCCTGTCTACATTTACCAGGGGGTTGATGCGCAGCAATCGATGCATCAGTGGTCGATTTAGCAGGTCTAGTGAAGACCCACTAAACTGATTGGCGATCACTCTCCTGTTAACTCCTGTACTCCACCAGAATGAGAATCGCAAAGGGAGTCGATGGGAGAGTGTCTCTAGTCGACATCACGGAGCGTGGGCCTCATGGTAAGTAGATTTAAGTACGTCGACTTCAACTATGTTATTCACGTAGCTGAAGTTGCATAAATTTGATCAATCTCCCCCCATAGTGTAGACAAGGCTTAAGAAACTATAAAATGAGCTTTTACTTGGAAAGATACAAGCCAGTAGCCCTGGGGTAAAATAATCAAATATTCATGCCCAATGGGAAGCAGAAACATGAGAAGCAGTAAAGCTGAAAGGGTAACAGGGAACCCAAATGAGGTATGGGTTTGTATCACAATATCGCAGCAGGAAAGGCCAATGGGACTTTGGGTTGCATACCCAAAGGCATCATGACAAAGAGCAAGAAGGTAATAGTATCCCTCACACACAGTACATTAGCGTAAGAGGAAAGTTAACTCTAAACTACACTTCTCAAACAAGTGAACATACACTTAGAGATGCAAAAGTCTTGATTGCTTTATCTTATTTTTCCATTTAGTAAACTGCAATAGGTTTCTCAGCCAGTGTAAATTAGCAACTCTGTTGTATAATGGCACAATAGATCATTTAAAGTTAATGGATGGCAATGCTTTTTGATAGGATTAGTTATAAGGTGCATCTTCACTACAGAGATAACCTCGACTTTTAGTCAGTTGTTGCCCCCTAATCCTGCTCCGTCCATATATAAAAGCCTCTGCCCTGAGTTTTGTGGTACTTTCAACCCAAGCTAGCCGGCAAGGCTCAGGGTATATAGGCTAGAACTCAGGTGAGGCTTTCACTCAGGCAGGTAACCCACACACTTTGTAGTAAGAACACAAACTAAACCACTCCAATGCCTTCCCACAATTCTCCCAGTGAGCCCAGGACAGACAAGTACTCCCACAATTCACTGGGAGTAGCTCAGTTTACTGTAGCACAAAGAACCATGGGATATCCTCCCAAAAGGCCTAGTGACACACATATAAAAGAGTGCAGCACCACTATGGACACAGTAACTCAAGTGTGGCTTTGCAGTGTGGCTGCTCACAACCAGGCAGAGCTAACCTGAATGCTTAGACTTGGATGCCAATCACCTAGTAACTCTGTAGTGAAGACATGCCATTAGTGAGTACTGGCTTTTGTCTCCTTTGTCTTACCATGGCTTTATTTTCTTTGATGTTTATTGCTCTTTTAAGCAGGGCACTGGAGCTTTCTTCACGAGTCTCTTTGACATCTTCCTCAGACTCTGAGGCAGACCCCTCTAGTTTCTTCCATCGCTTGCTGCTTCTCTCTCTTGTGAGAGCTTTAGGGGGTTTATTGTCTTGCAAGTGTAGCTTGGAAAAAGTTGGTTCAGGCACCTTCTTCTTGGCAGACTTTCTTGTGGGGAACTGAAATGCCACACGAAGACCAAAGCTGCTTCTCTTGGGGGAAGCCTTTTCTTCCTCCTCCTCCTCACTACCCAGTAAAGAGAAATTATTGTTCTCTCCATCACTCAAATCTGACTCCACTGGCTGAAAGCAGAGATAATGTTATAATGACAGCTATCACATGGGAACAGGCCACTTTTTATCCTCATTATTAGCACAGACTATTACTAAGTGTCAGAATCTGAAAAACTGGAAACTTCATCTTGTGTTTAGCTAAACCAACAATTCAAAAAAAAAAAAAAAACTGTTCACAGTGGGTGCAGTTCTGCCCTTTGCAGAGACCAGTGCAATGCCCATTAATTATGTAAGGATGTGGGATTAAGTAACGCATAGATTTTGTGCTGGACCTCTGCACAAGAGTGAATTTCATCCGCTGTGAACAGTAACCAATCCTCTTTCCCTTAAGCAGATGGTACTTCATTACATGCACTAGTAGATATTTTCCATCTCTGGCTTTTATGATATTAAATATTAAGGAAAATTTGTCTTTTATTAATGTAATATAACATTTATCTTCAGCACAAACATTTGACATCATTAAATAAAATAAATTTCGGCCAGCTGTATGAAAACAAGAGGATTACACAAAGAAAGAAGAAAGGGGCTGGAGAAGTCTGTATTGCGTGTCTGAACACAATGAAAATGCTAACTTTACCATCATTCCATTCGCATTGTTTACATCCAGGTCACTTGGAGCAAAGCCTTCAAACACTTCACTTTCTGAATCAGTGTCTTCAGTGAAAATTCTCCTCAGTTCCTCAGTCAGGTACTTGGATTGAAATCGAACATCCTGTTGAGCAAGCATACGAAAATCATAACAGGAGAACACAGTTTGCTATACAAAGAGCATTCATGTAACTTTTCCAATCCAAATCAGAAAATGCTTAATGTTAAGGAGTTACTGAGCAGACGGTATGTTCCTGTGAAAACGTTAAATGCAAAACCTGTCACAAGAAAAAGACACACTGGATTTCAGCCCTATTAGTTATTTCAAATGAAAATAGATACTCTCCCGTTTGGCTATTTTTTTAAAAGGTGACCTGTAGAGGATTTTTTTAAATTGAGTGTGTGTCTTTTTTGCTTCATTATGGTGCATAAAGCAGACCTGAGAAGGATTTGCTTTTTTAAAAAAAAATGAATAGATTTTTTTTTCTCACCGTCAGAAATATCGACTCTGGTCTTCTCTGGGTTCACTGGTATTGCAAGGTCTCAGAAGATGTATATTGTTACCTTTCACACTTTGGTGGAAGAGGGAGCTTAATCAGCAAAGGTTCCCTCTCTCCAAAAAGTCAGTTCATCACTGAAGTTAAGTAAGTGAAAACAAAATTGAAAAGTTTTAAACAAACTAACTAAAAATCCCTTTTGCTCAACTTCTACTCTCTTTCTTTGCTCTTGCAGTATCATTTTAACAACTCTCCAGTCATCACAGGGTTTTCCAAGCTAGACAGAAAGCAAATTTTTAATGTTAAAAACTAATGGAAAGAAAAATATTTTCCACAAAAAAAAGTAAATACATGAATAAATAAATAAATAAAAAACAAATGCCTTTTGGGTCTTGCTTCCATATCATCTACTTAAAAAAGGGCTGAAGTCCATTTTTCCCCTTTGCACACCATCTTTACAATGGGTTTACTATACATATAACAAAAAAGCAATAATATACGTTCTATGATGAGGAAGGGAGATTTTAAACGAAACAATATAGAAAAGCTTCAGAGCATCTGTCAACATGTCATTATTGCTATCTTGAAAAACAGGACTAACTCAGGGCAGGGGATGTACACACAATCGCACCGCACCTGCCTTTTGAAACAGCATCCTTCACTTGAGACAGTTTACTTCTCCAGTTTTCCTTGGATGTTTTTAACTCCCACACAAGATACAGAAATGACCTCTCATACAACTGCACTTGGCTAAATATCTTTATTCTCTCCTTTAATTCCCTCCCATCCCCAACGTTAATTATATACTTCTTTATGTTGAGAAAATATCTGGTGAAAAATAGATATAACAGATGAGTGGAAAAACTTGCAGGGGAATAGAGGAAAAATCATTGCATATACTGTTTCTTCACACTTAAAACATCTCCTACAAATTATTATGGGTAATTGGAGTGAGTTTTCTCCGAGCAAAATTACTTTGTTCTTTTGTTGACAGCGGCAGTGCAGCTGCTTGAGAAAGGAGCAAACACAAAAGGAAAGTAACTTTAAGAGAAACTGTATTTCTCTTTGAGAAGAACTGAAGTTTGTGTTCACTCTGTACTTGCATAAGACTTTGCAGCGCTGGCTAGAAAGACTGTCAGTCAATTTGTCAGCTCTGTTACAGTGACTGAAAAATCGGGAACGAGGACCAATGATGTGCAAGAACAGTAAAGTGTGGCATTTCCTATACAGAGGTGTCCTTAACAGTAATTTTACTACATAGGAAGCAAACAAGCAAGGAGGAACGAGTGCAACTAGGCTATGTCTACACTACACAGGCTACAGCAGCAGGCCTGCAGCCATGCAGTTATACCGTAGTAGTGCTGTAACATAGGTGCTTTCTACATTGGCAGAAGGGATTTTTCGTCTATGTAGTTAAAACACCTCTTCAAGAGGTGGTAGCTAGATTAATAGACAAATTCTTCCATGGACCTAGTTGCACCTATACTGGAGGTTAGGTTGCCTAACTACGGTGCTCATGGAGCGAAATATTTCACAGCCCTGAGCAACACAGCTAGGGCTTAAAGCTAATGTTTAAGTGACACAAATGAGATTACAGGAGAGACTTTCAGGAAACTCTGCAAGGGAAGAGACATACAAAACTCTATACTGATAACAGCATTTGTTATCTAACTCCCTGTGAACTATTAAGGCACAAATATGACCCTATTTATACTGATCACCCCAACTTCTTTGCCCTTTCCTGCCCAATTCCACCCTGTAGAGCTTTTGTTCCCTTCCCACCCTTTTGCTCTTTATAGGATAATTCTTCCCTAGGGAAATCTCCAATTTACCTCTCATCCATAACATCCCAGTACTGTTGCTTCTTCCCGTTCAATATAATTAAAATCTGCTCTTTCATAATTAACATCACCACTGAAACCTTTGTCTAAGCATGAGTCATCTTTGTGATTACTCTGTCTCTTTTGCTCACATCTTCCCCCTGCAGTCTATCCAAAACACCACAAACGCCAACTTCTTCCTTGCAGCGTGCTATGCCACCCCTTTCTTGAATCTCTTTGCTAGCTTTGCCCCTTATCATTAAAAACCAGATGTTAAGTTCATCGCGGTCAAGCCTAGTAAACTTCACTTTCAGTTTCTCTTCTTTGCTCCCTGCTCTTCCCAGTGTCCTCCTCCTCACACTTTCCACCTCCAGGACTTCCAGCTGTCAACTCAAAGAGTGACTGAGACGTTGCTCTCTATATGATTTTATGAAAATATGCTAATGAGTTTGAATATAACGTAACTGGAATATGCTTCATACAAAAAGGTCTCTTGTAAGGTATCGTTACAAAGCTTATAATCTACTGAGTGTGATCATCCTATTTGTATAAATGTACCACTCTTGTATCTGAAACTAGAAATATGAAATATAACTCTGAGGGCCTATTGTAATT
>NC_133770.1:63373665-63384725 GCF_003597395.2 Chelonoidis abingdonii
GGGGTAGCCATGATAGTCTGAATCTGTAAAAGCAGCAGAGAATCCTGTGGCACCTTATAGACTAACAGACGTTTTGGTTCATGAGCTTTCGTGGGTGAATACCCACTTCATCAGATGAATGTAGTGGAAATTTCCAGGGGCAGGTATATATATGCTAGCTAGCAAGCAAGCTAGAGATAACGAGATTAGTTCAATCAGGGAGGATGAGGCCCTGTTCTTGCAGTTGAGGTGTGAAAACCAAGGGAGGAGAAACTGGTTCTGTAGTTGGCAAAGAGTTCTGTAGTTAGCAAGACAGGGTGCTGGAGTCCTGAGCTGTCAGGGCAGGAAAGCAGGAGCAGAAGTAGTCTTGGCACATCAGGTGGCAGTTCCCAAAGGGGTTTCTGTGATCCATCCCGTCATAGTGAGGTTCCAATGGAATCCCACTTCAATACTGCAGACATGCAAGTGATTCATAACACCACATTTTACTGAGCTGTAACGCATTCTCTAGCATAGGCTATCACTGAATGGCCATTATTTTTGCCTACATGCTATGTGGGCAAGTTAAGAATACCAAACTCACTCTAGGCTCTCCCCCTAATACAGAAAAAAGAATGTAAGACCCTTTTTAAAAGATCATTACAAATTAAAAGGAATTAAAGGCAAGTGGTTTTTTTTGGTTCTAATAAAAGGATTATAGATTTCCACTTCTGCCAAGAGTTAAGGTAAGCGCTGCCCTGAAACAAATTCAAAGAAGTTTTACTGTTCCAAACCAATACACTAGGGTTTATAATAAAATGTTCCTACCTTTTTTGCTGACTCCAATGAATCAAAACTATCAGAGCTGTCTTCTGAGGACAAGGTTTGCATGGGAGCATCATCTCCAAAACCAAGAAAATCCTCGTCATCGCTGGGGGAATTAAAAATGTCAGCCACTTCCTTGGGTATCTGTTTTCAATTAAAAATAAGATGGAAGATAAAGTCACTCATTGCAATAATAATCTACTAAAAGCTCTAATGGGAATAGCAGCCTCTTGTTCATTTGTCAGTCTCTTATTCACATACAAATATATATTATATAGAATATGTGAAGCAGAACTGTATCTCAATAAGCCAAACGCCACAGGATGCTGTGTATAATGTATAAATACGGGCCCCAGTCCTACCAACATTTCTGCATATGCTTAACTTCACTCAGTGGGACAGCTCATGGGAGTAAAGATAAGCACAATACATAAAAGTGTTTGCAGGATTGAGGCTACAGATTTTAATCACAGAAATATGCCATATTGATCTTTAGATCAAGGTTTAAGTAATATCTTCAAACTCACTACCACCTGCAATCCAATGACAGCAAACTGTTCAAAAATGAGTACTGTCACTGATTTCAGGCATTTCAGAAAAGTCTGTCTGTGCAAAAAGACTTCAGTTGTAGGGTTTTATCATTTTTGTAACGATATTTAGAGTTATAATAAACAACAGTTTGCAATGTTTTTAAAAATAAAATTAATAATATGCATTTGATACTAATCACCATACAAGGCTTATTTTGGGCCATTCAATAAGACAAACCAAACGCATGCTGCCCAGAGCTTTGTCAGCTAGGAACCCATGAGTTAAGCAGTTGGGAAGCTCTGGACAAAGACATCTTCCACATCTTCTTAAAATGATCAGGTTTGTGTTTAAACATACTTTCACACAAGGAGCAAATTCCAGGGGCACAGCACAAAGGCTAAGTTCTGCCACCAGCACCCAGAGCTTCCCTTTTGTGACATCACATTCTAACATTCTAGATAAGCCTAAATAACGGTGGCAGGTCAGAGATGGTAAAGGAGGTCTTAAGGAAGCTCTCAAGCCGATACCATTTAGAGCTTTTGCATATTGCCTGACTGAATGAATATGCCCAACTGTACAAACTGGGATAGAAGGTGCTCTGCATTGTGCTTACCCTAGAGTGCTTCAGAATACAAATGTATACACTGATTCAAGCTTAGCATTACTTGAATGACAGAAAGCTTTAGGAAAGATATGCTTAGCTAAACAGTGTCTACTCAAGTGCCCAAACTGCTCACCAGTGACCAGGTAGTTCATCCTCAGAGCAATGTATACACTTCAGGCAAACTTCTCTTATTCATTGTATGGATCTCTCTTGCATATTCTGAACTCGTTCCCCACATGCAAGTTCCAGTGAAACTGATGAAAGCACAAGAATGCAGGAGAGAGATCCAGAGCTGTTTGATGATAAGGATGTGATCTTCAAACAGAGTTCACAAGGTTTTATGTTACAAGAGAATGCTCCCTAAGTGAACTCAGATAGACACATGGCATTTTGCATATCTCCATTAGCTGACAAAAATAAGAAGTTTCTAAATAACCCAAGATGATACAGATTTTCTCAATCTTTCATCTTTGCCAAGAGCAAAGTTTTTCCAAATGGTAATTGCCATTTTCCAAACATTGGAGGTGGGGGGTGGGAAGAATCAATCACGTTACTGGACAACTTCTACTTGGCATGTGTGTAATAATACAAGAATATCTACGTGCCTAATTTTAATCTCATACTTTTTTTTGCCAGAAAATCTCCACAGATGTAAACAGATTCAATCCTGACTTACACTGGTTTAAGCAAGATCAGAATCAGTCACTAAACAACTGGCCCAAGCTAGCAGACAGAAAGCAGCTCAATCACTTCAGCTAATTCACTAATGCACTTCAGGTGGGGCTACACTACCCATACCAGAGTTCTGGAATTCTCCCCAATCCCCAAATATGGGAGAAATTTCATTCTTCACTCAACAGAGAAGGGTTAAAAATGGAGCATTATACATTTTAATGACTTAATGGAAAAACATACAAGGAACTGTGAGCCTTGTTGCTATGAATAAATTGCTTCCAGGAACAACTGCATTAGTTCTTGTGCTATTGTACAGCTGAGCTAGCCACTGCTGCGATTACTGTATGCCTAACTAATTTCTTCATCGTCTATTACTTCTGCATCTGCACCAGAGGAGCCATTATGGGGGTGTAATTACTGATTATGAACAAAGGGAAAAAAACATACTTTCCCAGTAGAGGACCTTTTTTTGATCTCTCTGATAGTGAGGGGCTCTGATTAAAGTAACTTGCTGCAGAACTTCAAAAGAGACTTTTAGTTTGTGACCCCCTCCCTTTGATTTTCAAGAGTCTCATTAAAATGTTCAGGAGTCCCCATTCCAGCTAAATGGTTTAATTTAATAGAAGCAAAGAAGGCATGATTTATATACAGTGGACATAGTCAATGAGTCTGCATAGGACACCCTGCTAGTGCATCATAAAAGTTCTATTCCTGGCACCAAGAGCTGTCATTTTCCTGTCCATCTCCTTTAAGAGATTCTGTTCAGTTCATCAGCAATTTACTATTATGCAGTCTACACACAATGCATAACTGTTTTTTTAAAACTCTGTGCTCCAACTGTATCAAAAACCCAAAGTGAAAGCAAAAAGAAAATATCACTATTTCTAAAGGGAGAGCAGATGATTTGGGGCTGGAGAAGGGAAGGGATGGAAACAGTGGATTGGTGAACTTGATGAAACTGAAGATTATTTTAAACTTTGTTAGTTTTTAAGGAAAAATTTTAAATGCATCAACTGCTGGTTCTCCCCCTTTTATGAAAATACTCTGTGCAACACAGCTGTCTCAATCTCAACACCCCTGCTCAGAGGTGAAAAGCATGAGGAAAGCAAGACTAGAGTCAAACAGCTCTTAAAGCATGAGGGTTTTGGAGAAATGGACAGATCCGTAAGGTGTGTGCTGGTCTCAGGCTGCAAAAGCATGTTGGTTTTTTTTTCAAAGCTGTAAATATAAGTTATAAGAAAAATAAATACATCCAAGTGGGGGGAGAGACTTTTTAAGCACTATACACAGGCCATGTTCAGCAATTTTATAAACATCACAACATTCTGGGATCGGGTGCGTCAAGCACTATATACACAGTTCTGGTGCTGCAGACACAAAATGCACAGACTAAAACATCTTTGTACATTTCTCATCATTTAGCTTGTTTATTTCCAATAGTCCTAGAACTCATACAGCAGGCCAAATTTATTCCTGATGTAACACAGCACTGATAGCAACAGAGCTACACCAAAGATGAATCTGTGCCAATGTCTTTTGTATGGTGTGTCACTCTCTATTAGTTGTTAAAAATTTTGACAGCCATGCACTTCATCCTCTTGTTAAGGATCAATCAAAATGCATTCAAGCAGCTAAATAGTTGTTACAATGTTAGATCCTATTCTTTTTATTCTGGCAAACAAAACAAAGACACCAAAACAGGTTTGCCCTAAACACATTTAAAAAAATTGAGCGAGAACTGCCTACTCAATGTACTTGCAAGACAGAAGCACCTCACAGAGTTTCTAACTTTTCACACTGGAATACTGTATTTAAAAAAAAAAAGAAAACAACACTCCAAATATGCTCAAGGTGAATTTATACTGAATATTCCAACATATAACACGTCAGTTAAAGTGAAATTAAATTTGCAGGGATATAGCAGAGATTTGAGCAAATATCTTTCAAGAGCATTAGAGTGTCACAAAAAATAAAATGCTGAATACCCAGGAAAAGCTTATAACAAATCAGAACTTTTTAAATGATGGAATTTCACAGGTAATATAGCACATTTTGGCTTGGAACACGAACAGTAGCCTAAATCTAATCCAAATCTGAACTTCACTTCCTCAGCTCATCTCCATTAATAGTACATTTTAAGATGCATATTTATATTGCATGAACACCTAAAATGTCCCAAGTGCTTTCCAAATTAAGGTAAAAAATAGTCCCTGCCCCAAAGAGCATACAATCAAAACATTTCCACAATAACCACACTTACTGAGCTGTAAATATACCTGGCCTTCCATCTGACACCTGAAAAGCATCCCAAGACACAGGCACCTAATGCTTTGCTAGGTCTCAGCTTCCTCATCCCTAAATTTGAGATAATGAAGTATCTTATCTACCTTTTTTTAAGAATGTTGAGATCTTTGTACAAGAGTCACTCTAAGTGCACTCATATTAGATACCAGATAGAGACAGGGAAATTGATGGTGTTGCATTGGTGTAATTCAGGGAATCTGACTTATTTGATTATGCAGATTGACAATTCTGCTTCCATTGTAACCAAAGGCAGAGAACGATACACACAAAAATTAGCTTAAAACAGATGTTACTATTTCAACACAATAAGAAAATACAAAGTTTAAGTGACATCTTGGTATTCAATATGTGATTGATGGAGAATGTGTATAATATTTTCTCCTTCTACAAGTCAAAACAAGATTTTTCCTTACTGCCAGCAGTACAAATTCCATCCGAATTGTTAGAGAGAAAAATAACCAGGTGGTGTGATTTCTGTTTTAGATGACAGAAGCAGCAGTAGAGATTCTGGAATCAGAATTTAGCAGGCAGCTTTGTTGATGCAAAGGGCAGAACAGAATACAGTTCACTGTTCTGCAGCTCTGTGGTTTTGCCAAACTAGGAGGAACAGGGACTATTTAAAGGGACACCTGCAATATATGTTTGTTGCACTCTGAGCTCTAGTGGATACAAATCTGAAAGATAATAAACATTTCCACTGCAATATCAAGTATTGCCATTATATGCACAAGTTACCCTACAACGCTGTTCAACCAATCATTATCACCTCCATTACTATTGCCATTCTCACTGTTAGCATCCTTTTCAATAACAAACAAAAGTAATATATAAGATGACTATGGTGTAACTGAATGAAAGTTCATTTTCTCTATTTTGCAGTTTGTTTATATTGTGAATAGTGTTGCTGTGGTCATTTTAGACTCAGGACATGAGAGAGACAAGGTAGGAGAGGTAATATCTTTTATTGGACCAACTGCTTTTGCACCTTTCACCGAGTATTCGAGCTACACAGAGCTCTTCTTCATGACCTTATTCCACCAACAGAAGTTGGTACAATAAAAAAAATATTACCTCACCTACCTTATCTCTCCTACAGTGTGAATAGTCAATTTCCCTGTTTACTGTACAGGCACTAGGTCTCCCCTGTTATTTGCATAAGTCTTTCACACAACAGGAATTAAAAACAAAAAACAGAAAAATATGATTATAAAGCCATAAAAACTAGATGGGAGACTAGAGAGCTGAAACAACTTTTAACTCATTTCTTTAAAAATAATGTCCCTTTTAACTAAACAGATACAACTGGAAAGACATATGGGACTGAAGACTGCTAATATTAGGTCTTGTCTACACACAAGGTTCAACTAAATCATTAATTAAACCTCAGCAAACTTGTATGTGAACACTCCTATTTCAGTTTAAGAATTATGCTAAAATGAAATTAGCCAAAATTGCTTCTTAATCAACTTCAGTTAACCCAAAATAAGCTTGGTTTAGACCAAAATGTGTATCCACACATCCTTTTGCACCAATTTAACTAAATCAGGTTAAAAATCACACTTTAAATTGGTGCAGCTGTGCATGTAGACAAGTCCTTATTTGCAACAACCCTGTGCACGTCAACAGGCCTAACTGCCCGAGCAAAGCCATCAGCATTTGACCTAATCCAAGCAGAAGCTGCATCAAAAACAGATTTTCACAGTGTAACTTCTGAGCACAGACCTACTTCAAGGCTTACAATAGTTGTTTGTATTACAGTAACACAACAGCCCCAGTCAGGATTATAGCCCCATTGGGCTAGGTACTGAACAAAACTACAGCAAGAGAATTCCTTGCCATGTACTATTTACATTCCAAGGCTTGCTCCTACAATCAGATCCGTAAAGACGAATATGATTGTAGAATCAGGACCTAATTTAAGACATACTGTAATAACAAGGGGCGATAAAAAAATGGAAGGAAGATGGGAAAGAGAAGGAGAGTGACAATGATAAGAATCACATGATTACATACGTTCACATTAGCTATGTAAACAAGTAGATAAGTTAGTTTAAAAAAAAGATACAGATATCAGAAGTCCTTGACCATTTAACCAACCAATATCTGTTCACAGTTTCTCTTCAGAAGCATAGTATAAGTTGGTTGTAGTTGAAGGGGCTTTATGAAATCATTTGGGGATGGAGTATTCCAGGCACAAGAAGTGTCATGGAAGAATGCACAAAAGTGCTTTGGGAGAAGTGGAGAAAAAGGTGATGAAAAAAGCTGGTATACCTGAGAGACTGCACAACTTTAAGACTTTTGGAACTTAAATACCACCCTAGAGGAAGATAGGTTACCGCCACTGTGGTATATTGTGAATTTTTGGATTTTTCATGAAAAGCTATGATCTTTATTGTCAACCTATTATTGAAGACGACTCTTCCATTAATTTTTAGCAAATTTGGCTCTCTATATATCTAGACTGGAGTATGGGTTTCTAAGTGGTTTTTAATTAGTAAGTAAATTGAGTTAAGTTATTTTATTTTAAAATAAGGAGTATTTGACTTCTCGTGAAGTTTTATGACAAGCAATTTATTTACAACATTGTGTGCTATGACTCTCTTTAACCCCAGACCTACAAAAAGCGTTTTCCATCATCACGAAGCCATAACTTTCCCCATTGTTTATCATTACAATCAACCAGCCTTTATTATCAGGAACTAAAGCCCTAATCCTGCAATTTAGAATGTGGGCAGACTGCTGCACCTACATGGAGCCCTCCAGAAGTTAATGGGGCTCAGCATGGGCACAGCAGTCTACCCACACATTGTAAGTCACAGGAATAAGATTGAACAATTGCCTTTTTATAGGTAGTGTGAACCTGCAATCCATAAAGATGCTTTCCTAAAAGACTGCTAACATCATGAATACGAGAACAGTATAGATAGTGTGACCATACATCAACTTGTTTCCCATTTCTCCTATCAGCTCTTCCTCACAATACCTAATTTTTCACTGATACATACTCAGAAGCTGGTAATTTCTGATTTAATTTCCCCTAAAACAAAAGCAGCATCCTCTCATCTGAGGGCTCTAATCTACTTCTGAATCCCAGCTTTCCAGACAGCAGACTTGCACAGTACCATTGAACCACTAAGTTGACTACTAAGTAAACTAACACAGTATAGAAAAAAATAGACCCCAATTATGCTAGTTGGCACTGTGGAATCATGGACTTCAATGGAGCTTCAGGCGGGCAACTGAGTCCACCTGCCTAGAGTCACTGAATTCTGTAAGTCAATGTCAATTTTACAAACTCCAGATAAATGAATCTCTGTGATACCTGAATGAATATTTGGTCCTGAGGATTAAATTTCTATAAAAACTGACACATTTTTATAAAACTCCAATTTTAAGAAAGCTTTGGATGCCTCCAAAAACATCTGTAAAACTGGGGTTCACTTGTATAGCTGTATCTGTAGAGTGTGTATGTTTAAATTAGGCCTTTGGGTTACCAAACAATATAAACAAACAAAGCAGGTCTTGTGACTCAGAATATTTGGCTAGCGATTGGCTAAAATGGGGTCACATAACTATCTCACCAAACTAGTTTGTGTTTATAACCTTTGACCCTCACTGTGTTTTTTAAGGAGCTCACACAGTCGATAGACTAAATCAGGGGTAGGCAACCTATGGCATGCGTGTCAAAGGCAGCACGCGAGCTGATTTTCAGTAGCACTCACACTGCCCAGGTCCTGGCCACCGGTCCGGGGGGAGGCAGGGTGTCTGCATTTTAATTTAATTTTAAATGAGGCTTCTTAAAACATTTTAAAAATCTTATTTGCTTTACAAACAACAACAGTTTAGTTATATATTATAGACTTACAGAAAGAGACCTTTTAAAAACATTAACATGTATTACTGGCACGCAAAACCTTAAATTAGAGTGAATAAATGAAGACTCGGCACACCACTTCTGAAAGGTTGCCGACTCCTGGACTAAATAATGATTCAGCGTGACAAGGAAGCCTGAAATATATCTGAACTCCTGAAGGCACTGGCTCCATGTGGCTCAGCAGGAAACAAATCCACTGATAGAGCTCCAGAGAAATAAGGAAGAGGGAGGAGTGGAGGATGGCAGTCCCTCTTGCCCTGCCAAAAAAAAAAAAAAACCCACCAACAACCCCAAAGTGCCACAATAAGAGGAAGATTAGAAAAGATTGTCATTTTCTCCCCCTCCACTTTCCCTTAAAAAAACAAACTCATGTTATATTTATTTATATCTATTGTCCCTTGAGTAAGAACATGACTGGGGGCAATAATGCCATGTCCTTGTACTATCAGGCATTAATACTTTGCACTTCCATAAACTGCCTTCAGTCAAAGGATCTCAAAGAACTTTACACGCACCAATAGCCTTGCAACACTCCTTAATATTGTTATCCTCACTTTCAGATGGAGAGACACTGAGGATCAGTTAAAGTTGATAGGCCTGAGCCAGGAACAGATGTTAGGTTCCTAATGTATTTGTATGGAAGACCATGTACTAATTTAACATCTTTCTGCTTCTGAAATGTTAATAAGTGCTCTAGTTTGTGTTCAACTGCCCACAATGTAAAGCTGCTTTTCCTTAAGCTTAATAGATTCATTAATCTTCCCTCAGTGAAATTATGATACACTGGTACATTCTTGGAAAGTCACCATGCATTAAGCCTGCAAACACTTTCACAAGTAACTTTATGTGCCTGAGTGGCCCTTTAACTACTCTTTACATGTGAAGTTTAAGAAGACTACTCACACATGTAAAACTAAACCCCAAAGGCCCCAATCTTGCAAACATTTACACGGATACTTAATGTTACTCACATGTGTATTTATAGGACTGGGGTCTAAACTAACATTTTAAATAAAAATAAGAAGAGGACAGAAGCAAAAAAACTATCACTACTGAAATGTGTGCAAGTCAAGCCGCCTCAATACTTTTTTCTTTGTTTGTTTTAAAGATGGCCCTTTGAAAAACAATAAAAAGAAACTCACTAATAGGTTAGGCCAAATATTCTAAGTCTGGTTAAAAAAATACAAAATCTAATATTAAGATATGTTTTTAAAAACACAATTTTTGTATTAATTTCCTTGAGTACTCAAGAACAAAGACAGCATAAAAAAAAAATAACGGTATACCGTTAACCACAAATAACGGTAACATTATTTTATTTTTCCTAATGGTATTTTGCACTCAGCTTTGACAAACACCACAACAAATGAATTCTATTTTTAGTGTTTAGTTTTATAATATAAGATCACAGTATCACAAGTGAGGGAAATTTTTAATTTTTTAAAACGCAGTAGCGTCCACTTAAACATAGCTTCAGAAACCTGGGTTTTGAATTTTAACACTCTGTCCCTGTTTATCATGCAACAGGAAGAAACAGGGGGCCTGGTGTTGCCAGTCCCCTGCCAGTTAGTCTGACTGCTGATGTTTCCAAATGCACACAATCACGTCCCCAAGTTTTATTCTAAATCTAAGATGTAAGAAATAGATTCACACTAAACTAGTGAAAAATATATAAAACGGGAAGCCAAACCTGGCACGTCAAATGTGTAGAGAACTGCAGGAGGAAAAGCAGCCCCACAAACACACTGGGAAACACCTCCCAGCAACACCAAGCAACCGATTCATTATTTGAAACTGAGAACTTCTTCCTGAGAACCAGGGTTAATCAACTGCCTTTTAAGAGCCAACCTGAGGGCTAGGCAGACTTGTAAACAATACAGGGACCAAGTTTGCCAGCAAAGCCAGGCCAACAGAGCAATGACCCCCTCCCCATTAATCGGAACACCAAGGGCTTCCCCTTGGCAATGCGCAGAGGGGTCGGAAGGAGGACAGAGACGAAAGCAGACCGAGGAGGCGGCGGCGGCTGGGTCTAGTCCCAGCGCTGGGTAAGAAGCCCTGCAGAGGCTGCCTAGCGAGCTCCCTTGGCAGGACGCGCTCCACGTGGTGGTGAACAACCACGGGCTGCCGCTGCGGAATGGGTGCGGGGGGGTCCGACTCCGCGGGGCAAGAGCCGCTACAATGCCCCGCCACCGGCGCCACCCGCTGCCTGGGCAGATGAGCGCAGCTGGCGAGGGCGCCTCCGCACGGGCGGCGCTTGGCGCCCAGCTGCCCCAGGCCCGCTCTCTGCGG
>NC_133770.1:63385064-63608773 GCF_003597395.2 Chelonoidis abingdonii
ACGCGCGGGCTGCGCTGGGCCCGCCCCCGAGCCCTGCTCGCCGCTCGTAGCCCCACTCTTGGGGGCCCGCCTGGGGCCCCCGTTGGTTGCGGAGAGGGGGGACAGGCCCTGCAGAGTGAGGGCCCCGCGTTACCCCGTCAGCGCTGTGGCACCTTCCCGCCCTGCGCGCCACAGTTAGGGTTCCCCGCGGAGAAGGGCCATGGAAGGCTTTGGCCATCAGCCTGCCTACTCCTCCAGGAGAGGGATTACAAGACCTACCCTCCACCTGGGAAGCGTCTAGACACTAGGGGCCCCGCTGCCGTGCATTGCAGCACTGCCACTGTACTCGAGACGAGCACGTACCCCATCGGCTGGGCTGGAGGGGACCAGGCTGCAGGGAGGCTTCTCCAGGCAGAGGGCTTTGCTCCCGTGGCCCGCTAGTGAGGCAGATAGTTGGGACAACTACCTTCCCTTCCCAGCTCTGGCCAGGTCTACACCAGGAGCGTTTTGCATACTAGCAATGCAGGGCTAGCCAGGTTGCAGTTTGTAGCAGGAATACTCTGCACGGTTGGGAATACAGGTGATTTAAGTCCCTCATCTTTCCCCACCCAAACCCTGTGTGAAATAAGGGATACTGGGAAAAGGACAGTTTGCTGGTATAGCTATCTGCACTAGGGTCCTCCAGTGGCATAGCTATGTGAGCCACAAATCAGTCAAATCCCTCAGACCAACCTAGCTTATGCTGGGGAAAGTTTGTAGTGTAGGCCTGGTCACAGTCTCTCTGTAAAATTGGGATAATAGGCAATAGCCTTTCCCTACTTCACAGGGGTGTTGTAAAGATCAATCCATGAAAAATTGTGCAGGCACTGTGAAGATATGGTAATATGTACCACAGTGAGTTCCCTAGACATACCATTTCTCTCCAACCTGCTGCTTGCTATGCTGGTGGTCACCCCTCCATCCCCAAAGGGGCTGTGTGTCAGTCCCACAGCCATTTATTAACCCCTTATCTGTGCTGATGCTATGCTCTTCCAGTCTTCATGGTGTTCAGAATTCATGATGAGTCAATCCCCAAAACCATGATTGACATAAAAATCATGGGTATTTGTAATTGATCTGTTTAGATGCTTTCTGATTTTTTAGTTTGTAGGTTTCACATTTTCAAACTTTTCTCTGAAATAAGAGCTAAGGGTTTGGTGTGTTTTGTTTTTTTGAATGAAAGCCAAGATTTGTGACTGCAGCAGCTGAGACTTTAAGAAAAACACCAAATATTATGAGACTTGTGATAAAATAAGACTGTGAAGCCTCCCATCTTTTCAAGTAAGGAAATTTAAGCCCCACAAGCAAGTACATCAGGAGAATGATAGGGCTTAGAGCCATATTACTAGTCCCCTGATCCCTCCTCCAGCCTCAGCTATTTTAACTTTTGTCACTGGTAATGGCCCTATGGGGCCAATATGCTGCATCACCACAGCACAGCATTCTCCAGCACACCTTTGAGGGAGTACTGCTCCAGTTATGCTGGCTTTACATTGCCAAGAGAGATCTCAGCTATGCCTCTGAGACTGCAAAGGGGTATACTATGAGTCAGGATGTGATCTAGATTTATTTATTGATAGAGAGAGAGAATTGAAACAATTACTTTTCAGTACAAATGAAATATTTATTTCTTAGTCTATTGTCAGCACGTTCCCTTCTCCCTGCCTTCCATAACAAAAACAACTAAAAATAAATTTAGCTAATACTATTTAAAGGTACTCCGGTAGTTTAAGCCCTGAGTCTGCAAGTATGAAAGCATGCACATATAATGTGAGTTTTCGTATAAGTACAGTTTTGTAAACCCTAAAATGAGGAATAGAAAGGTTTTCATGAAAAAAATGGTTGTATATAAACATTTCTATGCTGTTTGCAACCTTTAACTGCAATATTGTGCTAATACAAGTGAAACCAAAGGTGAAACTGAGTAGAAGCAGATAACCTTTGTTGCAGTAGCCAACCAGGAGAAATGCAAAAGGAAAACAAATATAGTTTCAAAAGTTGAAAAGTAAATCAGATTGAAGGACAGCAAAAAAGGGAAACTTAAATCGTATCTGTTTTTAAAATAATTCCCCCTCTAACAGTTTCCTATTTTAATATTTACTGCCAAATTCCCAATAGCAGGAAGAAAAATAAAAATAAATAATCAAAAACAGCGTCTTCCAGCTTCCCAGCAATAAGCTCCAGTTATGATGAGTGAGGTTCAATTACTTGGTCAGTATACATACAAATGTATGAATATAAGACTTGCAATAGTAAATCATACCAAAGGTCCTTCTAGTCCAGTATCCTAATACCAGATGCTTACTGCCTGGTAGTGTAAGACCCTGTAGTGGAAAATTAGTGGAGACGGATGAAGCCAGAATGAATAATTTGACTTCACATTTCTAGGTTCCATTTGCAGGGCTGGTAGTTGGAATATATGCACTGTAAACTGAGTAGCTGTAACCCGGCAATTAAAGATATAGTAGAGTTGGAAGCTCACAATGGATGCGCTATTACAAGATCACTTTTCAATCACTTGAATGTTTTATGTGACTAGAACATAGTAACAGATCACCACTAAGGATGAATGAACCAGCCTGAGCTTTTGCCCCAAACCTTAGCCAAAAGTGAACATCTGAGGACCGAAAAGGTAACTTTTTTCTCTTGCCTTTCTTCTTCCCACTTTTCTTTGACACAGAAATACCAAACACTACAAGACTGGCTATTCTTGTAGTCATTCTTGAATTTTCAAACCAGTATATACCGGAAGTATCACACACAAAAATCTGTTCTTGTGAAATTTCCAGTCTGGTAATGGAAGAAAGAGCAAACTATCCTTTTACCACTTTCTTCAGAAGAAGAAAACCCACATCATGAAATATGTATCAAATGGCAGAAGGGTGGCTTCATGTAATTTACCATTTGAACTTGCTCAATGTAACAAACACTAATTGTTTCCTAACATGGGCCATCCAGTTGAGCAGCAGAGTACTTCTATGCCTCTATATACTAGCCATATGGGGATTACTTGTTAGAATTGAGTTTGAGGAAAGGGGTTACCAGAAAACAAAAAACCATTAAGCCGAAGCATACAATTTAAATAATGGTTTGCTTTGCAGCATCCACTATAGAGAAACCCGCAGTTGTCACTCAGGGCATCGAAGTAGCTTTTCAGAGAGTGGGAGAAGGGAGAGTAGACAAAGGGTTAGAATTATGTATTATATTAGCAAAAGTGAAATGTGGACATTTTAAAATATAATAGTTTCTTGTGTGATACAAGGCTCACACATTCCTTAAAGATCTGCCCTTTATATATCCTATTGCTTACTCTGGGTTTCTGCTCCTCTTGCTTGTTCCCAACAGTCTATGTTATAAAGCATTCCGTTCAGTTAAAAAGCTGTCAAGGAGCTAGCCTGGATTGTGAACAGCAGATTTCAAATTATTGTGCTAGAATGTCCTGTGTTAAATTAGATTGGATTAAATTGCATTCTATTACAGTACAAATGTGTGGCTCTTATGCTATTACAGATACATTATGAACTGTCTAATCCTCTGCTATTTTATGCCATTTGCTACTTGCTTTCTTTCATTCTTTCTTTTTTTTTTTTAAATTTTCCACTTTTGTACCTCTCACAATCATTCTCCTTCCCAATATTTTTTAAAATCCTTTGTCTCTTCTACTGCTCTTTATGTCCCCGTTTAGCCATTCTGGATTCTGTTGCTCTTCTAGCTTTTTTTGATTTTACTGGAATTAATTTGATTATAACCTCTCCAACTTATCTCAAATCGCTCTCACCTTACCTTACTATGCATTACTGAATTCCTGCCAATTTTCTTTCCTGCTTTGCACATTATTTCAAAGTCTGCTCTTCTGAGTTCCAGTCGTCTTTGTGTTATTGCTTTTTCTATATACTCTCATCAGCATCTGAAACCTGATGATATAACTAGATCCTAGGTGCTCATCAACCGTCCTTAACCTTATATATTAGCCCAAATTACTTTACAACTATCGGGTCCAGAGTAGCCTCTGACCTTGCTCATCATATGAGATCATTTTTGATAGTCTCTGAGTCCAGACGTTGGACATTTAAACCATGTAATGAAACTTATAACCTTAAGTTCTGCAGCTCAGGATGAACACTATAATTGGACTACAATACTTCTGAACTGTAGCTTTCTGAACAGACAAATGCATACATGAAGAAATTATTAGCTACTGTGAAGATATATCAACTGTATCAAATCTACAAATTGATATGCGCCTCATCGCTATAGTGCCATATTGATATACAGAATGCCCTGGTAAATTGGAATGATTACTGTCAGTTTTTAACTGGATAACTACAAGGAAAATCTAAGTTACAATATTGGACATTAATGCTTTCAGTCCCCCAAGCGGATGAACATTAAAACCAGTCCCCGTTCCTGAGCTCCATTTCTAATGCTTCCTCCTCCAACAGTTACTAATTTGGGGGCCATTGTAATCATGACTTTAGGAATTTTTGCTCCCACCTTTTGCCATCTCATTTCTCCAAGACCTGTCAAGCATTTTAAGTAGTATGCACTTTCCCACACTTCTCAATGAATGCTGACATACCTAACTTAAAAGGATTACTTTCTGCTGAGAGGAATTGTAATCCTCTTTTCCTGCTCTGTAAATCCTCTGATAAGTGAAAAAGAAAGGCCAAGATCTGTTCTGCTGTGCAGGACAAATCACCATCTCATACGGCATAGCTGAAACATCAAATCTAAGATTTACTTGTGGTCACACTTATCTGGGAACTGTCTCTGTTGTATTAATTCACTGGCCTCTTACATCACTTTTTTTTTTTTGATGCTTTGATATTTTCTGTTTTAGTTTCTAAATATATGCGTACACACACATAACTTATTTTAATTGTATGCAGAATAAAACCAAGAACTCTAGCTATGGTATTTTATAAGTTGCTTATGATATTGAATTGCCTAAGCATTAATAGCTTTTAGTATTATAATTATAAAGACTATAATAATAGACTAAGCATATTTATCATATTTAAAAACTAGTGATTTTCCAAACTAGCCAAAACCAACTGGGAAATTCTGCAGAATTTTCAGAAGTTGCTTTTTTAAGGGAGTTATCTGGTATTCATGAAGGTCTTGACTCCAACGACTTGTCTTCACTTATGAGTTAACATGAGGTAACACAAGGTTGAGTGTTCCCCTTAACTCAGCTTACATCCACACACAAAACCCTTCACTTGTGTGGCAGCATTAGTAACACAAGCTGGCTGGCACATCTGGGAGTATCAGACAGACCTCAAATGAGCTCACCATGTCAGCCACTAACAATCTCTTTCTCTAGTGTGAATGTAGGTTAATGCTGTCACACTACAATCATGCGCCAGTGTCCTCCCATGCCTTCTCAGGATTCCCCTAGGGCCCTCTACCGTCTGGTCTTTTCTTATCTACCTATTTTCCTGCTTCCTGCCCAGAAGTCTCATATCCTTACACATCAGCCTGCTCAGTGTTTGTTCCCCACATTCACAACAACTTCCAGTACCAGCAACTGCATTAATCCATCTCCAATACTGAGCTGTTTTTTGAGAATGGTACCCAAGAAGAGAGAGCCTCAGCATGCTGCTAGCTGGCCAGAGGCTGACACCCACATCCTTTCACTAGGCACCTGTGATGCTTCGTCATGGCCAGCCTTAAATGTATAATAATCCTTGTTGAGGACAGTTTTTTTACAGTATCTGCCTTTAACTGAACTGCTTCTCTTAATTTTTGCGTTATGGCTAATTTCTCTTTTTTTTCAAATGAAATTTAACAACTTTTCTAATAGTTGAATGTCATGAACCAGATCAGAATCCCCCTTTTGACCATGCATGTTAGACACACAGCCATACTTACAGGCCATCTTCCTCATAAGTGGCCATTTCCCCTTCTGGTGCATTGCTGCAGAGAAAGATTCAAATTCTGGTGGCAAATTCCACAGCCTCTCAAAGTGTCTTTTCCCCCCTTTCACTGATCTTTATCTGCAAGACCAAATCCATCTGGGCATCTATAAACTGGCATGTTGCCAGTCTATCCTGGAAGCAGGGCCGGTGCAACCATTTAGGCGACCTAGGCGGTCGTTAGGGTGCTGGGATTTGGGGGGTGCCATTTTCTTCAGCAGTGACTGCAGCGGCTGGATCTTTGGCCGCCCTGGTTGTCGCTGGCATTTAGGTGGAGGAAGCTGGGGCAGGGGAGTGCGGGGAGGGTTGCCTGCAGCAAGTAAGGGGGGGGCGGCACCCAGGCGAACTCCCCGCCCCAGCTCACCCCTGCCCCGCCTCCTCCCTGAGCACGCCATGGCTGCTTCACTTCTCCCGCCTAAGCTGATTGGCGCCGCAAGCCTCGGAGGCGGGAGAAGTGAAGCAGCCATGGCGTCCTCAGGGTGCTCATGCTTGGAGCAGGGGTGAGCTGCGGCGGGGGAGTGCCTCAGGGTAGGGGGTTGGGAGCTGCCGCAAGGGGGTGCCTCAGAGCAGAGGGGGGAAGCGCCTCAGGGTGCAGGGGGGGAGCTGCCGCCGTGGGGGGAAGGCGTGCAAAGTGGAAGTTTTGCCTAGGGTGCAAAACATCCTTGCACCGGCCCTGCCTGGAAGGCCTCAGTGGTAATCTGGTATGTCAGGAACACAAATCTCCTGAGGTCACCTACCAGTTCAGGTGGGGTTTCTTCTTTCCCTCTCCTTCTAGCTCTTAGCTGTGCCCTGGCAAGCTCAGTTTGATGGCTGGCTCCAAACTGCATATCAAGGGCTTGTACCAAGTTTGCATAACTCCATCTCTTTTCTGGGATTAAGTTCTGCAGCATTATCAGAGCTGAGCCACTCAAGTTGGCTGCTAGAAACTGCTCTCTCTGTTCATCTCCCCAGCCATTTGTTTGGGTTATGGTGTCTAACTGAGCCAAATGAGCTTCCAAGCAAGCTTTCCCCCTCAAAAGATTGTGGGCTTTTTTGCATTATTTGAGCATAAACAATCAGACTTCTCTCCTCTGGTCCTTTATGGATTACAGAGTAGAAAACTGTTTTAATGGCCAGTCTTTCCCAAGTTCTCTGGCTGGCCCAGTTCCTTATCTAGACTGCTGACTTCCATTGTGGTCTATGAGCCTTTGATTTCCTTCTGTTGCTGAAAGTTTAGCTTCTTTAGTCTTTGCTGCAGCTCATCTCTGTTAGCAAGTTGGTCAAAGGTTTTCTGGTCTCCTCTTCTTCCTGGAAAACCTTTTTATTCATGGCAGTCAGGTTGCTAGTAACATTATTGATCTATCTTGTCATTCCAGATTGACAGTGTTTGCAATTCAGCTTCCCAATTGGCCCAGACATTAGATAACTGCTGCCCCAACAAAGATTTTATTTCTGATTACAAGTTGTCTCATACTACTTTCTGGAAAGCTTCACAGTGTGACTTTAATTTCTTTTGTGAAGTCTCAACTCTTGTTTTAAATTCCTTCGGCCATCTTTGATTTGAGCATGCACTTCCATTACTTGTTTAATATTGGTTCAGCAGGAGTACCTGCTCACAACTTCTTTCCTTGGAAACCAGCTCCCACTCCTAAAACTAGTGTTGCCTCTTTTAGCACAGACAGTTAACCAATGTTTGGGTCCTTGCTGAGTTGTTTCCTTTAGACATAACTGATGCTAAAGTCAGGTATTTCTTTGGTGCAATCCTGTTTATTTACAAAATGTACACAAAATCCTCTTTCGCTGAACAAAGTAAGATCAAACAACGAGAGGCTGTTTCTTTGCTCACAGTTCCAAGTCTGTCTTTCTAGCCAGCACTTTGTCTCAAAAGAAGCTCGCTCTCTCTCGGCTTCCTCTCTGGGCCACACTCCCAGTGCTTCTCTAGCTTTCTCCTGGCTTTTCTGGCTGTTTTCTGCTGACTTTTGGTTTCTGACATATGGAGCTATAATCAATTCCATGCCCCAGACCCTACACTCACAATCAGTTCCTAAAGAAACCCGTTACTCTCCCTGAATTAGTTCTTGTTTGAGCCTTTTACATGGTCAGTGCTTTGGGCAGTGGCTTCTATTGTTTCGGCTATCTTACTCCATAAAGGAGCTTAATCAGTGCTGGTGTCTAAAAAAGAAGTGCTGGAAAGCAGGGCAGTGGATGGCCCCAGGAGGGAGCAGGGGAGCTGGGAAGAAGAAGATAGGGGCAGTAGGGAAGCTGAGGGAGGCCTAGAGGATCAGGGGTGATTCCCCGGAGAGCCCAGCCTGTCCTCATCTCTCCCCCATCTGTGCCTGGCTCCTGCTCCTTTCAGGGGGCTGCACTGTCCAGATAGACCTGCTACTCTGCTCCTGGTATCACCTAGCTCCACTCAGGCTCCCAGCAGCTCTGGCTCTGCTCTGCCCTGGCCAATCTTGGCAGTAGCATCCAGGCACCCTCCGCACTGACCCACTACAGAATGTTTCCACCCGGCCCAGATGCAGCATCTCTGTCTTCCTCTGTGCTGACCGTCCTCTGAGCACCGCTCACCCAAACCCAGCACTAGCACCTACCAGCTATTCAGCAGGGCAGGGAAAGAAGCCACTTGGCCTGGACCTGGCAGAAGTACTGGAATGCCATTCCAGCTAATGAAAAAAAGACTGGAATGGCCTTTCAGCGTGTTCCGGCACAACTCGAGCATTGAGCTGATTTGCTTTTTTCATTAGCCAGAATAAAGAGCAGCTAGCACACCTAGCAGCTTCAGTGAGATCTGTGATTGCCCACAGATCAAAGACCTGCTTGCTGGAAGCTACCAACACCTTCCAGCATAACAATTTTATTCCATGGCAGGTTGAGGGGAGGGCTAATATCCAATCTCAATCACTGTATTGGGAATATTACAAAATGGCAGGCGGGTTTTATGGTAATGGCAGTTTACATTTTTTTTAAAGGTGGAAGTGTCTCCATTTTCCCTGTCACTCCTCTGCTTTCACTAGCTTCTCAATGGATTCCAAGTGGGGATGGGGGGAATTAAAACATACAAGCAGTTATTAGTGTTACAAACAGCATTACATGGGTTAAAAGCACATTAGGCAAGCAATCCCCACAAATGGAGGAATAGGAGTGGCACAAGTATACTTGCAATATGCATATGTAGCTGTGTGCTACTTATCACACTGGCACTTGCATCATAGTGTATTCCTAGGAAAGCAAAACTTGTAAGAGACCATTGGCCTAGGTATTAAGTGCAAAGCACTAAAAAGTGCTCTTGTGAAAGCCTAATTTTCAGCTGAGTGGGTGGATGCACAGTAAAGGCACCTCCATAGTTTTTCTGTGCTGCTGCATCCTAACTGTATCCTGTTCTTGTAGATTTGAATTTTGTCTCACACTTGTGGAGTGATGCAGGAGTATCTCTAATTCAATGGAAACTCCAGTCTGTCAAGTTTCTGGGTACTGTGAATTTCCCATGCTCCACTTGGTAGCTTACTAGTTCCTTCCAGTCATTAATCTGCTCATCAGTTATCAGATGGTGAAGGACTTCCATGGACAGATGGATGGTTTTCTACCAGAAGCCTGGAACAGCTGGATACAGAAAGTGGACGTAGTCAGCCAGACCCAAGGCACTCAACATGTAGGAAGAAGTAGGCTGACAAAGTGCAATTCAAATACACAAAATGTTGCACTTTTGTGTTATCTGTGTCTTTTCACTTTTGTTTTTGAGTTTCAGAAAAACGGCCCTACTGGGTCAGACCAATGGTCCATCTAGCCTAGTAGCCTGTCTTCCAACGTGGACAGTGCCAGATGCTTCAGAGGAAATGAAAAGAATTGGGTAATTTACCAAGTGATCCATCCTCTCTCATCCATCCCGAGCTTTTGGCAGTCAGAGGTAAAGCGACATTTGGAGAATGGGGTTACCGCCCTGATCATCTTGGCTAATAGCCACTGATGGACCTATCCGCCATGAACTTTTCTAATTATTTTTTTTAACCCGGTTACACTTTAGGTCTTCACAACATCCCCTGGCAACAGGTTTCACAGGTTGACTGTGCATTGTGTGAAGAAGTACTTCCTTATATGTTTGTTTTAAACTGGCTGCTGTTTCGTTTGCCTTTGGATATGAGATAGCACTGCTTGGGAACTATACCCACTGTGTGCTTATGCATTTTATTTTTTTGGCAACTGGACAATCCTTTAATAAATGATTTTCGTACAACAACCCTCTGTTGTGTGTGTTCCATAAAAGGAAACTGCCTGTCATTTAAAAGTAAACGTTTTAATAAAGTCTCAGATTTACAATTCTTGCAACTGGAACTAAGTCATATATATCCGGTAATTATGCATTTCAGTCCTTATCCCACTTTTCAAATGAATCAAATAAATTTATACTGATAGCTAACATTGTGCTTGCATTAAAATATCTGTCCCTGTAAACCAAGGATGTGGGAACACCCTTATTTTCCTGGCCCTCCTGGACCCAGCCCCAATTTCCAGAGGTGCACTAATAGATTGCCTGTAAAGCAGCACAACTATTAACCCTCTCCTACCCAAAGTACTTCCCCTTATTCTTACAGATGTGCAGTGTCACCCAAAGGCACATTTTACTGCTATCCTGCACATGATCACTGTTCTGTAGCTATCCCATAGTTCCCTCAGTCTCCCTCCACCCCTTGGAATTCTGGATTGAGAGCCCAGTGCCTGATGGGGCAAAAATCATTGTCGCGGGTGGTTCTGGGTACAGCCTCACCCCTCCCTTTGTGAAAGCAGCAGACAACCATTTCGCGCCTTTTTCCCCTGGGCGAACTGAGCAAACGCCATAGCACAGCAAGCATGGACCCTGCTCAGATCAGTAACGCTATCGTGGACGTTGTAAACACCTCGCGCATTCTCGTGCTGTCTATGGTGAACCGTGAACTGCAAAGGCAGGAGAGGAGGAGGCAGCTACGGCAGCGCAACGACGAGAGCGATGAGGACATGGACACTGAATTCTTCCTAACCGCGGGCCCCTGCGTTTTGGAGCTACTGCTGGTAATGGGTCAGGTTCTACCCATTGAACGCCGATTTTGGGCATGGCAAACAAGCACAGACTGGTGGGACCGCATAGTTTTGCAGGTGTGGGACGATTCGCAGTGGGTGTGAAACTTTCACATGCGTAAGAGCACTTTCTTTGAACTTTGTGACTTGCTTTCCCCTGCCCTGAAACGCCATAATACTAAGATGAGAGCACCCTCACAGTGGAGAAGCGAGTGGCAATAGCCCTCTGGAAGCTTGCAACGCCAGACAGCTACCGGTCAGTCGGGAATCAATTTGGAGTGGGCAAATCTACTGTGGGGGCTGCTGTGATGCAAGTAGCCAAAGCAATCATTAAGCTGCTGCTACGAAAGGTTGTGACTCTGGGAACGTTGCAGGTCATAGTGATGGCTTTGCTGCAAGGGGATTCCCTAACTGGGGGGCCAGTATGTGAACCATACCCTATCTTGGCCCGGAGCACCAGGGCACCCATACATAAACCGCAAAGGGTACTTTCAATGGGGTGCTGCAAGCACTGGTGGATCACAAGGGACGTTTCACCAACATCACATGGATGCCAGGAAGGGTTCAGACGCTGCGCGTCTTCAAAAGCAACAACTCCGTTTAAACGGTGCAGCAAGGGACTTACTTCCCAGACCAGAAAATACAGTTGGGGATGTTGAGATGCCTGTAGTTATCCTGGGGGACCCAGCCTACCCTTGATGCCATGGCTCATGAACATACACAGGCACTGGACAGTGGTCAGGAGCTGTTAACTACAGGCTGAGCAAGTGTAGGATGGTGGTAGAATGTGCATTTGGCCGTTAAAAGGGCGCTGGCGCACTACTTCTCGACTTGCTCAGACCTCAGCAACCAATGTCCGTTTGTTATTGCTGCTTGCTGTGTGCTCCACAACTCTCTGTGAGAGTAAGGGGGAGACCTTTAGGCGGGGGGGAGGCTGAGGCAAATCACCTGGGCCGCTGATTCGAGCAGCCAGACACCAGGGCGATTAGAAGAGCACACAGGAGGTGGTGCCATCAGAGAAGCCTTGAAAACGAGTTTCAGCCGCGGCCAGGTACAGTGTGACTGCTGTGTTTGTTTCCTTGATGAACCTCCCCCCTGATCGGACCTCATTCGTGTAAGCAACCCACCCTTCCCTTTGCTTATAGCTTGCTGAAGGGAATAAGTCAGTATGGTTAAAAAATCATGTATCTTTATTAAATGTCATTCAGCTATCGTTTAGAAAACTCATGTATTCTTATTAAAAAGTATATATAAAAGAGACAGAGAATTAAGGTATCCCTGCCTGCTGTGGTTGGGGAGGAGGATAGCGAGGAAGGAATAAGGCCATTAAGCACATGTTAACTTAATGACAGCCTTTGTGACTGTCCACGGGGGGGAGTGGGCGGGTGCAGAAATGCCTTCCCCACGCGTCTTACCACGTCTGGTTGAGGGAGATATGGAACATTGGGGGAGGGTTTGAGGTCCAGTTACACAGGGGCTGCATCCGCACTCTGGACCCCATGCTCTCCGGAAGATACACCATGCGTCGGAGGATATCAGTTTGATCACGCAGCAGCTCCAGCGTTGCATCCGCACCGCTGATCTTCCTGCCTACACCTCTGATCTTCCGTGCGGCCACCTCTCATCTCGAGCGTCTCTCCTATCCTCCCGTTCATGGCATCTTTCCTGTACTTTGCTAGCACGTCCTTCCACCATTCTATGAGCTCTTTCACTGCGGGTGTATTCATGATGTTATGAATGAACATTTCATCTCATTTTCTCTTCCTCCTCTGCCTTATCTGAGCTAGCCTTCGGGATGAGGTAGGAGGCTGACAACTGTGCAGCGCACGGGAGGGAAAACAGGAGAGAGTCATGAAAAAGATACATTTTGTACAGAACAATGCCTTGTACTCTTTCACAGGAACACCTATCCACCTTACATATGCCCACATGTGATTTCACTACAAGGTCGCATTTTGCAGCATTAATATTTGAGCCTGTGGTCTGGTGTTGCAGATCTCACAGACGCAGGTCCAGGCATCATATCAGCTTCCATGCAGCCATTGGTAAGGCTTATTGTAGACTTCTGCAGCCTTTCATATACAACGTGCCCGCGATGCCTTGTTCCTGGTTAGAGAACCAGCAGAACCCAACCCCCTCCTTCCCCCACGCATGGCTGTATCATGCGAAGATCACGGGGGTAATCATCCCTTCCTTCCTTCCCCCCTACCCCCGCACCAGTGGTGGTAGCTGGAAGATTCCCTGTCGCAAACGCAGAAAAGCTCAGCGCTATCCTTCATCACAAGCCCTGATGCAAATCCAATCATAATAAAAATGCTGTGTTTTAAACCATTGGCATATTTACAAAGGTACACTCACCATGAGGTCGCTCTTCCATGGCTTCACTGTCTGGCTAGTGGCTTGGGCGGCTGGAGTGTAATTCTGGGTCACAAAAGCTCCTGGCTGGTGGCGCTAATGGAGTGCTGTTGTGCTCTCAGCAATGGCTCTCCTCCTCTTCCCTTCCTCCTCATCCATGGTGATATTAGACCCACCTCTGTAATCCACAAGCCAGGGTGGGGTACTGGTGTGGCGCAGCCCCTAAAATTGCATGCAGCGTCAGTCGGTAGCATAGCGGCATGTTTTCGGTACGCTGACCTCAGACCTTCCGTTTGTTCTCTGGGTTTTCTGGTATTGCCTGTCTGAGCTCCTTAACTTTTTACTCTGCACTGGCCACTGAGTCCCTGCGTATGTCCTTTTCCCATCATTGCTTTGAAATTCTTCAAATATTTTCATTTTCATCTTGTCGAACGGAGTTCTGTTAGCACTGAATCCTCTCCCCATATAGCGATCAGATCAAGTACCTCTTGTTCGGTCCATGACGGTGCTCTTTTTCGATTCTCAGGAGACTGCATTGTTACCTGTGCTGATGAGCTCTGCGTGGTCACCTGTGCTGATCAGAGCTCCACGCTGGCCAAACGGGAAATTGAATTCAAAAGTTCACGGGGCTTTTCCTGTTTACCTGGCCAGTGCCTCTGAGTTCTGATTGCTGTTCAGAGCGGTCAGTGGTGCACTGTGGGATACCTCCCGGAGGCCAATAACGTTGCTTTCCGTCCACACTAACACTATTCCAAAGTAGTAATATCGATTTTAGGGTTACTCCTCTCGTTTTGTAGGAGTACAGAAATCGATTTAAAGAGCCCTTTAAATCGATTTAAAGAGCAGTGTAGTGTGGATGGGTGTAGCGTTAAATCGATTTAACGCTGTTTAAATCGATTTAACGGCGTAGTGTAGACCAGGCCTAAGCTTGATACATTTATGGAAGGGATGGTATGATGGGATAGCCTAATTTTGGCAATTAATTGATCTTTGACTATTAGAGGTAAATATGCCCAATGGCCTGTGATGGGACACTAGAGGGGGTGGGTTCTGAGTTACTACAGAGAATTCTTTCCTGGGTGTCTGGCTGGTGAGTCTTGCCCACATGCTCAAGGTTTACCTGATCACTATATTTGGGGTCGGGAAGGAATTTTCCTCCAGGGAAGATTGGCAGAGGATTCTCTGCACCTAGAAGTCTTTAAACCACAAGTTGAGGATTTCAATAGCTCAAACATAGGTCAGGGGTTTGTTACAGGAGTGGGTGGGTGAGATTCTGTGGCCTGCATTGTGCAGGAGGTCAAACTAGAAGATCATAATGGTCCCTTCTGACCTTAAAGTCTATGAACCTCCCTCTATGCCCCACCAATGCTGTGTAACATGTGAGTATTATTATTTCCTGTTTATACACTTGTGTGCACCTTACGGGGGCAGATAATAGGCACATGTGCCATCGATGTCCTACCACAACTCAGGAGGTCTATCCACTGAACATCACCATGGCTGAGTGAATCAAAGCAATAATTCCCCGATAAACATCCATCACTACAGATCCAACAGTTGACTTGCCAGCACTGAACTGATTAACCACAGATCTGTAACAATCCAGGCTAGCCATGGTGATAGCAACTCGTCCATGTGTCCTGGCGCTGAAGGGCTGGAGAGAGCTCCTCACACAACTCCAGGATTGTGGCTTCTCTCATATGGAAGTTTTAAGCCCACTACTGGTTATCCCATGTCTGCATAATGATGCAGTCCCACCATTTAGTGCTTATAGGCCTCATCCAGAGTCGTCAGACAGCACAGGAAGATTCATCAACCATTAAGCACTAAGTCAGCTGTCTCCACTGTTCCAGCTCTTCATGTGGTGTGTATGCCCTCCTGCTGGTGCTTTTGCATAGTGCCACACCACTGCCAAAATGACCACCTCCACATCACCATGCCCTGTTTCTTCCTCCTCTTGCCAAAATGAGCGTTCATTAGTGCCAGCAGTTGGTGCAGGTCATTGCTCTGAACTGGATCCATGCCATGCCACCACCCGGAACATAGGTACATTCCAGATTTCTGTCTGGAGACAAGCCAGAACTGGTTTACTTGAACAAGCTGCTGGGTCCATCCCATTCTGCCCAGCATCCCCAGAAGGGACAGAGGAGTGCTCCCACTATACACTGTGAAAGCATTCCAAGTGGTATAGTTTGCTGAAGTGTTATAAACCATGTGATGTGCACCCAGAAGTCTTAGCTCCACACTCCAGTGAGCAGAGCACCAATGTGGATGCAAGACATTACAGCAACTTTCCCAACACTCCACTGTCAGTTGATGATGTGGATGCTGTCCCTTGTGATGGGCTAGCATAGATGCACCCTCAAAAGTGCTGAACGTAAATCAACCCTTGCATTTCCCTGATCTGGGGACTGCTATCTGCCAGTGCTGTCCCATGGCACAGCTTAGTGCTGAATGAATATGATGCCAACTTCTGCTAACTGCACCGGGACAGTTGCAACCAGATCAGAGAGATGCTCCAGCCAGCTCCTCTTTTACTTGGCTTCTGATGGGTGTGTATAGAAGCTATGATGCTGCTCTACATCACCCAGGCATCTCCCTATCCAGAAGAGATTCTCTTCTAGTTAAGCCAGTTTTATAGCCACTCTTATTCTACTATGAGTGTCCCCATATATGAAGCTGCTGGAGCCAACCTACTTCCCAAGTTGTCTCTCTTTCTTGGTAATGTAAAAGAAGTTTTAATTTCCCCTTGCATCAATCATTATTAGTACATAAAGTGAATTTTAGCAGCAAGGACAGAGAAAATGTCAGATATTGGAAATGTTATAGAGGAAAAAGCAGCAAAATTTGGTTCTGGTCTGGATGTGCAGTGCAAGGGAAAGGGTAAAAGCAAAAATGATGCTCAGATTTCAAAATGAGGGAGGGGACAATTTGTGGGGCAAGAGCTTACGTTTAACAATTCAGTTATTTGTATTAGGGCTGTCGATTAATCACAGTTAACTCGTGATTAACTCAAAAAATTAATCACGATTAATTGCACTGTTAAACAATAGAACACCAATTGAAATTTATTAAATATTTTTGGATGTTTTTATAAATTTTCAAATATATTGATTTCTATTACAACACAAACTACAAAGTGTATGGTGCTCACTTTATATTATTTCTGATTACTAATATTTGCACTGTAAAAATGATAAACAAAAGAAATAGTATTTTTCAATTCACCTCATTCCAGTACTGTAGTGCAATCTCTATTGTGAAAGTGTAACTTACAAATGTAGATTTTTTTTTGTTACATAACTGCACTCAAAAACAAAACAATGTAAAACTTTAGAGCCTACAAGTCCACTCAGATCTACTTCTTATTCAGCTAATCGCTAAGACAAACAAGTTTGTTTACATTTACGGGAGATACTGCTGCCTGCTTCTTATTTGCAATGTCACCTGAAAGTGAGAACAGGCATTCACATGGAACTGCTGTAACTGGCGTTGCAAGGTATTTATGTGCCAGATATGATAAACATTCTTATACTCCTTCATGCTTCAGCCACCATTCCGAAGAACACGTTTCTGTGCTGATGATGTTCATTTGTATGCGTTGATGGTAAAATGTTGGAAATGATTCTTTAAAAAAGGAATTAAATATCTGTTACACTCAGGCCAGGCTCTTCTCTGAATTTAGACCACACTTACTCCAGTTTCTGCTCCTCTGGAGCTATGGCATGTCCTTTTCTTGATTAGTAAGATGTGCTGGGCTGGCAGTTCCACAGTCAGTATCGTCATCAGTGGTGCAAGTGGAATCCATTTCTTATTGGTACAGGGAGGAACAGGGGGCACATGACTTCCTCATGTAACCCTCCTCATGACTCCTCCCCACCTTGCTCCCACAGTCTCCCTATGATCCACCCCCCTTAGCTGGGGACATGGCAGGGTTCTGTCCTCCCACTGCGCTAGAGACTTTGGAACTGCAGCGGCAAAAGGAGCAGAATGTGGGGCTGCTGGACAGCCCCACATCAGCAACTCTTCCACAGGGCCAGATTAACTCTCCTGTGGCCCTGGGGCTATTAGATTTTTTTGGGGGTAGGAATCTGTCTACAAGCCTTTTTCCTAATTTAAAACAAAATGATCACAATTATGGCATCGAGGCTATTAACGCTATATTAAGCTTGCCTTTTAATTAACATAAAGCCATTCTGTGGTTACATTTCAGTCTTAAAACATGCAGAATATAGTTAAGTTAATTCAAAATAGCCTACTTCTTACCTTAGAACAGCTGTTATATTAGTTTCTTTCTGGGAGGGAGTTTGGATGCAGGAGGGGGCTCCAGGCTGGGGCAGAGTGTTGGTATGCAGGAAAGGGTGAGGGGTTCATACTCTGGGAGGGAGTTTGGGTGCAGGAGAGGATTCTGACCTAGGGCAGAGGGTTGTGGTGTGGGAGGGGGTGTGAGGTGCAGGCTCCAGCCAGGCACAGGCTCCTGTGGTGCAGGAGGTGCTTACCACAGGCGGCTGCCAGCTGGCGGTGTTGCAGGGCTCAGGCAGGCTGCCTGCCTACCATAGACCCACACCGCTCCTGGCAGCACTCTATGTACTAATAATGATAGATACGTCTCTGCGCACCCCTGGATCTGCGGAGACGGTGCTGAGGGCAAGGGCAGTGCACAGAGCCTTTCCCCCCGCCCCTGCTAGGGGGCGCAGAGACATGCGAGCAGCCGGCCACTTCGGGAAGCGGTGTGGGGTCACGGCACTGAAGCAGCCTGCCTGAGCCCTGCTGCACCACTGGACTTTTAGCGGCCTGGAGATCACAATTGACTGGCAGAAGCACCAGGATCAACCAGTCGATCGCAGTTGACAGGTTGGTGACCACTAAATTGTATATAATTATGGATTTATTTTTGCAGGGCCTTCTTAGCCCGAGGCTCTGGGCTGCAGCCCCTAAAGCCCCGGTGTTAATCTGGCTCTGCTCCTCTGGTGTGGTTGCTGTACCGCCCCAGCTCTTCCACGCAGGTTCTCCTCCATCTGTAAAGCAGCCACGCCGGAGGAGCTACCAGCCTAGGGCTGCCAGTGGTCCCACGTTCTGCTCCTTTCCCCATTGCGATAATGCCGGCAGCTCCTCTGGCAGCTGTACCAGCCCAGCCAAACCCCTCAGCCCTGTCCTCTGGTGGGGCTGCTGCTGGGAGCCAGAAGAGACGCAGCTCCGTGAAAGGACAGGGGTTTTTGTCCCTTCCCCGCTGGGAGGGGCAGCAGGAAAAGGAGCAGAATGCCGGCAGCTCCTCCAGCAGCTGTACTTCCCCCAGCCCTGTCCTGTGGCAGGGCTGCTGCTGGGAGCCAGAGGAGATGCAGCACTGTGGAAGGGCAGGGAGCAGGGCTGGGAGTTCTGCTTTCCCCATTGTGGTTCACAGGACAGCCCTGAACCGCAGGGCTCTCCCAGGAACCGCAGCGGGGAAAAGGAGCAGAACATGGGGCTACCAGGTGGCCCCACACCCGCAGCTCCTCCGGTGCAGTTATACCACCCCCAGCCCTGTCTTCCGGTGGGGCTATTGTACAAATGAAGGAAACTCTGCATGGAAGGGCTGGGAATGGTACAACTGCACTGGAGGAGCTGCCAGCGTGGAGCCACCCAACAGCTCCACATTCTGCTGCTTCTCTTTCTGGTATGCCGTACCGGCTATAAATATCTTGCTGGTACAGCGTACCGGATCATACTGCCCTACTTGCGCTGCCAATCATCATCATAATCATTTCTATAAAACAGAATAAACAGCTAAAAAAATTGGTGCAATTTAGGTGGCACGTCTTCACATTTCAGTTGAGGCTTTCCTCACTCTTTCGATTATTTAAATCAGCAGGTTTCCCCTTATAACTGAGATTTTATATCCACCCATGAGTTTTTAAACCTCTCTTCTTACCAGTTTGTTTCCTTCCTTTCTTGTTTTACTTAGATAAAATTATCTGCAAATCTTCTTTGATCTCCACATTTTTCCACCCAGAGAAACCAAACAGTGGTTAATATCACAGCTTCTCATCTTTCTATTGTAGACACTGCATAAACAAACAGATCTCAGACTGTTACCTCACAGTGAAGACCGAGGTGAGCCAAAATTTCAAGTAGCTCTCGACAGATACCACAGAACTCTTTCCTGCTATTGGTCTATAGGATGTAGGTTAGATCCTAACCCACATTGAGCTCACACTTGGCACAGCTGGAGGGGTGGGGAGGCAAGGTGGTTCTAAACCATCTTTCAATTGCCCAGTGGTGATGCTACCTCTGACTAAATTTAGAGCAGCCTAAGTTGCACTGGCTGGAGTGGTTGCAGAGTGAAGGATCGGCTGAAGCACTGAGCATCATCTCCTACCCCTGACATGCCCCCTCCTTGCTGTAAAGCTGGTTACTTTGGCTTTATGTGATCTGAAGTTTCCCCTACTCCAGAGAGTTCATGGGTGCTGGCTTGGGGCAGCTTTAAGTGTCCTTTGTGCAAGTCCAGCAGTGCCAAGGTTAGTTCAGGCCTGACCCTATGCTCACTGATGTCAATAGCATGCCAGGGTGGATGCAGGTTCCTGATTCAATAGGTATGCCATACTAAGCGGTTGAGGGGGCACCAGCCCTCTGCAGCAGTACCCTCCACCCCAGCACCGCAACCCTAATCCTGGCCTAGTGTAGAGGGGAATCCCCAGGAAGGGGAGGAGAGGGAACAGAGAACAAACCCTCCCCTCACTCATCCTGCAGCAGCGGTTCCTGTCCCACAGGGCCGGACCCGGCTCCCTGCCATGACAGAGGGGTAGCTGGACCAAATCTGAATAAGCAGCACTGTGATTCTGTATACCTGGTCGTAACACCTAGAGTGGGACAAAAGATGCCATTTCAAGGCAGGGACCAAGTGGGCTCACTCTCCAACCCCCTCCGAGGATCTGCTCTCTGCACTGGGCTAGGAGAAGTGTGCGTTTGCCTGTTTTTGCATTCTTGGTTTCATGTTTTCTGTGGGTGAAATTCAACCCATGAACCCACACTAAAGTTGCCACTAATGGCAAGGCACCCACTGACTTTAATCATGCAGGATCAGTAAAGGCAAAGATCTGACCATCTGTCTTCTTACTGAGTTTCTGCTGCCATCACACTTTTCCCAGACTGCATTTACAGACTTTATAAATAAAAACAAAAAATCAAGACCTCCAAGTGAGAGAAGAATTTGGCACATCATGCTGTAGCTGAAACCTTGCAAATTACTGCTACACTTACAATTTGATGTCATAAACAAGCCCAGTTTTGCAAGTCTACCCAAGTGAGGAAGGGTTTTGGGGTTGGCATTATAGCTACATTATATCAGAAGGTAAAGAATCAGAAGCTGCATTGTGTGCAGGAAGGCACTATTTTATCCAGTCACAGATATCTGAAACAATAGCACCAGGGATATCAAACATTACTGGCAAAATATGTTCTTTTCATGGGAGTATGTTCTCCCAAGGTTTCCTCATGATGCCTTACCAAGGCTTACAGGATCAACTGTTCTCCCTTTGGTGGTGTTGCTTTCTGGAATTAGCTTTGTCCATTTCAGGAGCATCTAGAACTATACAGCACAAAATGTTCAGATGGGCCTGCTTTGCACTTCACTTACATTTGCACAAGAGGGTGTAAAACACTACCCGATCACAACAGTGACATTTTGCACCAACTTTGCACAAGTATACATGTTTAAGTTACCTCTATCGTAAGTGAGGAATTTCCCTTTCTGAGGCCTTGAGTAAAATTTTCTGAAGTGCCTAAGTGACTGAGATCTGGTCTACACCTATAATTTAGGACAACCTAACTACATCGCCAGGGCTCAAAAAAAAATGTCATGTGCTGTGCAACACAGTTAAGTCAGCCTAATCCCCACTGGAGACTTAGCTAGGTTGATGAAAGAATTCTTGGATCAACCTGGTTACCGCCTCTCAAGGGAGTAAATTTATTACAGTGATGGAAAAACCACTGCCACTGTAGCGCTTGTAGTGCAGACATGTCCTTAGAAACCTAAGGCCATGTCTCCACACAGGTTGTGCTGCTTTAACTATACAGATACAAAGTGGTATCACAGACTCATAGAAGAATACAGTTGGAAAAGACTTCAGGAGGTCATCTACTTCAACCCCCCTGCTCAAATCAGGACCAACACCACCTAAATCATTCCAGCCAGGGCTTTGTCAAGCCAGGCCTTAAAAACCTTTAAGGATGGAGATTCCACCACCTTCCTAGGTAACCCATTCCAGTACTCCACCACCCTCCTAGTCAGGGCTGGCTCCAGGGATTTGCTGCCCCCAAGCCGCGGAAAAAAAAAAGCCGTGATCGCGATTGGCGGCAGCTCCACTGTGCTGCTTTCTTCTTCGGCAGCAATTTGGCAGCAGGTCCTTCCCTCCAAGACAGACCGCGGGACCCGCCGCCGAAGAGCCCAACGTGCCACCCCTTACCCTTGGCCGCCTCAAGCACCTGCTTGCTCAGCTGGTGCCTCGAGCCGACCCTGCTCCTAGTGAAATAGTGTTTCCTAATATCCAACCTAGACCTCCCCCACTGTAACTTGAGAACAAGGAGCAATGGTCTGTCATCTGCCACCACTGAGAACAGCTGAGCTCCATCCTCTTTGGAACCCCCCTTCAGGTAGTTGAAGCTTGCTAGCAAATCCCCCATCACTCTTCTCCTCTGCAGACTAAACAAGCCCAGTTCCCTCAGCCCCTTCTCGTAAGTCATGTACCCCAGCCCCCTAATCATTTTCATTGCTTTCCACTGGACTCTGTCCAATTTGCCCACATCCTTTCTGTAGTGGGGGGCTCAAAACTGTACGCAATACTCCAGATGTGGCCTCACCAGTGCCAACTAGAGGGGAATAATCACTTCCCTCAATGTGCTGGCAATGCTCCTACTAATGCTGCCCAACATGCCGTTGGCCTTCTTGGCAACAAGGGCACACTGCTAACTCATATCCAGCTTCTCATTTACTATAATCCCCAGGTCCTTTTCTGCAGAACTGCTGCTTAGCAAGTCAGTACCCAGCCTGTACTGGTGCATGGGATTCTTCCATCCTAAGTGCAAGACTCTGCACTTGTCCTTGTTGAACCTCATCAGATTTCTTTTGGACCAATCCTCCAATTTGTCTAGGTCACTCTGGACCCTATCCTTACCCTCCAGCATATCTCCTCTCCCCCCAGCTTAGTGTCATCTGCAAACTTGTAGAGGGTGCAATTCATCCCATCCTCCAGATCATTAATAAAGATGTTGAACAAAACTGGCCCCAGGACCGACACCTGGGGCACTCTGCTTGATACCCGCTGCCAACTAGATATCGAGCCATTGATCACTACCTGTTGAGCCCGACAATCTAGCTAGCTTTCTATCCACCTTATAGTCCATTCATGCAATCCATACTTTTTTGACTTGCTGGCAAGAATACTGTGGGAGACCATATCAAAAGATTTGCTAAAGTCAAGATATATCATGTCCACTGCTTTCCCCATATCCACAGAGCCAATTATCTCATCACAGAAGGCAATCAGGTTGGTCAGGCATGACTTGCCCTTGGTGAATCCATATTGACTGTTCCTGATCACCTTCCTACAAGTGCTTAGACTGGTAAAGCTTAAGGGAAGGGAATAAGCTGTACCAGTATGAGTACATTTATATCAGTATGTGTCTACACCATGGATTGTTCAGTGTAAATATTTCAATTTTTTTTAAATAAAAGTTTCACACTCTGACCAAAATACTTATACAAAATCTGTATGCAGACCAGGTCTAAGTCCCATTGACTTTCAGTAAGATAAAAAAAAATTAGGCTTCTCTGAGGCCTTGTCTACACAAGTTATGCCACTTTAATTAAAGCACTTTAATTGAACTGTCGTTGCATGTCCACACTACGCTCCTTGTGTTGGCAGAGCGCATCCACCACACTAGCAGCTCTTGCACTGACACCGAGCAGTGCACTGCGGGTAGCTATTCCACAGTGCAACTGGCTGCAGGATGCTTTGCAGTGCCTCATGGGGCAGGGACAGTGTCACATGATGCAGATTTCTCAATCCCTTCGTTCCATTGGCACAGTAGACTGTCATCTGCTTTTCAACTGAAGTGTGGGATGGGTGGAAGGGAGAGGAGAGCGTGTGACAGGCAGTGTGTGTATGTGGCGGGGAGAGACAGAAACAGTGTATGTGTTGGGGGACAATGAATATGTTGGTATGCTGTCTCTTTACGTTCAGACAGCAGACTGACCAACCTATCCTGAGACAGACGGAGGGGGACACCTCCCCCCACATCAGCCTCCAACTCTGCACAGCAGTCTCTCTCCCTGCCTCCCCTGCAGAAGAAGCAGCCCACTTTGCCAGCCTGCGGTCCTGTGATTCCCTCAAAGTTCTCCCATAATCTTTTCAGCTACTGGGAGCAGCATCCTCAGCAACCCTGAGAGCTCTCCACGCTGAGGAATGTCAAAGCAGCACTGCAGTCCCCCCACCTTCATGCCCCCCACCACCCTGCAACAGCAGTCTGCCTGCTGCCTCTCATTGAGCTGGTTTTATTTTTTCAGCAAAACAGCAGAATTTTGCCGCCAAAAGCAGCTTTGTAGTGTGTAAACTGCCGCTGTTTTGTCAGCAAAAGGCAGCTTTTGCCAACAAAACTTTGTAGACTAGACAAGGCCTGAGTGAGGGCATGGCTACACTTGCAGATGTAGAGCACTGTGAGTTAAACCCGCCTTCATACAGCGCAGTAGGGAAAGCGCTGCAGTCTGTCCACATTGATAGCTGACAGTGCACTGGTGTGGCCAAATTTGCGGCACTTGCAGCGGCATTGGGAGTGGTGCATTATGGGCAGCTATCCCAGCATGCAAGTGACTGCAACAAGCTTTTCAAATGGGGGGGTGGAGTGTGACAGGGCGTGTGTTGTGTGTATGTGGGGGGAGAAAGAATGGGTTTTTGGGGTGCTGAGTGTGTCAGCGTGCGGTCTTGTAAGTTCAGACCTCCCTCCCCTCCACGCTTCTCACTCACTCACTCAAAGCAAACAGTAAATGTTTGCTTTTTCTTGTAGTTGATAAGCAGCCGGCTTCTCTGAAACTGAGCTTTGAATGGACATTTCTGCATTCCTGCAGCTGATTTCACAACAATGACAAGAGTGGTGACTTGACTTAAGGGGATTATGGGACATTTCCAGAGGCCGATCACAGCGCAGTAATGCAACACCCCATTCACACTGGTGCCACGGTGCTCCAGCGGGGGCACAGCAAATGTTATTCCACTCACTGAGGTGGAGCAGCGCTGTAGCCGCGGAGTCAGAGCGCTCTATATGCCTTACCAGTGTGGATGGGGAGTGAGCTAGGGTGCCCGGGGCTGCCTTATTGCACTGTAACTCGCAAGTGTAACCAAGCCCTCAGTTAGGCCTTGTATACCAGCTATACAGGTATAGTTATACCTGTATAACCCCTTGTGTGGACACGCATAGTCTGGTGTAAGAGCAGGCTCTGTTGGTTTAGCTTCCATCCTTTCTTAAGAGATATAAGCTACATGGCCACATTGGAGTTATACCAGTATAACCTTATAATTCACACCTTAGTTTATACCAAAAAAAACACCTTTCCGATATAGACAAGAACTGGAAGCACTTTAGAAAATTTTACCCTTGACCAAAATTGCACTGGTTAAGTTAAAGGTATTTTATAACAAGCAGTGTGAAACCTTGTGCGGACACTTTTAATACAATATAAACATGGCTTATATCAGTTTCACTTAAGGATCACACAAGGTTCATTTTAAACCAATTTAAACTTAAACCAATGCACTTTTGAATAAAGATGAAGTCTTATGGGTATTTTAGGAACAAACAGCGACATATGTTGCATTCAAATGAGCAAAAATATGTTGATAGCACTAAAAAAAAAACCCACACCAATGAAATATAAGGTATCTGTACACAGCAATTAGATACCCACGGCTAGCCTGTGTCAGCTGACTTGGGTTCATGGGGCTTGAGCTAAGGGACTGTTTAATGATGGTGTAGATGTTTGGTCACAGGCTGGCACCCAGGGTCTAAGACCCTGTGAGGTATGAATGTCCCTAAGCCCAAACGTCTACACCACAATTAAACAGTCCCTTGCCCTGAGCCCCAGGAGCCCAAGTCAGCTGGCATGGGCCAGCCGTGGGTGTCTAATTGCAGTATAGACATACCAATGGACTACCTCAAGCGCCCAGAAGGATCCTGGCCAGTTAGCACAAGCAGAGGCAACTTTATAGCTATTAACATAACTGACTTTGGAGCTGGGCATGGATCCAGAGGCTTAGCATCTGGGTGCTGTAATTGCCAAAAGCAGGATAGAATAGTGAAATACTCCACCCTGGCTTCTTTTCTTTGTTCTTTATTATGAATTATTTAAAACAAAACATGTTCCTAATCATCTGGCTTTCTCTCTATATTTTACAATCCCTTTCTCACCCGACTGAAGGAGGTTTTTTTTTGGGGGGGGGGGGGGAGAATAAGGTTGAGAAAATAAAAAATAGTGTCTACTTTAGGAACTTGTTATTACATTTCTTCTACTTTTATTTACTGATAACTATGGGCCTGATCCAAAGCCCACTAAGTCAATAGGAAGACACTTCGGATTAGCCCCTACCTGCAGTACATGGAAAATAGTTAATGCATTAGTCCAATGAGATATGGGCGTATTTGTTACAGGAATATGAGTTTCCAGTACTGTGCAATTAGGAAAGTACTCTATAGTTAAGAGTCTGTCATTTGCTAAGATCTCTTTTTTTAGTTGTTATACAAGTGAACTCATTAAAAATAAAACTCAGTATACACTCCAAAGAGAAGAGGTAAGGTAGTAATTAAGAGAATTGTGCAAACTCTTCACCTGCCTGTAGCAAAAGTATAGTTTGCAAGCACCTCTATATGAAAAGGTTTGCTAGGCTACTTTCCTCCATGAATAAACAAGTTCTTGTATAGGTGAGAAACCCACACTCCTTTGGGTCAACCCTCTCTATATAAAAGTTACACCCTCTGGGGAGGAAGCTGGGAATCAACAGCTGGATCAAGAGGCAAGGAAGGCCATGGTTGTTTCTGCTCCCAACCCCAGGGAGCCAGCAATCTCCCCCCACTCCCATGTACACCCTGCTCAGGAGAAAGGGGACAGGAAGTGCACTAGGCATTTAGATACTTTCAGTAACTTTTTAACACAGGCACAAGCTGATTGTCAACTATCACCCCTCCCCACACACACACCTCAGTCCCCCCCCCCCCACACACACAGTGCCTGAATCTATTTTTTAGTAGCAAACAGAGGGGGAGAAGGGTGGTAGAGCATGTTGGCTGAGGCACCTGAACAGAGGGGCAGGGAGGAAGATGGTTTTCAGGGGGGAGTTAAAAAAGGCTAACAACCAAGTTATGTACTTTTGTTATTTTGCTTGCATGTTGCCTGTAGATTACTAGTTAATGTCTTCTCTATTTAGATCATAAGCTCTTCAAGGCAGGGACTGTGTCTTCCTATATTTTTGTACAGTGCCTGGCACAGTGGGGCTTCAAGTGTGATTGGGGCCTTGGGATACTACTGCAATACAACTGATAATAATGTACCCAAGTGTACCCTACAGAGCCATAGAAGAACTGGAACATTTTTGTTATAATGTTCTTTCAGGACATTACCACTAAAAAGTGATGATGTAGTGGCAGCATGCTTAGCTCCTCAGGCGTGAAGGGACCCCTTACATCACTATCTATTGACACACACACCCAAGTCAACAGCTGCATTAGCATTGAAGAGTGCCACAGAAATGATTGCCATAAAAAACAATCAACCAACAAAAACAAAAAAGCACCAAGGGAGGGAGTAAAAAGGGAGAAACTGAGATGTTGGGGGCATCAATAGAGGCTCAAAGAAGAATTCCCTCTTTCCATCAAAGAAAAACAATACTAACTCTCTTTCTTGTTGTCATTCCTATTTTCTAAGCAAAGAAGAGCCCAAAGATAAATAATAACCTTAAGCAAACAACCATATTATCACATAATCATAAGGCCAAATGCTAACCATGGGTTATAGGGGTAGGGAGAGGCACACAAGCCCCAAACAGCTGCCTAAATTGGTTATGCATGGGCTGGCCAATCCCAAGGACAGGATCAGTGTGGACTCTGCTGGTGGAAGCTGTGGATCTGTTTGGGAGCTGGGGAACCCAAGCAAATGGCTTCCTCCCCAAATCCCTCCATCTAGGTACTCTTATGGACCTCATCACCATGGTATGAAGCAGCTCACAGGCATGGAGATATATATCCTTGCACACTGTGAGGTAGGCCAGTGCTATTTTATAGATGGGGAACTGGCACATAGAGAGATTTTATGACTTCTCCAAGGTCACACAGAAAGTCTGACAGTTTTCAGAGTAGCAGCCATGTTAGTCTGTATCTGCAAAAAGAACAGGAGTACTTGTGGCACCTTAGAGACTAACAAATTTATTTCAGCATAAGCTTTCGTGGCCCACGAAAGCTTATGCTCAAATAAATTTGTTAGTCTCTAAGGTGCCACAAGTACTCCTGTCCTTTTTACAGAAAATCTGAAAACTGAACCCAGGTCTCCATGAACCCTACTCCTGTTCCTTACCCATGCAATGCCATTCAGAGCCTTGATTCCATCTCTGCCTTATGCTAGGCTATGGCGGGTACAGCAATCACTCCAGCCCTGCATTAACCCTCTTCATTGTGGGGAATGGGGAGAAAAGAGAGCTGACGTGGGTTCTGTGTGTAGTCTATGGGGTAGCTGGTGGCTCTTTCCTCTGCCAACTACACCCCTTTTCTCATGTGAATAACATGTCAGCTCAGCTGCTCCCTCTCTCTTGCCTCTCCTCCACCTGAAATGTACTGTTGCCTCCCATCAGCTCCTCCCTTTCCCTCACAGGCCTTTCTTTGCTCCCACCAGGGGAGGCAATGGGGACGGGGAAGGCCTAGAGATGCAGCAAGGAAGAGAAGCAGCTGAGAGTCCTGGGCCCTAGGAAAGCAGCAGTGAAGTGGAGGAGCAGGAAGTAGCAGCAACAGCCTTAACATAAAGCAGGCCAGTAAAGCAAGCCAGAGGACGACAATTCAGTTTCGTGACAACTTTTAAGGTCTGAAATTTCTTTTCAATCCATCTTGGAACGAGACCAAAACCTTTCCAACGTGTGCATGAAACAGAATGATCAAAATGTGGTTTTGGATTTAAAAGTCAGGTTTTTGATTTCTCTCTCTCTGGCCAGATGTGAGCGTTCAACCCTGTACTGCATAAACCTGCCGAAAACGTCATTGAAATATGTACGACTCAGCAAAAAACATTTCACTTGAGTGAAACATATTTAGATGAAAATACATTTATTTGAAAAAGTTTTGTGCAGCTCCAGGGCCAACATTAATTGGGAGGTTACTTTAAGTTATGGGGGGAGGCAGCCAGTATTAGAGCACGTCTACGTTACAAACTTGCCGACACGAGTTACATCGGCGTAAAGCTGCCACGGTTTGTTTATCACGCGCGTGCCTGCATTCTTGGCTCCTTGTGTCAACAGTGCACATACTCACCAGGAGTGCTTGTTTTGATGTACACTGTGGTGCACCACAGGTAGGTATCCCAGTGTGCAACCTGCCACCATCCAGCACACTGGGAAGTTTTGGCAATGCATGGTGGGGCAGAAACAAGCCATGCAGGGGTAGCTAGGTCTGCAGGGTCATGTTCCCATCATGCAGTTTTCTCCACCCTCTAATGCCATCTCTATCCCATAATTCTCGTGCCTATTTTGAAAATCCTATGAACACTTGTTGGACTTGTTGCTGTCCACCATCTCTGACAGAAGCATGGAGACTGCACAGTTCTGCTGCACTATTGTCATGAGCATTGCATGCACATGATGCACAATACTCCAGTATTTGCAGAGCTGCAAGAAGAGCCTTGGGGAATATGATGATTTCTTAGAAGGCACATTGCTGTGGGACACAATGAGATCCAATTCAAGATAGTAGGTGATGTTCACAGAGCAGCTGCAAATGGTGAAACATTGCTTTTGGGCCTGAGAAATGAGCACTGACTGGTGGGATCACATCATAATGCAGGCTTGGGTTGACGAGCAGTGTCTGTAGAACTTTTGGATGCGCAAGGCCACATTCCTGGATGTCTGTGCCAAGCTCACCTCAGCCAGTGGTGAGCGGAGCTGGTTTCCACCAGTTCCCAAAAACCGGTTGCTAAAATTAGATCTCCGTGAAGAACCGGTTGTTAAAGGGCCAGGGGGTGGGCAAAGAACTCCGGTCCGCGGGCCGGACCATCCTGTTGCTCCCAGGATTCCCAGCTGGGGAGGCTGAGGTTCCCTCGGCCCCTCCCCCGTTTCCCCCCAGCTGCAGCATAGCCAGCTGCTGGCATCAGCTGGGCAGCTCAGCTGAGCTCCTGAGTCATCCTGCTGCTTTGAGCTGCAGGCAAGGTAAGGGGGTGGGGGGGCTGTAAGCTCCAGGGCCGCTGGGGAGGGGCAATTTTCCCCAGGCCCTGCATGGGCCCCTGGCCCCATGAGTATGTCTCTCCCTGCTTCCACCCCCCCACCCCCCGTTAAATCAGAATTTTTTATAGGGAACCGGTTGTTAAGATTTTGCCAGCTCATCACTGGCCCCAGCCCTCCAGTGCAGGAACACCAGAATGAGAGCTGCACTGACAGTGGAGAAGTGAGTTGCAATCGCACTGTGGAAACTTGCAATACTGGATTGCTACCAGTCAGTGGGAAATTATTTCGGACTTCAGAAATCCACAGTGGGAGCTGTGACAGGGTTCCCTCTCCACTCATGGCACTTCCTGCTGGTTGCTCTGGGGATTAGCTCCATCTCTCAGCTACACCCTCCTCTGCGGTCTCTCCAGCAATCTTCTCTCTGTCTGTGACTATGTCGCTCTAAGTGCTGTCACTTCTGGTCCATGGCTTGGTTCTCCAGCCAAGTCATGCAGTCCCTCTCCTTCTGGGGAAATCACAGTCTTTCTGGACCATCTGTACAGCAGGTGTCTGCCACACCTTGGGTCACTACCCAGTGGCTCGTAGGGGAACCCAGTCCCACCCTCTAAGGTGGGGTTCCAGCCCAGGGACCTGATAACATGCAGCCTAGGCCTGTACTGCCTTTGACCTTTGCTGCTGTTTCTCTGGGCTTTTTCGTACCTAACTGGCACACCTCCCCCCACAACCCTCTGGGCTCACCAGCTTCTCCACTCTCTCCTCTCAGGGAGTTTTTGCCGCCTGCCTTCCTGCAGACTCATACACGCTTCCCCCTTTCCAGGAGTGACTACCCTTCTCTAGCAGCTGCCCCCTAGCCTGTAGCCAGCTACCTCTCTTTCTATAGGCCCTACCTGTTCCTGCCCAGGTGAGCCCATTCCTCCTCCAGTAGGTCTCTGGGTAGGTTGGACCCATCTGGCCACACCCAGCTTTTGCCGGGCCAATGTGGTGCATGCTCCATCAGGGGGCCATTTTCATGCAAGTGTGCAAGGCCATTAATTGTCTTCTGCTATGCAGGACTGTGACTGTCAGCAATGTGCAGGATTGATTGGATGGATTTGCAGCAATGGGATTCCCAAACTGTAGTGGAGTGATAGATGGCAAGTGTACCCTTATTTTGACACCAGACCACCCTTGCCCAGAGGTGAAAGTAAGCTGGTACAGGACGGTACGAAAAGGAGACTGACTGAGGGAGGGAGAGAGAAGCCTGCTCCCTGCCAGGGGCGGCTCTAGGTATTTTGCCGCCCCAAGCACGGCAGGCAGGCTGCCTTCGGCGGCTTGACTGCGGGAGGTCCCCAGTCCTGTGGATTCGGCGGCATGCCTGCAGGATGTCCGCCGAAGCTGCGGGACCAGCGCACACTCTGCAGGCAAGCCGCCGAAGGCAGCCTGCCTGCTGCCCTCGCAGCGACTGGCAGAGCGCCCCCCATGGCTTGCCACCCCAAGCATGTGCTTGGTGTGCTGGTGCCTGGAGCTGCCCCTGCTCCCTGCATAAGAATAGTTTAAACTCATCCGTTCCCTGACGGTTCAGCACCCAGGGCTAGGTTTCTGGCATCCTTGTTAATTTCAGTCACAGTAGCTGGGGGGAGGGGGTCGAGGGGAGGGTGTGTTTGACCATGGCAGGGGCAGTCCTTTTCTGCCCCCGGGATGAGGGGATCTCTCCAATACTAATATACACAACAAATACAAACATTTAGCTGCACAGCTTAAATCCAGAGCTAATAAAAGCAGATGGAAGGGGAAAACTCACTGTCACATTGGTTTCTTGTCTCCTCCCTCCCCGTCCTCCAGTCAGGCTGCAGACAAGGCTCTGCATTCCTTTCCCCCCACCCCCGACCACAGGGGTTTTCTTCTAGGCTCTAGCTTGCAGTAGGGAGACTGGCTGAGATGCCCGCTGCTGCTGCCTGCAAAAGAATGGTTTAAACTCAGCTGTTCCCTGTGCAGTTCAGTGCCCAGAGTTAGGAGCCGTTTTGGGCATCCTTGTTAATTTCACTCCCAGTTGCTGGGTGTGTGTGACCATGGCAGGGGCAGTTCTTTTCTGCCCCTAGGATGAGGGGATCTCCTAAATACAATCAAAACCAGGAACCATTTCCAAGTTCAAATCTATCCCATTCCCTCCCCAGCAGAGGATCATGGTTGTGATGTCCAAACTGCTTGCAGATCCTCTTTGAAATGTTACTGTTTAAAAAAAACAACACAAAAAACATGGAGAACATGGTGGAAAGAGGTGTCATGATGATTAGGGTTTATTTTGGGCAAAGCAATTTTGCTAAAGCAACTAAAGATTCACAGGGAAAGCAAATAGCCCCCATAGACAAAACCCCCACAAAGGGATTGGAGGGGAAAACTGAATATTCAGGGAAAGTATTGTGCCTCCTTTGAAAGAAATAGTAGTTTTTATTCCAATCCACCCTCTTTATATATTGATTTAAACACCTGAAATGTCCTTAGGACATCAAGTGCAATCTCAGATCTCTTTTTGTTTTGTCCTGCCTGCAGATTGCAGAGGCTGAAATTGACAAAACTTTCTCTAAATATCTTGTATATTTCACGAAGGCTATTCCAGTTGTTCTTCATTCACCCCTGACTTCCCCTCCCTCCCCCACCCAGCCCCCCGGCTCCCTCCCTGGCTGGCTGGCTGGCTGTGGTTTTTGCCTTGGTTACTTACTCCTTGGCAGACCCAGCCCAGCAGCACCTGCTGACTCTCTGCAGGAAGCAGCCCACAGGGGCCAGTTGCTGGGGTTGCTGCTGGTCAGTGGCAGGCTGCAGCTGCATTGTTTGTGACACATTCATACACATACATACAGTATGTATTACTATCCCGCGGGGAGGTCGCCAGTGCCCTTTTGAGCGGTGGGGGGACAGGGGAGACAGTATTTCTGTTGCTCCAGAGGTGAAAGTAAGCCGGTCCGGTCTGTGCTGGACAGAATCAACTTCCACAGTGGGGACTGAAAGCCGCGGGCAGCCCAGAGCCTTTTAAATCCCGGACGCAGCTCTGGTGTCCGGGCCGGGGCTGGGATTTAAAGGGCTCAGAGCTCCCCGTCACTGCGGGCAGCCCAGAGCCCTTTAAATCCCGGCCATGGCTCTGGCAGCCGGGCTGGGGCCAGGATTTAAAGGGCTCCAGGCTTCCGTCAGCGGCAGGAGCTCTGGGTCCTTTAAATCCCTGCCCCAGCCCCGCAAAGCTCGGGGTTCCCCCTGGCACCTGGAGCACCAGGCCCTGTAATTTGCCCCTGAGCCCCGGGGGGCTCCCAGCCACCTCTGCAGCTGGGAGCCCCTGGTTGATTTAAAGGCTCTGGGTCTCCCAGCCACAGCTGGTTCCCCAGGGCCTTTAAATCTTGAGAGGCCATGCCTCTTCCGGGTGAGGCCACGCCGCCCTCAGGACTCCGGCAGTACTGGTAAGTCCTGCAAGTTACTCTCACCCTTGCCTTTACCACAGTATACAAGAACACAAAGGACTATTTTTCTATGGTTATCCAAGAGCTGGTGGAGCACCGAGTATGCTTCACCAACATCAGTGGTGGCTGGTAAGGGAAGGTGCAAGACTCTTGCATCTTTAAGAACACAGGACTGTTCAGAAAGCTACAGGCATGTGGGGAGGGAGGGAAGGTGGGGAGGGGAAGACTTTCTTTCCTGACTGACAGCCTACCTCTTACTCCTCTGGCTCATGCAGCCATCACCAGCCACTTTGACATCACCAAAGTAAGGTTCAGCTATCTGCTCAGCAGGTGCAGAATGACAGTTGAATGTGATTTTGGTAAACTGAAAGGTGTTTACTCACCAGACTGGATCTCAGTGGAAAAAAAACATCCCAATGGTTATGGCTGCCTGCTGCATCCTGCACAATATCTGGGAAGAAAGATGGGAAAGTTACTGCCAGGTGGATGTAAAACAGCTGTCTGCTAAGTTTGAACAGCCAGACACAAGGTGTATCATAAGAGCTCAGTGCAGAGCTATACAGCTCAGGGAGGCTTTGAAAGACCAATTTAAGAGCGAGCTACAGTAATGTGTTGTGGTGTACTGTACTCCAAATTGCCCTGCAATTTGGAGACCTGTTAGGAATTGTGTGGTGCTTGGTACACACCTATGAACATAACACTGACAGTGCACCTATTAATGTTGTGGTGTTTACTGTACGTTTGTGATTACTACACTGTGTTTGTCACTGATCTTATGGGTTGTGTCATAGTGTACAGTACCACTACTTTCACTACCACCAGGCATTATGCACCATATGTTGGAACCCAATAAAGATTAATTACTTTCCAAACAATTGAGTTCTATTGACTAAGAAAAACATCGCAAAACAAATTCTGTGCAAGTTAAAAGCAAATACATTAAAATCTTAATAAACCTATGGAATAGAGTGTAAAGAAGGAACATTTATGTCCATTTTAGCTACACATACATCAACAGTGGCTCTCCCAGGTCAGTGTATATGAAGCTGTGGTTGTTCTTAATATCCCCCAAGATGGAGTGGTAGAGGTCGCGATGCAGCCTCTGATGCCACATGGACTGTTGAGGGGGTACATAGGGAGGTGCTGTAATGGAGTTCCCCAAGGACCGCAAACAGGGCCGGATTAATGCAGGGGCTTTAGGGGCTACAGCACAGGGTCCCGGGCTAAGTGGGGCCCTGGCACAGCCGAGCTCAGGCAGGCTGCCTGCAGTGGCCCAATACCACTCCCAGAAGCGGCCAGCTGCTGGCATGTCTCTATGGCTCCTGGTAGGGCGGGGGAGGCAGCTCCGCATGCTGCTCCCTCCCCGAGCACCGTCCCCACAGCTACCTTTGGCTAGGAACCAGCCAATGGGCACTGCAGGGATGGCACCTGCGGGCGTGGGCAACACATGGAGACACACGGTCCCCCTCCCCCCAGGGGCACACAGAGATGTGCCAGGAGCTGGTTGCTTCCGGGAGTGGCATGGGGCCACGGCATGCAGGCAGGCAGCGTGCCTGAGTCCTGCTGCACCGGTGGCTGGGAACTACCTGTGGTAAGCACCTCCCGGACGGACCCTGCACCCCGCATCCCCTCCCGCACCACAACCCCCTACCCCAGGCCAGAATCCCCTCCTGCACCAAATTCCCTCTGCACCCCTCATTGTGCATGGCACCACCTTCAGCACCAGCCATGGTGAGTATGGCCAGTCACAGGTGAGGGAAATGAGGAGGGACTTGCTCAGATGCATGGAATTATATGGAAGTACAGGGCAACAGCACTTAATACCGGCATCATTTTTCACAGGTGATGGTGATTTTAGAGGATCTCTCACTCTTGAAGGTAACAAAGGCACAGAGAGCACAGCTGCTGCTGGTGTTTCACAGCTGCCCAGGACCCTGTGCTGTTAGTTTATTGCAATGGTACCTGCCAAAGTTATTGCCAACCGGCATGGGAAAGCGTCCTATCACCGAGGAAGAAGTAAGGTTGCCATCCCTAAAAACCGTCAGGAGAGGATTGCAAAGTACCTCCATGGAAGTTTTAGCAATCTCTCTCAGGAGGATTCCAGGGACATCCCTGTGTACGTAAACAAACTGTTCTGCATAGTCTCCAGGCCAAACTCTAAAGGGGAAAGACAAGTAGATAACTCTACCTATATTTGTTGTCCTACTACCTCTTCTAGTACAAGTAAATTAATGAAAAGTCGACAGCTGTGTCCTGCTAGGTTGGGGGCACCATTACTGTAATGGGAAATAAATGTACACACCAGAGGTTCCTTCCCCTGAATCAGGCTCACCCATGCTCAACGGCTTGGATTGACTGGACTGCAGTGGATTCTCAAACAGGTCCTGGCTCACAGCCTATCTGGTCACATCTTGTCTTCCTCTTCCGCATCCACTTTCTCCTCACTGTTTAGGCCAGGGGCCTGTGACTCGGGCTTCTCAGAGGCATCCATGATGGTGTGTGGGGTAGTTATGGGGTCTATCCCAGGTGTGGCATACAGCGCTTTGTAAACTGGCAGGTCTTCAGCTTGGCACTGGATTAATTGTTGGCCCCTCTGGCTTTCTGATATGCGGCTGCAGTTCCTTCACTTTCATGTGGCATTGCTGAGGATCCCTGTCACACCCTTTCTCCTGCATCCCCCATGCAATCTGCTCATAGATATTGGATGTTCCTTTGGCTGGTCTGTAGCTGTGCTTGCACAGCTTCTTCTCTCCACAGGCCCAGGAGATCCAATATCTCCTGTCTACTCCAGGCCCGAGCATATCTGGAGTGTGTAGCCAGCACGATCAGCTGAACAGTTGTGCACTACAATGAAGAGCTGCTAGTGGTGTGCTTGCCAAGATGCACCATCAGGAAAAAGGCATTTCAAAAATCTGTGGCTTGTAAGTGTGATGAGGTGGGGCTCCAGGTCTCAGTGACTCCTGGGCAGTGTCGTTAACAAATGTGACCAGAGTGGTCCGTGTCGGACATTGTGGAACAGCTTCTAGAGGACTGTTAGGGTTGACGTAAGTAATGAAGTGTCTATACTCATTCTTCGTTGATCTTAGCATATTAACCATGGCTCAATGCTGCTCGGGGAGATGGTGTCACTATGTCAGTGTAATGGAGAACTAACATCAGTAGGAGACAAATTTAAGCGAAGACATGCACAAGTTAAGGCAAGGTGGCTTACATCAGCCTAATTTTGCAGTTTAGACCAGGCCTTCTATAATTGTGGGAGAGGAATAGCCCCCTTACATTAATTAATAATTTTTCTAAGCAAGTTTCTACAACAGCTTGAGCAGTGGAAACTAAAACTTATTTTAACAGAGCTGGCACAAATGATACCAAAAGCTACACTGGCCTATCTAAAAAGGACAGAGACAGGTCAGTACTGTCTGAAATAGTGGAAGTTCTGCATATGCTTGAGTGAGAGAGGAGTCTTCTCAGATGTGTGTAACTTGTCTACAGAAGAAATATAAAAGGTAACTTTAAAAAATGTGTTGCAGTGTTTAACAGACTGGGATGTGTTAAGAGTGTAATGCATCACACAGATCTAGATACCATTGAGAGATAATAGCTATTGACAGACAACATTTAAGAGGCTAAATAATCCCTTCATCTGGCAGGAGTTCAGATTGTCTATCCTAATTCCTCATCCTGTATATTTCCATTTGTGTGTTACATTATTGAGCTTAATTCTGCCAGTTCTTTTTGGCGGGTATGTTTTATTTGCATTTGATATTCCAAAAAAGGGAAAGTGTAACAGTAGTCTTTGGAGTGAGTAGATATGGATCCCAAGGATATAACTGTTTTATAAGAATGACCCATGGCAGGGGACTAGGGTGACCAGATGTCTCGATTTTATAGGGACAGTCCTGATTTTTGGATCTTTTTCTTATATAGGCTCCTATTACCCCCCCCCCCCGTCCCTATTTTTCACATTTGGTGTCTGATCACTCTATAGGGGACTGGGTCCAGAAAATAAAGACCAGTCTTTTACTAGCACTCCTGGGTCCCATATTTATTAAACAAACCTAGCAGAGAACAGAGCTGATCATCTCAAAACTCTTGCGCTGATAAACTGTATTTAAAACAAAAAAACAACCAATCAAACCATACCAAACAACCCTCTCCCTAATTTTTTTAAAAAGCCTTGTGCTTTCACAGCACATTCTGCTTTGATCATTTTTGTCAAAAAGGAGGTGGCTTATCTCTCCTTCTCAGTGTCAGTCTGCACCAGGAACACAATATTGGTTTAACAACCAATGCCAGAAAATTATCCGAACCCTCAGGAAGAGGGAAGGTCTTTTTAAAAAAAAAATCAATTCATTGGGCCTTGCAGCCTCTGATTTTTGATGCTCAGCTTGAGTTCAAGGATCTGATCAGGAGTATTTTCAAAACCTAACTACAATACATTTAACAATAGACCATATTCTTACCAAATGTTCCATTTTCAACTGCCAAGTAAGCATTTACCTCCCTAGTATTAAACATACCATAGTTTGTTTTATTAATTTTTAATTAAAATTTAACAGCATCTGTATGATTTCTAGCAGATGGAGGACAAGGCACAGTTTTGACCCTGGTTATGTTTTTGTTTAACCCCCTTCAGAGAAGCACAGTCACCGTGCTTTAATATACAGCCTGTCACCACCAAACCTGTAAGTGTACATTATGGACTAATAATACTAATTATATTGTCAAACAATTCAAACTGGGTAACAATACAAGCTCCTCTGAAATGAGATGTGCTATAGGTAATGAAACCCACTTTTCTTTATACCGTCACAAAACCCTGATTTGAGCAATTTGATGTTAAAATAAATAATGGGTCTGATTGCCCCCTCCTATAGGAAAACTGAGGGAAGGAGGCAAGAAGGAGGTTTTTCCATGGACGCGGCAGGGTGGGGTGTACTCCCTCTGGACAGGATAGCCTCTAACCTTAGGATGGGTGAGAACACACCTGTGGAAAGTTAACACAGCCTAAAGAAAATTTCCTGGGAAATTTCTGCTGGCTAGGAAGGGGGAAGATGCATGTCTCCCTGGTCCACCCACTCACCACTTGTAGATCCGTGACATGTAGAATGCCCTCCAAGGGTCTGGAGCATGTGGAAGGTGGGGTGGGCAGGAAATGGGGCAATTGCTATGGAGACTACTGACCCTCCTTTCCACGAAAAGAGGTCTGATTGATGTGCCGAGGGTCCCCTCTGCTCATGGATCACGGGGGCACAATTGGACCTAGTTTATCTAAGGAAATGTAAGAATGGAAACCACATTTCGGTCTTCAGCAGAATGTTTGTTACCTGCAAGTCACCTGCAGTTAGTTTCCTGCAAGCCTCGTACAGTATTACAGGGCTCTATGGTGACAATGAATCTAGCCCATCAAGAGCAGGAAACCTAAGGAGTAGGGCCCATGACTTCCATCCAGCTCATTTTGTTGAGTTAGCTCTCTCTCTTTGAAAACAAAATTCAAATGAAGCCAATGGAACTCTGTATGTAATGGGTCTGGAGTGCAGTTGAATCTCTTACCCTATGAGCAGGGCCCTACCAAATTCTCGGCCATGAAAACGTGTCACGGATCGTGAAATCTGGTCTTTTGTGGGCTTTTAACCTGTAGTAGAGAGATTTCACGGGGGAGACCAGCATTTCTCAAACTGGGGGTCCTGACCCAAAAGAGAGTTGCGGGAGGGGGGGTTCACAAGGTTATTTTAGGGGGGTTGGGGTATTGCCACCCTTACTTCTGTGCTGCCTTCAGAGCTGGACAGCCGGAGAGTGGTGGCTATTGGCCAGACACCCAGCTTTGAAGGCAGCGCCCTACCAGCAGCAGCGCAGAAGTAAGGGTGGCAATACCATACCATGCCATCCTTACTTCTGTGCTGCTGCTGGTGGTGGCTCTCCCTTCAGAGCTGGGCTCCCAGCCAGCAGCCACCGCTCCCCAGCTGCCCAGTACCACAACTCCCCCTACAATAACCCTGCGATGCCCCCACAACTCCTTTTTGGGTCAAGACCCCTACCAATTACAACACTGTGAAATTTCAGATTTAAATTTCTGAAATCATGAAATTTATGGTTTTTAAATTCCTATGACCATGAAATTGACCAAAATGGACCCGCCTATGAGACCTTAATTTGGGAACAGCTTCATGACTCTTGCAACTGCAGGATTATAGAAGTTGAAAGGATCATGCAGATGGTTTCCGTAGTCTGCCTTTGTGGTAGCAGTAGTAGTATATTGGTTACAGGAAGGCAGGCAAACACATATAGCCAAAGGAGAAGGAATCAGGAAAACACCATAGGAGCGGGAGAATGACAGGAGGAAGAGTGTGAGAGATAATCTACTCACACTCACACACTGTTTTCCTCAGATACTATCCCTGGAGATTGAAAACATGCTCTCTTAGGACAAAGCCAAGTGTAAGAGAGAAAGAGGAGGCTAAGTCTGGTCCCTGGAACAAAAAGAAAAAGAGGAGCAGAAAGGGGACCCTCTTCCCTGTGAAGATCCTCCTCTGCTGTACACACATAGTACCAGTCACTATCCTGTTCTTCTTGTGTAAGATTAGAAGTGAGAGAACTTCAGCTCAATTTTGCTTTAAACTGCCGCTACTTTTTTGTCCCCAACCTCCCAGTCTTCAGGTTCATATAAAAATGGTTTAGAAGACTCCATGCCGATGAGAAAAAATGATGTCCCAGGTCAACACCTGGTATAAATCTGTAACTTCAGTGGAGGTAAACCAGTTTACATCAGCTGTGGGCCTGCCCCACATGTCCTTTCTAAAAGGGATGCTACATCAATAGCTTGATTAGTGTTCCCTACTGTGCCTACAGACTGGAGGAGAGCTTTCAGATGTTCTCTCTTTCTCCTGGTTTTGATACAGTTTGCTGACAGTCTGTACACTATTTACACACACTTTTCTACAGCTGAATTATTTTGTACTTTGATGCTGCAACGCTGCCATCTGCTGGAATAAAATCCAAACTTTAACATTGTTCAGGGAGCCCTTAGATTACAGGAAAGAAATATATCTTTTAAATCTCTTTCCCCGGTGGGGCAGTTTGCTATAGAAGTACGGTCGACATATTTTTCTCTTCTGTGTTCATCACAGACCTTGGTTTTGCATTTTAAATTTTTTGCATAATGTTGACAGTGATGAGAGTTTGTCTGAGTAAAAGCCAGAGGATTTGGCCACTCCCACCTCCACATATATGCTATCCCAGGAAGGTCTGCATGTCAGTGGTTATACAAAAGATGGAAGATTTGGGGCTGAGGAGCAATTATAGCCAAGGGCACCAGGGCAAACTCCTATAGAAAAGGCCACGGAATGTGTAGTCAAAACAGAGTAGATGAGACCTTGGGTTCTGAGGCTTTCATCTGAAAGATACACACACACGGGCCTGATTCCGCTCTCACTTATACTGATCTAACACCATTGATGTCAGTGATATGATTCCTGATTACATCAGTATAAGTGAGAGCAGAATCAGGCCTAGATAAATCCACATAGAATTCAATTTTCTCTCACTCAAAAGCTGAATGGCTAAGCAGGGCCAGCTCTAGGCACCAGCTCAGCAAGCAGGTGTTTGAGGAGGCCAAGGGGAAGGGGCAGCACATCGGGCTCTTTGGCGGCAAGTCCCTCGGTCCTTTTCAGAGGGAAGGACCTACTGCCGAAGAAGAAAGAGGTGCGCTGTAGCTGCCGCCAAAGTGCAGACAATCACGATCATGGCTTTTTTTTTTTTTCCGCCGCTTGGGGCAGCAGATAGCCACAAGGCCAGCTCCAGGGTAAGTCAACCACACCAGGACTCAAATCTATGGTTTCAGAGAGATTACATTTGTCACAGCTGAGGATTAGTCACTGAGTAATCCCCACTGACCATACAGCGCGCAGTTTCAATTTGGTGACTACTATTGCCATAGAAATGTCATTTTGATAAAGGAAAAATGAAACTATGGAAACTTTCAGTCTGTTCATCACAACTGTAAGAAGACTGAACAATGCTAAATACTGGGCAAAGAAATTAGCCTCGATACAAAGCACTTTAAAGTAATAAAAAAAAATCCTAGACTACAGAAGAGAACAATTAACACATTCTATTCACTCCCTGCCAGTGCAGATAAACAGTGAACAACAATTCTTACTAGCCATAGCATGATGTACTGTACAGTATGGACCCAATTCTCCTCCCATTGGTGTAAATCAGGAATAACCACTGTAGCCAATGCAGTTGCACAGTTATAATACTGGTATTCTAGGTTTCCATGAAAGCTCACGCTCCAATACGTCTGTTAGTCTATAAGGTGCCACAGGACTCTTTGTCACTTTTTACAGATCCAGACTAACATGGCTACCCCTCTAATTTTAAATACTGATCTCTGTTGTTGATTCCCTCATTGTTAGCCTGTTGGAAATGATTGCCAGAGATGCACATGCTTTTATCTACACTATATTGTATCATGTGAAGCTCTCTTATATTGCCTTCAATCTTTTTTGCTCTTTTTATTTCTTTGAAGAAATGCAGGATTATTATCCCAAACGTTAGCCAGCTGGCATGCTGGGGGTTCTTTAGCTGGATTCAGGGGGTTCTCTTTTTCTAATCCTCTCTTTATGGATAATCCTTTGCTACATTCTAATGATTCTTGGCTGCGGAATGTATTTTGTTATTACTACCTGTTGATTGGAAATTCATTTCATTCGGTGTAAATGGTGCTAATTGTTGCTAATGAAAAATCTCACAGAGATCAATGCAGATCAGGATTATGCTGGTTTTCGTGATGATTAATGCTCCCGTCCCCCAATTCTTTTTAGGTTTCTTCATTAACTTTTATTTTTAAATGTTAAGACTAATTCTACCTTTAGGGCCCAATCCTGCAAGGTGTGTGCTTCTAAGAATCATTGGGTGCACTCAACTCCCATCTGAAGTCAATACCACATGGCAGGAGTTGGTATTTTGTAAGCTGCAGACTGGTGCATGCAAGTGTATGGGCACAGACACAATGAATTTCTTCACATGCAAATGCTGTAGCCTCTGAGGTAAACACGGTGACTACTTAATTGCAGAAAGCAAAAGCACACCCCATGTTTTACGCTGGTGTTCATTTCCTGTCCTATCTACTTGAAATTGAAGATGGAATTTAGGTAGGAATACTGTAATTTCCTAAACTGGAATTTGGCCAGCACTCTTTGGCTAACATTTCTACACTTACATACATTATTTATATTCCAATAATGCCTAGAAGCTTCAGTCAACAGGCAGGCCCTATTACTTTGGGCTCTGTGTACACGCACACACAAAACACAGTCCCAGCTCTAGAGAGTTTACAATCTAAATAAACAAGATAGATCAACAGAAACCAGCAGATGAAAAGCAACATCTATGCCAAAATACAGAGCTCATTAGTTACATTTTCCCTAATTCCCTGACCCCCATTAATTTCTTCAGACCAAACACACCCATCCTCATTATATCATGAGGGGCAGCCAGCCTCCTTTCACCCAGTTCATTTAATGAAAAGAGCTGCAGGTGCAGTCTGGTGAAAAAAAAACCAACACTCCAAAATATATGTATATATAAAAATCAGGATCTCTAAAGAATGTGTCAGGATTTTGATCTAGTAAAATGAAGGTGAGACCCAAGCCAGTTACTTCCATGTAAAGGCCCCTGTGAATGGGGTCCATTGCAATTCGAACATAACCTTAAACAAATATTTAGGGGCCCTTGCTCCCTGTCATCATCATATTTAAAGGAACCAATGTCCACAGAAGGGAAGAGTTTTGCCACTGCAGAAGCTATTCTGTGGCTGATCAATGAGGCTCCACCTCCAGGCTGTTGGGAAAGGGAGGAGGTCTATGATGAGAATAAGAGGGAGCAGAATGAAGTTGTCTGAGCTCCTTTGGATTTTTTCCTCTCTTTCTCCCCTTAACCTGAGAGAGAATGTAGAGGAAGCAAATGTCACCTGAGACCATATTAACTTGCCCTGGATTTCCCCTCCACACTCAAGGTTCTGGAGAGACCAAGAAAGAGGAGCCCCTGGAAGGAGGTGTGGTGTCCAGAGGCTGGTGGGCACAAGTAGCAATTGGCGCTTTTCCGTGGAAAATCCATGTGGATGCTGGGATCCATGGGTTTATAAGACTGATCTCTGGCTTCTTCTCTTAAGGGCAAACCCTTCCTCTCTGATGGTAACATTCCTAGGAATCTCCAGATCATCCCCATACTGGGGCAAACTGGGGCTCTTAGTAATTAACTGTAAGTAGTTAGGCCTGAATTAAATCCATGAGTTTAGACATCTCCAAACACTGGAGTTGTTCAGATCTGGACCTGAATGCTGTGACTCAGGCTCATCTCCAATTTTACATATACATTTCATGCAGTAAATTAGGTATTTTCAGGTGATGCAGAATTCTATGGCATCAATGACCTCTCAAAAATGCTGTACCATACAGTGAGCTAGTAGCACAACTTCTACAACTTGCTGCAAATGCAGCAGGATAACAGGAAGAGAAGAGAAAACTGAGTGGGAACATGATAACAATCTTAAAGTAAATAAAAAGCTGTTATAAAGAGAAGGATGATAAATTGTTCTCTTTATCGACTGAGGACAAGACAAGAAGTAATAGTCTTAAATTGCAGCCAGGGAGATTTAGGTTTCACATTAGGAAAAATTTCTTAACCAGTTTTTAAGAACAGATTAGACAAACGTGTCAGGTGGTATAGTCTAGATAATATTTACTACTTACTCAGTGGAGAGGACTGGATTAGATAAACTATCAAAGTCACTTCCAGTCCTATATTTCTTTTATTCTAAGTTAACATCTAAGGAGTTTCTCTTGACTACCGCTATTCCACAAAAGGTGAAAGAGTGTTTTATTTAATCAGCTTTAAGTATTTGCTGGCTACTGAAATGCTGTAACTTATTGTTCTTTCATCAGACCCTGAACCTTTCCAAGTTCCTTTGACAGTTGACTTTGTAAGGATAGAGTGCTATGGTACCTTGCTATGACATTATTCAGCTGATCTGTCCATAATGAAAATATACATGTCTTTAATTTTATTTTTGCCAGCTGCCATTGCCAATTCTACAGGGTGAGTTGCTGCTTTAGTGGCTGATGGCACCAGGCCAGTCATGTGCAACCATATCATTCATTTGCTTATTTAGGCTTAAAGCTAGCAACATGCTGGCACTAGCTTTTCAGAACTGGCCTCTGTGAAGGTTCACTCCCCTGAACTGAGCAAAAGGCTGGGGAGGATTGGAATAGTCAGAAGTGTTTTAGAAATAAAATCAAATAGACAGGCCAGTGACAATGCAGCATTCTGCAGCTTGCTAGGCCACTTGACATTAATTGAATTTCTTGGAACTCTACATGGGGATTTGGTTACTTTTCCCCTTTAAATCAGCAACTAAATTGTTCTTGTTGCTATGGCATAGTTTTAATTCTACTTAGCGCTGCAATGGCTTTTTATACACTACAAATGGACAGCACTCTCACTGACCTAACAATGCTGGTGTGTGGCTGAGACACCAGTATGCCAGCACTCTGGAGAGAGATGAGGTGGCACATAAAGCAATGGCAAAGTTGTGTTTTGCCCCATGGATTTGGTAAAGGAGGTAGCAGTGGGAAAGCAGAAGAGTTAGAAGGGCCCTGCATTGTGATCTTTAAGATTATTAAGGGTAAAGGGAAGACTAATAGCTATAGGACCAATTCAAAGCTAATTTACCCATCATTCAATACCACTGAAGTTTAGTTTAGTGGAAAAACCTAAGAGGCCAGACCTCTCTCCACTGAAATCAATGGGAACTTTATAACAGACTTCAGAAGGAGCAGGATTCTATACTAGGTATTTAAAGGAATCTACCCAGAGCCGTGCAGCTATACCCAAGAAAAGATTCTTAAGAGATTCAGGAACTTTTAGTTGTTACATGATCAGCATCTAAAAAGAACTGCATCACAACTAACAATAAGTATTTCTCCTCAATCTAACGTTTATATATTCTGATAAAAACTGAACTAATGAGATCATCTGCAACTGCACCATCTGGTGACTTCCATTATTATTACACCTTCTAAGAAGAAAAAAGAAAAGAAAAGAAAAGAAACTAAACTTTTCTATTAAGATACTTGGCTTAGCTGCAATTCTTCGTTCAGTTAATTGTGTGTTCAACTCTGGTAAATTGAACATTATTAAATGAACTTGTACTTCAAGAAACTCTTCCACAATGTCATGCCACACCAAAAGCTATTTATGGTCCATACTTGTGTAACAAGCCCCTTTGTCCCTAGCATCAACCCCTGAGTCTGTCTCAGTTTCCCCTTAGTTTCAGTCATTTACCAGCTCCCAGTGCTGTCAGGTCACTGCAGAGACCCAGCCTACAGCTCAGTCCAGAAGTCCACCCTTTCTGGGGCATAAACCAAACAGTACAATCAAACACAAACACTGTCTTTCTCCTATGCTCAGCGTCTAGTCCTCCAGGGCTCTAATCTGACCCATCATCCTCTCTTTGTCAGCAAGGGTTGCTGCACCCTCTCACTAGATGGCAGCATGAACAGTCTCTCAGACCTCACCTTAACAGCGGTCACAGCAACCCATCACAGGATGTGAGCATAGCGGGAACCCAAATCATTCTCTCCTATGAGTTCCTGGCCCTAGGAACCCTTAACAACTGGGCTATCACCTCATTCACCCCCATAGTCCAAACCACCCTGTCTTCTTCCCAGGGCTTCTTCCTAGACTGCCAGCCCTCCGGCTGTCCTCCCGCTCTTTATAGAGCATTTACTCCCACGTTTCCTCTCCTTCCCTGTTCAGCCCTCCTTACTGAGTTACAGGCTGATCTTGTTTTCCCTGCAGTCCTGCTCTTAATCACCTGCCCCTTTGTCACTCATCTTCTCCACCTGGGAGGCAAGCTACATCTGGCACTGAGGGAGCTGAGCCCCAGCAAAGGGCCAGCACGCTCTGTGACAACTTGTTTAACGCTAAGGTTGTATTTCTGCAGGTGGAACATCGTTTATTGTAGTCTTGGTGATGCTGCTTCAAAGGGATTTTCTTTGCCTCCAAACTTTAAGAGGTAGACTCCACTACAACTTATCTTTCAAACACACTGGTATAATATGATGACCATATGTCCCATTTTTGCTGAGACAGTCCATTTTTAGGCTCTGTCCTGACTTTTTTGACAAAACTGGGCATTTGCCCCATTTGCTCTTGCCAACTGGACATCAGTTGTCAAGAGCAAATGGGGCAAATGCCCAGTTTTGTCAAAAACATGGGGTGGGACCCCTAGCAGGACGCGGAGGAACATATGGGGGATGGGGGGGATGGGCGAGCGGCAATGCCAGCCCTGCACTGGAGGAAGGGAGAGGGGGGCCTTAGGTGGTCCCATGCATGGGTCGGCAGCAGAGAGGCTTGGGTCGGCCCTGTGCACCAGTTGTGAGGAGAACCTCAGGCAGGCCCTGCGAGGGAGGGGAACCTCAGCCCGGCTCCACACCAGTGGGAGGCAGGGAGGGCTTGGGCTTACCCCGAACTGGGGGGAAGAGGCTTGGGCTGGCCTGGGGGGTGTCCCATTTTTCCTTTGGGAAAATATGGTCACCAATGGTGTAAGCACTCACAGCTGAACATATCTTCTTTTCAGTCTAAGAATAGTTTATGTTAGTGGATGTGAGCCCTTGGATCACTGGCTTCCCTTCTTGCAGAAACAAAGTTCCAAGTCTCTATTTGGATACATCGACCTTAACAGCTTCCTCTTTCTTTATATAACATATGCCTCCACGTTAGCACTGGAAATTAGTTGCTTTATTTTGTTGAAGGTAGAATCTTGTTGGGTATCCCTGAAAATTCTGAGTCTTCCTTTAGGAGACCATCTAGTGATGCCATATGCTCTGGAAGATGCAATATAAGTCTGTCAAGGTAAATCACATAGTCACTATAATTCTCCAGTTGCCTCCTCTTAGCAAATGTTGCTACTTTTGCAGATTTAGGCTCCGTTGAGACACTATGACTGAAATACTTTACTTTGGTGCTCTGATGATGCATTTGTCTGGATTTAACATGACCCTTTCTTTTCCTAGATCTTTGGAGCATGACATTCAATTGGTATCATGTTCTTCTACGGTAGCTCCAGACACCAATATCTCATTCATAATGGCTGCAACCCCACCAAGGCTTCCATAGGCTTAATCCCCTTTCCTTTAAACACTTCTCAAGGTGGATACATGAATGACAAGAGGTAAGCAGGGGAATATGTAGCTCTGTGACGGGACAGTAAACACAATTAGCAATTAACTTTCTCCAGTTTTATCTGCCAGCACCCAGACCTGGTATCCAGATCTGACAAATTGGAGCTGCCTTGTAATAATTTATGAACACTGTAGGCTGACTTGGCTATGGGGGTGTTTCCGAATGACTACATTGGCTTAGTTTAATAGGGGTCTGCAAGTAACAACAAGCAGGAGGGGGAAAGAATGACTCCAAATAAGCCACTTCTCCACAAACACCTGGTTGGAAAGAGACCATGTCAGGATTAGAAGCAGCCCAGGAATGCATGAGATCAAAAGACTATAGTGAGGTTTAAAAAGAGACTCTTTCCAGAGAGGGCGGAGTTCTCTGGAGAACCAGACTGGGACAGAGACATCCGCTGGGGTGTCTAAAGAAGGCAGCCTAGGAAAACCTAACATTGGGAGATGATAATCCTATAGGCAAGATAGCCGTGCAGATTGCTTGTTGTATAAAATGTTTTCTTTCAGTGCTTTGTTTCCCTTTTGCAAAACATAAAATACTTTGTTTGAAGAAGGTTGTTTTGTCACTGTATACTACTTGTCACATTCCTGAAGGGGGAAACAGGTGCCAGAATGCAGTCAGACCTGCTTGGTAAGTATAGTCGATTCTCAGAATACTATAGCCCAGGGCCCTGTCTCGGGGTAGAGGAATTGTGGAATTCTACCCCAGGATAGGTAAAGGAATGAGATCTGACACATGCGGGGGTGCACTCAGAGACCAGGAAGGAGACAGAGGTGTAACTAGCTCTGTAACTATGACACCAGGATGCTAAAAAACTGGACAGTAATCAATTTACTTATGACTGCATCAAAACACAGGCATCTGAGAATGCTTTTGCTTGATTACCTTGATTAGGTCTCAGGGATCCAAGCAGTCACAGCTCTCCTTTGCCTGGTTTCTCCAATATTTAATTCTATGCAGGTTCTTGTACCAGTTTCATCACCATACTACCCAAGCAACTTCCAGTAGTGCATTAAACAATGTAACTAGCATTTGTCCTGGGTGGTTCTCTTGCTCTTGTCCTCTCCCCAGGGAAGGATTGCATGTGTAGCTTTGTTTTGGGGTTTTTGTTGTTTTAAATGCATCCGTGGTTCTGTGTTTATGTTAGAGAAGGCAAGTGGGAGAAGTATGGCTTGCTCTTGGAGTAGAATATGATGAGGTTTGTGGTGGTCCTTAGTTCCAGAGAGAGTTCATTCTGCAGCCTCAGACCTGCATACGAGAAGTGTCTGGCTCCTGCACAGACAAGCTTTACCCTTATGGCAAGTTCCACTGCGACTGAGGAGGGGATTTGTTAATCACGGTCTTCATCCCAGAACTTTAGTTGATCTTTTAGGTATCCAGGGGCCAGGCCATGGAGGGCCTTGAAGACAGATACCAAGACCTTGATTTTGATTCAATATTCTATGGGACGCTAGCATAGGGAGAGGAAGACAGATTTGAGGTGATCATGGTAGTCCATGTTGCTGAGGAGAGGTGTTGCAATCTTATATACTGATTGGAGTTTCCTATAGGTAGATGGCTTTATGCCCACTACCATAGCGTTCACCTACTCTCTTGGGTCATCTGCCTTGACAATTACTCATTTTTTCAATTCTTAGTTCTTTAAGCAGCTGGTTTTGCAGCAAAATTGTGATTTTTTTTTTTTTAGTGTATATTATGGGATCTACAGTTGTATCTGCTTTAATCTTGTATACCTCAGGAGCACTACCCTAATCCAGGAAATGCTTTCTTGCATTTTTTTCCGTTAGGTCATCTGGCTTCAGTGTTGGCGGCAATAAAGCTGGAATCCAGTCATTATCAGTTTGATTCACGTAAGATCCAGCCATGTTTTCAGGCCAAACCCCAGCGGTGCTTCTGTGTTTACAGTTTAGAATTTTAGACATTTTGCACCCTGCAGAGAATCTTCCTTGCAAATTCAGTGGCTCACAAAACACTGGGGGGAGGGGGGGAACGTTATTCTTGGTCTCCTCTGTGATAATTTTTTAACCCCTTTTCTTAGCATTCATGAACAAAATTCAGCAAGATTTACAGTGAGTTTCCATCTGGAGTCAATGGGAAGGTGTGAATGTCATGAAGGACTTTTTCACATATGCAGTGTTATGCGGTTGCCTAGGTATATTATGGGTTGTTGTTGGGTTTGTTTGGGTTTTTTTTCCCCTGCTTTGGAAGTGTCAGTGTTGGTCTTTACATGATGGACTTGATGGATCTGCTCTTTTATGGCAAATTCCATGTTCCTTCCTGCCAGGATAGATAAGATGTTTTTGCATGTGCCACAGTGAAGTGGAGCAAGGAACAAGTATCAAATCAGAGAGCAAGGATAGTTTTGTGGTTAAGGCAGTGGCCTGAGCATCAGCAGTCTTAGGTTCAAGGTCAAGCTCAGCCATAGCCCAGACACTCAGCTTCTTTGCACCTTGGCTCCCCAGGTGTAAAATAGAGATAAAGTTCCTATTATTGGTTTTGTCTGTTTAGTTTTTAAACTCTTTGGGGCAGGGACTCCCTTGCTGTGTGTTCAGACAGTGCATAGCACAATGGGGCCCTGATCCCAGTTGAGGCTTCTGAGCACTACCGTAATGCAAATAATAGTAATAAGCTGCCATTGCAACTTTAGTGAAAACATTTAGAAAGTCAAATGCACACCACCATACTTGTGTCTGTACACTCTGTAAAGGTAGGGTTCAGTACTGTCCTCAGCACATTTACCGCTTGGCTGAACAATCAAACACATGCCAATTCTACAGAAGGTCCAACTGGGTGGTCCCTTCTGGCCTTGGAATCTATGAAACCAAACTAAGTTGGAGCAGAGGATGTGCTTTCCAACACCATTGGCTAGAAACATGGAAAAAGCTAAATGTAGTGGTGCAGGAAATAAAATCTGGCTAATTTAAAATATCTTTTTAATCACCTAGCTGCCTTTCCTACATTAACACAAAGGCTTCTGAATGGGGAAATTTTTGTTTCCCATAATAGTAATCTTTTTGCTATTAAATGCTCTTTTTTCCCCTTCTCTGCTTCTGGCCTAAATGACTGATATGGAGACACATCACTGGCTTGGTGAAATCAGGCACTTAGCAACACTAAGACCAGATGCCCACTGAATAGATTGCCAAAGAAAAACACTGGCTTTCTCCATGTTTTGGAAAGATGATTGGATCTGACGATTCCATGGCAACCTGGTTTGCAGGACCTTGAAGAGCATTGTCACGGTCCATAGAATGCTGCATCCAGTAGCAGAGCCTTAGGACGCTGAGTCTGATAGCTGCAGGTATATAGCCGAGCCATCACTTTTGCAGAGCTGCAGTAGTCTGTAAGAAAAGCTAATTTGTTTGCCCCTATTTTAGCAATAGTGACAATCACTCTACAATGTGTGCTGCCCGCGATCAGCATTTTGTGAGAGCTAAGAGGCTATGTTATACAGTTTATGCCCATTCTATCAGTTCTCATCCCTTCTGCACAAGGTTTTGGGCATGCAGACTACAACATAAAACTACTTCACAGGGCAGATCAGTAACAACGTGAGTGCACATGCACTCTCCCAAGCATTGCCATATCTTATCATTTTATCACGAGTTTCATAATAATTGGTATTTTGCTAAAGGTCCCACCTCCTGGAACCAAGACATTACACGAGAATCTCAACTTTCATTTAAATAACTTGGCAAGTTACTAACCCTCATAGTTGAGGAGAATGTACCCAAGTGTACACTAATGCATCAAAAAACAGATGGTAAATAAAATTATATAAAATTGATTATTTTTTAAATTTGCATTATTTTTAAGGCAATCTCATGATTTTTTTCAGGCCTGACTCATGATTTTTGAAAATGCGAGCTAGGCAATACTGCACGTAGAAGACAAAGCTCAGAGTTCCATACTCAGACTTTTGCTGCTGATTTGGCATCTTTACTTCTCAGAGAAAAGAGGAAACATTTTATCACTTATCAGCCGCTCCTACTGATCACTCAACAGTGATAGTAACTTACCTTACAGCAGGGGTAGGAAACCTATGGCACACGTGTCATAGGCAGCACTTGAGCTGATTTGCAGTGGCACTCACACTGCCCAGGTCCTGGCCACTGGTCTGGAGGACTCTGCATTTTAATTTAATTTTAAATTAAGCTTCTTAAACATTTTAAAAACCTTATGTACCATACATTCAATAATAGTTGTATTATATATATTATAGACTTATAGAAGGAGACCTTCTAAAAACGTTAGAATGTATTACTGGCACGCGAAACCTTAAATTAGAGTGAATAAATGAAGACTCAGCACACCACTTCTGAAAGAATGCCGACTCCTGCCTTACAGGATGTTCTGTTCACCCCTTGGAGTCATGTGGCGCAGAGGCCTGTCTGCAAGTACAGTAACTTGACTGAGAAAACCAACTCATTTGACATAAAGCACTGAATAAGAGAGAAGACAGCAGCAACTTTTAGTCTCCCCTGATCTGGGTGGATTTAAATCAGTGATCTAGAGAGATCCATTCACCAGCCTGATGCATATTATTATACGCACTTTACTGAGAGAGGATAAATAACTTTTTCAAGGATATACATTGATTTGGGAATCAAACCCAGAAGTTTGACTCCTAATGTTTTGCTCTCTGATAGATCACAGAATCACAGATATGTAGGATTGGAAGGGACTCAAGAAGTCATCAAGTCCAGCCCCCTGCACTGTAAACCTATACAACCCCCGAGAAGGTGTTTGTCCAACCAGTTCTTCAAAACTTACAATGGTGGGGTTTACACAACCTCCCTTGGAAACCCATTCCAAAGCTTAACTACCCAAACAGTTAGAAAGTTTTTCCTAATATCTAACCTAGCTCTCCCTTGCTACAGATTAAGCCCATTATTTTTTGTCCTACCTTCAGATGACATGGGGAACAGTTGATCACCATTCTCTTTATAACAGCCTTGAACATACTTAAAACTGTTATCAAGTTCTCCCTTGGTCTTCTTTTCTCAAGACTGAACAGGTCCAGTTATTTCAAACTTTCCTCACAGGTAAGGTTTTCTAAAGGTTTTACCATTTTTATTGCTCTCCTCTGCACTCTCTCCAATTTATCCATACCTTTCCTAAAGTGTGGCACCCAGAACTGAACACAATACTCCATCTAAGGCCTCACCAATGCTGAGTATAGAGGGACAGCTACCTCCCAGGATTTATATATCACACTTCTGTTAATACATCCCAGAATATTAGCCCTTTTCACAATTGCACCACACTGCTGACTGATATTCAGTTTATGATTCATTACAATCACCAGATCCTTTTCTGTAGAACAACCACTTAGCTTGTTATTCCCATTTTGCAGTTGTGCATTTGATTTTTCCTTCCTACGTGAAGTATTATTCAATTGTCTTTGCTAAATTTCATTTTGTTGATGTGAGACCATGTCAAGGTTCCTTCCCCACTCTGAACTTTAGGGTACAAATGTGGGGACCTGCATGGACACTTCTAAGCTTAATTACTAGCTTAGATCTGGTGCACTGCCACCATCCAGAAGTCAGTGTCTGGAGCACTTCCTGTCCCCCCCAAAACTCTCCTCCTGGGTGGCTCTTGAGGGACTTCACCAATTCCCATGGTGAAACGATCCAACCCTTGGATTCAAACGAAGAAAATTTACCCCTCCCTCCTTCCCCCCCAATCCTGGTGAGTACAGATCCATCCTTGGATCTTAAAACAGGAAAATCACAATCAGGTCTCTAAAAAGAAAGCTTTTTATTAAAGAAGAATAAAACATTCTGTAACATCAGATGAACATACTTACAGGGTATCAAATTCAAGCCGAAGGAACCCTTCTAGCCTTAGGTTCAAAGTACAGCAAACAGAGTAAAATCTCTCAGCAAAAAAAAAAAAAGACATTTACAATTGAGGCAAACAAAAATAAAACTAATACCGCCTTGCGGCTATTACAACTTTGAAGACATGAGAGACTGGTTTAGTTTTGGAGAGCTGGACTGACGTTTTGGTCCCTCTTAGTCCCAAGAGCGAACAACCCCCAAAACAGAGAGCACAAACAAAAACTTCTCTCCACCAAGATTTGAAAGTATCTTGTCCCCCTATTGGTCCTCTGGTCAGGTGTCAGCCAGGTTTACTGAGTTTCTTAACCCTTTACAGGTAAAAGAGACATTAACCCTTAACTATCTGTTTATGACAGACCAATTCTCTAATTTGTCAAGATCATTTTGACTTTTAATCCTGTCCTCCAAAGTGCTTGCAACACCTACCAGTTTGGTGTCATCCACAACTTTTATAAACACATTCTCCACTCTATGTCCAAGTCTCTAATGAAAATATTGACTAGTACCAGACTCAGGATTGATGCCAGTAGAACTGCACTAGATACACCTTCCCAGTTTGACAGCAGATCATTGAAAACTGCTCTTTGAGAATGGTCTTTCAATCAGTTGTGCACCTACTTTATAGTAATATAATGCAGACCATATTTCCCTAGTTTGCTTATGAAAATGTTATGTGAGACTGCGTCAAAAGCCTTTCTACTATCAAGATATATCACGTCTACCCCTCCCCATGCACTAGGCCAGTAACCGTGTCAAAGAAGGAAATTAGTTTGCTTTGGCTTGATTTGTTCTCGAAAAATCCAGGCTGGCTATTCCTTATAACCCTATTAGCCTCTAGGTGCTTACAAAGTGGTTGCTTAATACTTTGTTCCAGCATCTTTCCAGGTATCAAAGTTAGGCTGACTGGTCTATAATTCCACAGGTCTTTTTTGTTCCATTTTTAAAAGATAGGTATCATATTTGCCCTTATCCAGTCCTCTGGGACCTCATCCATCCTCCATGGGTTCTTAAAGATAATTGCTTATGGTTCCAAGATTGCTTCAGCTGGTTCCTTAAACATCCTAGGATGAATTTCATCAGCTCGAACACATCTAACTTCTCTAAATATTCTTTAACTTGTTCATTCCTCATTTTGGACCTGTTCTTTCCCTGCTTTAGTGATGAGTGAGACAGAATGGTCTTTGAGATTCAAGCACTGGACTGGAACTTAGGAGATCTGGGTTCTGCCATAGACTTCCTGTAATCAAATTCGTATAGCCCAGAGGAACCCCCTCTAGCCTTAGATTCAAAGTTACAGCAAACAGCAATAAAATCCTCTCAGCAAGAAAAAAAAAAGACATTTACAAGTTGAGAAAACAAAAATAAAACTAATCATTTAGTCTCTCACTAATATAGTCTCTCATCATTCAGTCTCTCACTAATATTTCCCTGCCACAGTAGGGTGCTGGGATTGTTTGTGAGTAGTCACATTCTGTGGTCATACGGACCACATAAATATCTAGAAAGATAGATTAATCTTGGAAATATCACAAGGTTCAGTGCTAGACAGTGGTGAGTTAAAGTTGGCAGAATTTAGAACTAAACAACAAATTTAAAAAAAGGTCAAATCACATAGTTTGGCTAATGCAGCAGTTTCCTCTGGAACTGCCTAGAACTTGAAAGCAAAGGTATTAGGTGTTGAAGGTCAGGACTGAAATGGATTGGCAAAGTTATGCAGAGGCATGTTGCACTATGCCAGGCATAGCCAGTGCTGGAAGCTCTCACTTCAATAAACACTAGAATGTCACTCAGTGCACTGAAAGGAGAAACCAAAATTGCAGTTGAGTGGAGCTACAATGGGATGATTACAATACAGAGCAAACTATTTCTAGCAACAAAGGCCCTGAGCATATTCATTCATTCAGCTAGTTGCATTGTGTATAATTCTTGCTTACACTTGCTGTCATGCACTGGAATTAAAATTTACACTCCTACTGATGTGAGCAGATATTTTTATATAGACTATTTTGTAAACCATTTTGCTTCATAATAATTAATCAAATCCCTAAAGCAGTATCATATGGGGAATGAGGATTTATTTGCATTATTAAGATATTCCAACAGTATATTTGTGTAGTAACAGCTCTGCTAAAATATGGCCCTCTTGTTTTATGACAAGTTACAATTTTCTTGTAATGTTAAGTTGCAGTTCATCTCAATAATTATGCTAAATTAAGTAGTCATGCATATATAGGAATAAACATTTAAAAATGCATTAAAATAAAGCTAAGAATGTAATTTAATCTCTCTAAAGCCAAACAAAATCAGAATTGGGACTGCTGCTCAGTCCTTAACTCACCCCGTTAGGCTTACATATAGAATCCCCACTTTCTCCAGGCCCCTGGATTTTGAACCCTGGGGCAGATCTTAAAAGGTGATGAGCAACTTTAACTGCTAGTGACCTCACTGGGAACTAAGGCCACTCAGCATCTCACAGGAGATGCTCAATATCAAGTGGGATGAGCTATAATATCTCAGCAGTCCATAGACAGACCACAGGATAACATTAAGGTGAACTGTAAATGGAAACAATTTTTAACAATTCCAATATTGCCAACTCCAAACATTCAAAAGTCATGAGTCAGGCCTCCCAAAATCATGAGATTGTTCAAAAAATAAATAAATTTGGGGTTCTTTTCCTTTGCCTTCTGGTTTTATAAACTTTAGGTTACAGATTGGTCACATTTCCCAGCTTCTTCTTAAGCTTGCTAGTTAGAAACTTACTTCCGCCCCCGCACCCTCCTTTTTGAAATAGAAGCTGAGATTCTTACAACTCTGGGACCTGGGGCTTTAAGAAAAGCATGATATATCACAAAAGTGGCAGCACTGTCAAGTCTTTGGCATTTTTGGGTGGAAGCTGGAGTAGGAGGTTTCTCACCCCTCATTTGAAGGGAAAGGGGCATCAAATTTCATACAAGAAAAGCTTTTCACAAATATTTATCAGGTCCAATTATGCTAATGTTAACAAAAATATGCAAAAGTCAAGGTTCACTAACTTTAGACAAAGTTAGACAGCTACATCCATATTGAAATACCTAAATAGCAGCCTAATTTTCAGAGGTGCTAAGCAGGTTCCACCGACTTCAAGTCCCTTTCAGAGTTCCATATAAGCTGCATTGTAAAGCAGTTATGAGATGCTACGGCTACCAAAGCTATATATGCAAGTTGAAACTAGTTTTCTTTTATGTCCTTCAACTGGTCCTCTGTGATCTGAGCCCTTGTAATTAATAGCCACGTGTTTTGCCACAGAATTTGTCCCACTTGCAGAATCGTGCTTCAGAATCTCAGCTTTTATGGTAAAAAAGAAAAAAAAAAAGTTTCTCTCTTGCATGGTTATAAAGAGAACTTTGTGAACCGGAACTGAGTGTCAGCCGACTAAAGCAGTGTTGCCTATCTGATGCTGCAGAGAGGCTGAGAAGGGAAGTTATTTACACTTGTAATGAGCTCTCTGAGACATGTGGTCCCTGTGTGTATTACACGGTGGGTATGCAGGTGCTCCCTGTGCCTGAGACTGGAAAATTCTTGCAAGAAGTGTCTGCTAGTCCTTGTCCCAGCTCTCCCAGTGCTCTGCAGCAAGGGTATAACAGACAGGGTGGACCAGCTATCTCTTTTGTTCCTTCTCTACTGTTACTCTTGCCCAGATCCAAAGATCTTGGGGAAGGAGGACTGGTAACGGAGTACAGATAGGGACCACACACCTCCAATGGTCTCTAGCTGAACACCAGTTACAAAGGTAAGTAACTTCCCTTTCTTCTTTGAGTGCTCGTCCTTATGTGAATTCCACAGTGTGGGAACAAGAAGCTGTACTCAGAAAGGAGGAGGGTGCAACGATCCGGATAGTACTTGTAAAACTACTGTTCCCAAAGGAGGCATTAACAGAGGAGTCTTGGATCAAGGCATAGTGTCTTTAGAACATGTGGCTGGAATGCCAAGTGGCTGCCCTGCAAATATCAACCAGGGATTCCTCATGAAGTGATACCACGGAGGCTGCTTGTGTTTTGGTAGAGTGGGCCCTTACCCCAAAAAGGGGAAGAAGCTGTGTCAAACAACAACTGACTAGGATACAGCCAGAGATCCACTTAGAGGTCCTCTGAGATGAAATAGCTTGACCCCAGACTCATTCTGCTATGGCAACAAACAGTCTAGGTGACTTTCTGATCATTTTTATTCCTTGCCAGTAAAATGCCAATGCTTGACACATATTGAGGGAATGAAGTTTGCTTGGTGTTTAAAGGTGCTGAACCACCAAATTTGAAAATTTTACTCAAAACATTTAGAACAATCTGATTAAATCTCCCCCAACCCCCGCAAATCACTCAGTGTTCAGTCTCTTGTTCCTTGACCCAATAGAGAGGCCAGAGATCCACTAGGCCATAAGAGGAGACAATCAAAGGAAAGGTGGTCACCAAGGCATAGTGTTGTTTCTTGAGAGATTGACATCTGGGAGTTTGGGGGCCCAAATCTCTCATACAAAGGCCCTTTCACTATTCTTACTATTATGGAATTGCCCAGAGACCTCAGTTGAGATTCGGGTCCCATGAAACAGTCCCAGTCCCCAAGAGCTTGTGATCTAAACAGATTAGGTGACTATTATTGGCATTGTACAGATGGGGAACTGAGGCAGAGAGTAAATGATTTGTGAAAGGTTACCCAGAACGTCAGGTACTGAAACCATCTCTCTCAAGTCCTGGTCTAGCACCTTAACACAAGATCATCCTTCCTTACGGGGGGCAGAAAAGAACCTTAAACTTAGTGTAAACAGCTCCTGGGGGATACTGCTAGTGCAAGGAGGTACACAGCTAGTACGGAAGTGTGGCAAAGACTGTACAACACACACCCCCTCTCCCCAGCGTAGGGACTGTGCTGGGGTGGGCAAGTAAAGCTCTGACTATTCTCGATCACCCATAGCCCCTCCTTCCATTGACTAGCACTCTCAGCCTAGGCGAGTGGGCTGCACAGGGGGGTGAAAATAGTACAGCTTCGGAGTGTGTTTTTGTTAATAAGCTCAATGGGGTGCAAGGAATGTGTGTCCACTTCACAATCTGCCCCACCTCCCCACAGCATGGATCCCAGACCAGTGAAGAGATTAAAAAGCATGATGGAGGTGATTGACCCTCCCTCTCGTGTGGGGATTATTAATGATTATTTGTATTATGATAGTGCATAGGGTCCCCATCAAGGATCAGAGTTCATTGTTCTAGGTGTGGTACAAACACAGAACAAAATTATCTTTCTTAGCTAGCCTATAATTAAGGTATAATTGTAGCATGAGTAGGTATATCTGCACTCGCTTTCATCTAGCTAGTGAAGGTACAATAGTAGTGAAGTCATGGTGGCATGGGAGCCCATAAGGAACATACTTGGGTTGCTGACCTATGCCAAGGTCCATGCCACCACATCTTTCCATTGTTACATGCACTGCAACTACACCTTAATATGTGGTGTAGACATACCTGAAGTATAAGGCAAGAGACAACAGATGCAGGTGCACAGAATAGTAATGAGCAGTCATGAGATGCCTAACCACATCTTGGGGAGATCTGTGGACAAAGTGTTCCCTTACCTAATCTCTGGACTGATGTGTGCAGCATTGGATCTTAAAAGCTATTTGACTCGGATAATGGATCAATAGCCAGAAAATTGTTATCTTACTGGTTTTGAAAGATGCCATGAGATTTTTAAATGGGGCACTGTCACAATAGTCACTTGCAAAAAAAAAAAAAAAAAAGGTTAAAGTAGTTTCAGTTACTGAACCTGCTGCTAAATCCTTTGTGAATGGTTGTGGTTTTGCAACCATTTATATTTAAAATGTTTTCTATTTGCTGTGAGAAGGACCAACACTTCTTAATAACTTCTAACAACATGTAGAAAAAGTTTCTGACAAATGTGTTTTTTAACAGTCTCTTTAAATATCCACCAGCACCAGGCAGAAGGGACCTCCATGTTTTATCTGAAGGTCAGAATTTCTAGGATTGGACACATCAAGCTCCAGCATCATATTATTTGGCAGGGCTGAGCCTCAAAGCCCTAGAGAATGTGTATAATGGAAATGGTCGCAGACCCTTACCTGCAGTAGATCTGCTGTGAGCCACTTAATAAACAACATGAGCCATTCTAATAAATGGCATGTTTTTCTTTTTACTTCTTCAAAAAAGGAAATGGTTTCCCTAGAAACCATTTTTCTGGTAAATAAAAAGTCACTGTTCTTAGTTGGATTTGCCTAATACTCCTGAAAATGCTTTAATAGGCATCAAAACATAATGATAGGCTATGTGCCTCTGACTGTAGCTATGGAAAGGAAACATTTATATATATGAAAAAAAAAAGGAAACATGACAAATACGAACAGAGAAAACCTACCTAAAGAGGAACATTTCTCCAAGATGTCTTATATAGCATACATTTTAAGAAATACCCCACAAGAAGGCACTGCCTCTGTCACTTGCATTACACTACAATGGCCAAGGTTCACTTTTCTTCTTCCCCTCATTGCAGGAGGATAGCAGAGCAGTAGATTGTATGTGGAGTTCTTCCTTTCCAGGAGACAGTAAGTTCTTCCAAGCATAATAGTGAAGTTATGCCTGTCATTTTTAATTCTGTATCATAACTACTAAAATAGGGGCTTGCTGATAAAAAGGCTTTTGTAGTCATTTACTTCTGGCTGTGAAAAAAACCACACAGATGTCCAATTTGGAATATTTCTCTCCTCAGTGCCTGATCCTATTCCCATTGAAGTCAATAGGAGTTTTGCCACTGCTTCAGTGGAAGCAAACTCAGGCCCTAAAATATGAGGAGTGAGCACTTTGGATTCCACAGGGAACTATATAAATCCAAGTATATTTGTATTTATTGTGGCCTTTTAAAATAATTGGGGGAGCTATTTCTGGGGCTAAAATTGACCTAGCTATTTAATTTATCCTAAAGCAATTATATCATGCTTTTGATATATTTTTATCATCCGGGAACAGAAATACCATAAAAGATCAGACCCTGAATTATTTCAGGGCTGTAACTGGCACCCGACAGGATATGCTCTTTGAGATTTGTCCAACTGAGTCTGAAGCTGGGCTGACATACCTGTTTTGATCACTTCCTTGTTTGTGAACCAGTATCCTAGAGGATGGCAGCAACAGTGCACGCAATTTGGGGATCTCTTTGCTAGCCAGTTTTTGCTGCAGAGCCATTTTTCACATGTCCTAAAAATAACGATTGAAGGCATTGTTAAAAAGAGGTCAGTTTTTGAAATACAGTAGTACTTTAATAGCAAGGATTGAACAAAAAACGGTTTAGAGATGAACTTCGTGATTCTATTTCTCCTCTTAAGATTCTCAGTTAACATTAGAGAAAAAATTTGGAGCCCCATTCTGTATTGCAACTCTTGGAGGTACAGCACAGAAAATGAAGCTTTAGATCACCTTCAGACCACCACTCTGCTGCCCAGATTCTGGGCTGCCTGGTGTAGCCGTTCATGTAAATTAGAGCAGCCCCAAGGCTCTCTCAGATTTCTGGCAGCTTTCTGAAGTGTTGTGTCATGACACTGTGGAAATTTCCCCTCCTGACCCAGCACACCCTCTTCACCAGGGCTTGTGTGGGGAGCAGCGTAGGTCTGACTACACTGATTACACAGCTCTTCCGCAGCATGCAGGAGGCACTGAGAGGGAGGGGAGGAGTTGATTAATGGGGCCGGTTGCCCCAGACATGACTCGTGGACCCCTGGGAATACTCTCATGGACCCCCAAGGACCTGCGGACCCCAGTTGGAGAACCACTGGAATAGGCCACAGATGTCCAAGAGCCTAGTCAATTACCAAGAAGGCAAGAGTCAGTTACACTAGGGATACATTTGACCCAAGGGTAATACCACTGAATTCAGTACTAAAACTATCAGTAAGAAATTTCATCGTAAGGATGAAACTCACTGTACATTTGGTAATATAGTGTAGCTGATTGAAGACAGAAAGTCATCCACACTGATGCTGTGTTTGAAGCCTTTGAACAACTAACTTTGTAAGCACCAGTTATAAGAAAATTACACGCAGAATAATGCAGTTACATCGGGGAGTCACTGAAAAGGCAGTATGAACATTAAATCACTTCATGGCAGCAAATCGTAAACAGGTTGCAAATTACTGTGATAGAAGGATACAGTAGGAAAAGAGCCCACTACAGCCAATAGAATTCCTGGGAAGTAATTTCCTCATTTTGTAAAACTGACAGCTTAGGGGGAGTAGTTTGACTGCAGACCCCTTTGAATATTCTGCTTGGGATGGGAGGAAGGTGAGGGGGGAAGTGAACTTCCTTCAACACATGAGACCCATGGTGTGTCCCCTTCTCAACTCTCCTCCCCTCCCCCCCATTTAACTATTATGTAAACTGCACTTCATAATAAGCAATATTCCTTTCCACTTTCACCACAGAGACACAACTGTAGTTATGAAGTTCTTATAACACAAAGTAATACAATTTACCTCTGAAATATTCCTATATCACCATATGGTTGGTCAATATGTGCCTAATAGCACAATATGTTATACATAATCATAGAAATATAGGCCTAGAAGGGACCTCAAGAAGTCATCAAGTCCAGCCCCCTGTGCTGAGGCAGGACCAGGTAAACTTAAACCATCTTAATAGCTGTTTGTCCAACCTGTTCTTAAAAACCTCCAGTGATGGGGATTCCACAACCTCTCTTAGAAGCTTAGTCCAGAGTTTAACTACCCCTATAGTTATAAAGTTTTTCCTAATACTTAATCTAAATCTCCTTTGATGCAGATTAAGCCTATTACTTCTCCTACCTTCAGTGGACATTAGAACAATTGATTACTGTCCTCTTTATAACAGCCATTAACATATTTGAAGACTTATCAGGTGCCTGCTCAGCCTTTTCTCAAGACTAAACATGATCAGTTTTTTTAACCTTTCCTCATTGGTTAGGTTTCCTGAACCTTTTGTCATTTTTGCTGCTTTCCTCTGGACTCTGCAATTTCTTCACATCTTTCCTGAAGTGTGGAACCCAGAATTGAACACAGTACTCTAGCTGAGGCCTTGCCATGCTGAGTTGAGAGGAACCATTGTCCTACATACAACACTCTTGTTAATACACCACCCCCAGAATGAGATCAGCCTTTTATGCAACTCATCACATTTGTTGACTGATCCACTATAAACCTCAGATCCTACCACCTAGTCACTTATTTCCCATTATGTAGTTGACCACTGGATTTTTCCTCAAATACAAAATGGAAAATACTTAGCTAGGGAGTAGTGGATCCTAAATTGAATATGAGTTAACAAATATGATGAAATTGTTAAAAAGTGCAATAGCATTCTGGGGTGTATTAACAGGAGCGTCATATGTAAGACATGGGACACTGAAAGATGGTGAGCTATATTCTACTTTCAATCATAGCAATGTAAATTTGGAGTAACTCCACAGAAGTGAAAGTTAGTTTGGATTTATGCTAGTATAACTGAGAACAGAATTCGTCTTCTTACGTTTCCGATCATAGAGCCCAGCCCTGTTAATGAGAGTTGGGGCACTCAGCACCAGGTAGAATCAATAATGATGATGAATAACATAGCCACCATAGAGCAGAATTAAGTATACTATGAAGACCTCTGTGCTGAATTTTTTTGTTCTTGTGGCTTTAAAACAGACCTTAAAGTAACAGAGGTGAAGGATTTTTCCCTCAACATATTCTTACAGGTGAGAATTTAAACAGCTGTACAATAAAATCTTTGATAAGAAGTTTAAATCAGTATAGTTCTGGCTAATGAACAACAGTTCAGAAGTATAATGATTACAAGCTAACCATTTCCTGTGAGGCTCACTCTCTTGCTAAGATGACTGGCTACAACATAAATCCTCAGTGGGGCGGACCTAACTTGAGGACAATTACAATGAATCATGTGATTTCTACAAACAGTCTGCTCTGTGGGAAAGTCCCTATCTTGCAACTACTAGTCTTTCATTGAGCCTTGTTTTATTTTTCTTTGCCACAGTAGGGGTAAAAATTTCCTTTCAAATTACACTGATGCAACCCTGCCTGTGTAAATGAGGAGAATTTGGCCCCAGGAAAGGAAACAGATGTTATTGCTCTGGAGGCCAGAAAAGGGTTCCTGCATTGATATGTGAGGGGGTTAGGAGGGGAGAGAGATGCAGGAGGGAAGAATAGGGGAGTTTACACCAGTTAGTTTCTAAATGCTATGAAACACCAATGTATGAGTAGAAAGCTGTCTGGAGACTGAGTAGAAAGAAAAAGTAAATGCATTCAGCTGGATTAACCCAAAATGGAATGAAAAGGCTGTGAGTAACAGATGGCATTTATTCACTGACCGCAGTGAGTTAGTGCCTGCCATAGGAAGGGGCAGTTTGCTTCTCTGTCAAAGTGAGATTTACAAGTCAATACATTTCCAGGTGTATCACATGAACAGAAATTAATTTGATATATACATAACACTCATTCAGTTTGCCTGACTATAACTGTGTCACACCTGGACAAAAGGGGTTTGTTACAAATTAGTCACTTGTTTGGTCCAGTAGATTCATGGCAGGGATTTCAGTACGTTACAGTCGTGGCAGAAATTAGCATACAAAATTTTCTCCACCAAAATTAACTGGGTACAGTTACACTGGATCTATTTAATTATTATTGACACAGGAATGTGGTGATCTACAAATGTTAATTACAGCACCTAGCTCTTTCCTGTGTTGCCATTAACTAGCTGGCTTTTAGAGCTAACATGCCAGCTGTACAAAATACTACAGTAAATGTGCGGCTGGTGTTCTGTGCACTTTACAGAAGTAGGTCTAATCCCCAAAGTATCAACAAAGCTATGTGCAAGGATTTTGACCAAAACTTTTCTGGAGAAAAAGGAAGATTTGGTGACATTGAAACACATAGTGAATTATGCATGTCAATTTTGCTGAATTGTTTCATCTGGGGGCAGAGGAGGAAACAAACCTAACATTCTGGGCAGGAGGAAATGAAAATTGTGTTTCAGCATTTTCAAAAGAAAATGTTTCAATTTTTGTATTCAAAATTGTTTTAAAATTTCCTTTAATTTTATTTAAAACTATTTTTTAAAATGTTAAATGCTCAAAATCAAAATGAGACTTTTTGTTTTGGGTTGAACTAAAAGTTTTTTTGACCCACAACTAGTTTTTTTTCTATTTCTCAGAACTCAGTTCTGTACCACAGCTCTTACCACTCTGACAGCAAGTGAAACAAGGGGGGGCTCCCTTTTGATTCATTACACAGAGTAGCCGCTGGAAAGTAAAAGGAAAATTGGAATTTTAACTTATGAATGATGCCAATGTTTCTCCGATTCAGCAGTCTGGAACTGCTGGATCAGTTAAGGTAATTATCAGAATGGAAGGGAGAAGCACCTAACAAATAGCAGCAAAATTTGTGGCAACAAAAATGTGAGTAATTGTCAGTTTCTCAGCTTAAGATTCCATATTGCCAGGAATAGGAGTATGAAAGGAAGACCATTAACATGTCAAAAGAATTATTGGTTACTCTTACTTTCCAGCGAAATAAAAGAAAATAGGCCAGCGGTTGTTAAAACACAAGAATAAGAGTTAACATATGGGCACCAGAACTAACATCTGACTATTAATAGTATGAGCGAGGACCAGATACTTTGGGGATGAGCACACTATACAAAGAACTTTTATAGATATACCACTTCAAACTGATGTAGCCAAGATGCAGAAACATTTACAGGTAGATATGGGACAAAATAGGAGCTATTTATTCAACATTTTCCCCTAAACTTGAGGGGAGGGCTGAATAAAAAGGGACCATAATTCTAATATTTGCAACTTTAATAAACCAGTCTGTAACTGTTGGTGTCAGTCTCATACAGAAAGTGGGTTTGGGGACCAGGAGCACCAGAAGCTCCCTGGAAGTGTGGGGGCTATTGGTGCCTGAAACATTGCCCCATCCCCACTCTGCCCCTTCCCCAAGGCCACTACCCCCAACTCACTTCTCTCCACCCCCACCCCCCTCATCACTCAGCCTTAAAGTAGGTAAAAAGTGATGGGAGCATGGAGCCCTGGCCCCCTGTTCCGGCACTCCTGTTAGGGACAAAAGAGGGATAATTCAGGAACATCCATTCAGCAGCATACAGCCAAAACTTAAAGCCACGTCTGCAGGGGCATTAATGTCAATCCTAAAATTTCAAGTGAGAGAAGGCAGGGAGGACAAGACTTTGGTTTCACATAGTCCATCTCTTCCATTGAAACTGCCTCTCTCTGTGCCTAGGAAGTGGCTATTTCTTAGGCAGAGTAAACCCCTGTATGGAATAGAGAGAGCCAAATGTCTTTTTACCAAGAAAGACCCATTTTGAGGGATATTCCAGTATCCCAGACAATACTGAGGTTTATTTTTATCTAGTTTCAATATTCTTGGCTGGTTGAACAACCACAGCCTGTCCATCTGTCCCTCCCTTTTCCACTTCTCAGAGGAATTTATGATTCCTTTGAATGTCTATCATAATAGAAAGAAACACCCCTAATGCATATTACATAACTAGTTGTTTAAGTGCACGCTGTCTTGAACATAGAGGGTATCACATTGACATTATTATTTTAAGGCCAGGTTGGCCAGAAATTCTTGGATATAAAGAAATAAAGTCAGTGCCTCTACATTTCTTAGCTAAAGTCAGTGCAATATCTATTTAAGGGGCAGATTGTGCAGTTAAGGGCTTGACTTCACTAAAATGGCTTTGCATTCAAAGGAAAAAAAGTCCATTTTTTAACTCGAGATAGTCATCTCAATGTAATATCCAGGTGGAGAAAAGACACAAGTAGTTTTTACCTCCAAGTAGCTAACTGAGGTCAAACCCAGGCGGGTAGCATAAGGTTGATGTAACCCCCTCCACCCACTCCCTTTTTGCAGTGAAGACAAAACTTTTGTTATTGTATTACAGTGCAACTTGGAAGAGTTATCTAGCACAATACTGATCATGACTTCAGCCAGTGTAGACAAGGGCAAATTGAGTTCAGTGTCACTTTAGCTACTTGTGGTGAAAGCCTACTGGAGTGAAGGTTTATGACTGATTGACATCAGGCTTAACAGGATTTGCCCTTGTCTACACTGACTGAAAAGTCATGGTCAGCCTTGTGCTAAGTAACTTGACTCTTCAAAGTCATGTTCTAACAATCTCTCCCGTTGAAGCTATTCCACTTTGGATAAATACTTACATGGTCATTGGGCCAGAGAGAGCATGAGAATCATAGGTGCCAACTCTGTGGGTGCTCCGAGGCTGTAGCACCCACAGAAGAAAATAGTGGGTGCTTAGCACCAACCATCAGCCCCCCTATCAATGCTTGCCTTTCCCCTCAGAGCCTCCTGCCTACCAGCGGCCCTGCTAATCAGCACCTCCGCCCCCAGTGCCTTCCACCCAGTTGATCAGCGCCTCCCCCTTTCTACCTGCACTTCCTGCCCGCTGTGATCAACTGTTCCATAGCATAGAGGCGGCGCTGGAGGGAAGAGGCGAGCAGCAGGAGTCAGGTGTGCTCAGGAGAGGGAAGAGGTGGAGCAGAGATGGGGCCTGGGGCACAGCTGGGAGAGGGAGCATCCCCCCCTTCAGCATTTTAGAAACTCAGCACATATGGTGAGAATGACTCTATAGCCTAATAGTTAGAGAACTCACTTAGGAGGTGGGAGACCTAGGGTTCTGGCCCTTGTGCCAATGACTCTTTATCCAAAGGGCAGCAACTTCAACAGGAGAAACTGAAGAAGTCCCACATCAGACTATTCCACAGCCCAGTGGCTAGTGCACTCTCCTGAGGTAAGAGACCCCTGTTCAAATCCTTTCTTCCCCTCAGGCAGAAGGGGGAAATGAAACTGTGTCTTCCACAGCCTGGGGGAGTACTCTAATCACTGAGTTAAAAAGCTATAAGGGAGGCATAATCCCCTTCTCCTCCAGATTTTGAATGGGCCCCTCTGTACACCTACTGTACTGGGCCTTGTATGCAAGACAGGCATTCCCTTGCCTATCTTTCCTCATGTGAGGATCTTGCTGGGGCTCATGTCTGAGACAGGCATCCAGATGCCTAGTGTGAGGCAACAGTGTTCATGCCCAGTTCAAAAACTTAGGCACTTCAAGAATTTTTGCAGCAAAAATTTAGATGTTGAGTGAGTTTAAGTGCCTAAAGGCTTAGGTAGCAGCTGAATGGGGGCTTGGCATTTCTTAGTTGTGCCTAAAACTGGGATTAGGCATCTAAACCAGGGGTTTAGGTGCCAAAGTTCCTTTGTGGACCTGTGCATCAGTCTCTCTGTGACAGTTCTCCTCCACCCCACTATAAAAATGAAGATAAAGATACTTCCCTACCTCAGAGTTGTTTGAAAAGATTAATTAATGTTGTGAGGTCCTTGGATTCTACCGTGATAAAGGAATACTCCGCTCTCAATGGTATTTGAACTAGTCGCTGCAGTTTTCTTTCAAAATGTACTATCTATCATTTGAAGGCTACTGGTTGTCCCTAGCAGAGATCAGGTCAGCACTTGGCACAGCTGTCCTCATCTGTCAGCCAACCTTCTGGTATTCCAAAAATTAAATATTGGCTTTAAATCTTCTTAACACCATTAGCATTTTTGTTTTACAATTATTGGTGAAGCTAGTGTCCTCACAAATATAAAAGAGTGCGTGCTTGGTGAGCAACAGACTGATAGGGAAACAGTCCAGTGCAACCTCCATACAACCATGTGCCCTGTGGTAAATCCTGGAGAACTGGCAGGTATGGTACTGTAGGCAGATAGATCATTGGAGCAGGATCAACTCTACTCCAGCATTATAAAGAAAGATCCTATCTTGCTGATAAATTAGAGAATATGCTTAATGAAGGAGAGACTATAAGGTGACAAGAGTATTGGAAATGAATGTAGAAAAATGGAAACATCATAACACAAAATTGGCAGCACAGAGGACTAAGTGATTAGGCTGCGGTAACGAGTGTAGCCGAGTGTATTCTCTGGCCAGCTGGTGAGCGCAGAAAGGGAGCACAAGGAAGTCGTGAAATGAAAAGCACAGGCAGGATGCAGGTTGTGGGGAAGCCTAACTCAAAAAAGTAACATGTATTGAACCGACCCTGCCAAAATAGTAATCGGTTGGAAGGTGAAGGGAGACAAACTCCCTTAACCTACAAATTCTGCAAAGCAGCACAAAGAAGTGAAAGCATCTTTTGGAACCAAAAGAGGGATAAAAGACGAAGAAGGAAAGAAAAATGGATGGCAAGCAAGGGAGAAGAGAATGAGACAATTATCCTTTCTTCCTTCTGTTTCTCTCTCGCCTTTACAATTTTCCCCTCTCCTCCCTAATGTCTCCTCTCCCTTCCTCTCTTTTCTGTCATTTCCCTGCTCTCACTTTCTGTTCCTCTGTCCTCTCCTCTATTGTTTCCCCATTTCCCTTCCATTATACCTTCCTCCTCTCTTCCTCAGTTTTCCCTTCCCAAATTTCACTACTTGAAAAAACAACAACAAAACACAGTATCTTTTGTTAAGAGTTGCTAACACTATCCTGTCCCTGGTCTGCTATTCTTGCACCCCCATTGCCACGCTGTTGTGTGGCTGACATAATTCAGGTAGTCTCAGTGTTGTGGGATGGTCATATCTAGAGAACACAAGTTGTTATAGAAATAAGTGGCATGGCACTGAACTCCCAATGGTAAGTGGTACCAAAATGAGAAAATGCCATACTGTACCAGTACACGTGGCAGGTATGGAAATAGAAATTTGGGAAGGAGCCCAGAGAAGTAAGAGGGATAGGCAGAGAGGTGACAGTAACCAGAGACAGTCATCAAGATCAACATCTTTTCATCAAAGTAAGAGAACAAGGAGGTTATTGCTGTAATATTTGCAAGATAAAAGGTGCCTGATCAGATGTGGCATTTCCTTGACCTCTGAAGCAATTAAATGTATTTTTGTGGAAGGCGTAGACCATGTTTTCTTCTACTGTAGACAATGTAAACAAGAAGAAAACCTTTCACATTTCACCCCAGGTGTCCTGTGCTGAGACAGTGTCTTGTCCTAAAGCAGTAGACAAAGAAAGGACACATTGAGGATGTATTGTCAGGATAAGATGTTTAAAGGGCCTTGGGAGTAAGATCGGTTGGACTAGCTGAGGGTATGGCTACATTAGAAATTTCAAAGCGCTGCCCCGGCAGCGCTTTGAAGTGTGAGTGTAGTCAGAGCCGCAGCTGCTTGTAAACCACATCCCTTATGGGTGTAGCGTCCAGCGCTGCCGCCCTGATTACACTGACACTTTACAGCGCTGCATCTTGCAGCGCTCAGGGGGGTGTTTTTTCACACCCCTGAGCGCGAAAGTTGCAGCGCTGCTAAAAGTGCCAGTATAGCCAAGCCCTTCAGACAAGAACATCTGTATCCATGACAGAGAAATTTTCTAGAACAAGCTGATCAGGCCTGGCTAGAACACAGTGATGGATTTTTAAAAGGTGGATATTTCCATGCTAAACCCCATGGCCTGAGCCTTATGTTGGCACCACACAGCTCGGAGCAACTGGCACAATAAACCACAATCCAGATTTTTTCAGCTTAAATGGCTTTACATTCAAACAAGCAAATTAACCATAAATAAGGGTGGGGGGGGAATATTCAAAGAAAGAATAAACTGCAGATAATAAGTACCAATCTGGTGTCGAACGCAGCCCAAAATACGAAGTGAGTGTAAAGCGCTGCCGGACGAGGATGACAGAGCACTTTACATCCACTTGCAACGGCGTAATAGCTATACCTATTTTAAAAGATCATGTTTTAATCTAAACACTTGTAAGAGATTTAAAACTCTTCTATATAGTTCAATATCCCTCATCCAACATTTTTCTCTCCCAAGAAGCCTCTATGGTGCTTTTGTAAATAACAACAACAGCTTTTGATACGGTCTCCCACAGTATTCTTGCCAGCAAGTTAAAGAAGATTGGGCTGGATGAATGGACTACAAGGGCGGGTAGAAAGCGGCTAGTGTGGGGATCGACTCAACAGTAGTGATCAGGCTACAATGTCTATGTTGGGCAGCCGGTATCAAGCGGAGTGCCCTAGGGGCAGGTTTTGTTCAGCACATCTTTATTAATGATCTGAAGGATGGGATGAATTGCACCCTCTACAATTTGCAGATGACACTAAACTGGGGGGGCAAGTAGATACGCTGGAAGGCTAGGGATAGAGTCCAGAGTGACCTAGACAAATTGGAGGACTGGGCCAAAAGAAATGCGGATGAGGTTCAACAAGGACAAGTGCAGAGTCCTGCACTTAGGAACAGAAGAATCCCATGCACCACTACAGACTAGGGACGGACTGGCTAAGCAGAGTTCTGCAGAAAAGGACCTGGGATTATAGTGAATGAGAAAGCTGGCTATGAGTTAGGCAGCGTGCCCTTGTTGCCAAGAAGGCATAATGGCAATATTGCTGGGTATTAGTAGGAGTATTGTCAGAAGATCGAGGGAAGTGATTATTCCCTCAATTTGGCACTGGAGAGAGCAGCACCTGGAGTACTAGCGTCCAGTTTTGGTTCCCCCAACTACAGAAGAGGATGTGGACAAATTGGAGACCGTCCAGCGAAGGGGAATGAATGAATTAGGGAGCTGGGCAAATGGCTTACGAGGAGAGGCTGAGGAAACTGGGGCTTATTTTTAGTCTGCAGAAGAAAGAGTGAGTGGGGATTTGATAGCAGCCTTCAATCTACCTGAAGGGGGGTTCCAAAGAAGATGGAGCTAGGTTGTTCTCAGTGGTGGCAGATGACAGAACATGAGCAAATGGTCTCAGTTGCGTGGGGGAGGGTCTAAGGATGGATATTAGGAAACACTATTTCACTAGGAGGGTGGTGAAGCACTGGAATGGGTTACCGAGGGAGGTGGTGGAATCTCCATCCTTAGAGGTTTTTTAGGCCTGGTTTGACAAAGCCCTGGCTGGGATGATTTAGTTGGTGTTGGTCCTGCTTTGAGCAGCGGATTGGACTAGATGACCTCCTGAGGTCTCTTCCAACCCTAATGTTCTGTGATTGTTAATTTCCAGCCTTTGGGCCAGATTTCATCAGTCTCTGCTCAGGGAAAGGTCCTGTTGAAGTTAATGGAAGTCTTGCCACCAGATGGACTATGGAACAGTGCCCAGATTCTCTCTTCCCAGTTCTTGGAACAGAGGGCTGGTTTGCTTTGGGAGCAGTGCACGCTTGGCTTGTGGGATTCATAATTTAAACTTCATAAAAAGCATGGCTCTCAGTGATTCATGTTATTTGACTAAAGGAATCTGCATGCTCCAGTCCTGCCTGTTACCAATTTGAGGGGATGTGGTGGGGTGTGTATGGATGCATGAAACAAAATGGATTCTGAATTTGAAAATTGCCAATTATGTTGCATCACACAGCTCAGAGCACTGGCACAATGATAAACCACAATCCAAATTTTTCAGCTTAAATGGCTTTACATTCAAACAAGCAAATTAACCATAAAATAAAGGGTGGGGGGGGGAATATTCAAAGAAAGAATAAACTGCAGATAATAAGTACCAATCTGGTGTTGAATGCAGCCCAAGATACCAATTGTTTTAAGTCACGACAAAGACAGCTGAATGCTCATCTTGTGGATACAGAGCATGGATGATTGCTTGCCATGAGTATCTTCTCTCACAAATAACAGTTTTTTCGCTCTTAATTTTCTGCTAAATTGGAAGCTAACTGCTTCCCACATTGTCATCGGAACACCTGCAGCTGTGCTGGATTTCTGCGCACCATTTCTTTTAGGTAAAACAGCACTCCGTTTCCTTCAGCTCATCATTATGCTGATGTCTTCCTTTCATTGCGCTGCAGCACTAATGATTCAGGCAGGCTGGTCAGTCATTAAGTGACAAGCAAATGATACCGTATGCAACGTGTGACTAATCGGTCTGAACAAATGAAATCACAGACTTGCTTTTCCCATCATTCATTTCACAAACAGTAGCAATGTGGTGCACAGCAGGTAGTTCAGTTAAAACCAGCCTTGTAAAACAAATTTTGTGCAGCCGTTTAAGTGCATTGTGATGGTCTGATGCTTCAGTTAGTAGGCTGTGCCCAAGGGAATTAAGGAGATTTGGGTAGAGGGAAATGGGGAGGAGAAGAAATCCTCAGTACATACATTACAGTAATTGAAGGTTTGGTATCTTATTGGTAAGATTTTCATTTGTATGGATCTCAGAAATGACTATTGGATTAGCAAGCCCAAAACATACAGAACATACACAGAGCTCATCAGGATAGAAGGAGAAACACTTTAAACCAAGGTGTCTCAATATGCATATTTAATATAGAACTATAAAGACAGATTTGGTAAGTCAAATTATTGCAAACATTTACTGGGTGTTGGCATGGATCTAAACATATAAAAATGTAATGGTTGAGTCCTGCCTTACTTGTACACCCAAACCCCTCATCCACTGATTTTAATGAAGTGTTTTTCCCCTGGCAAATAAAGCCAAATAATAGTATTAAAATAACATCAATAGTTTACATCCACTGAACTTAGAGTTTCATGGAATAATTCCATCATTATTAGAATATTGCTAATATTAATAGAGGCAGTGGTTATCTAAAACCATGTTCTGACTGGACACCTGGACTGCTTTGGTGATGTCATAACTATGCCCAATTGGGAACGCATGGCCCAGGAGATCAGGAAAATCTTTTAGTTCATTATGTTAAAAAGAGTTCTAACAGATATTTATGAAGCAAACGAGTAGGGAGAGCTCTAGCCTATTTAATATTTTTATCAGTGACCTGGAAGAAATGATAAGATCATCAGTGATAAAGTTTGCAGATGTCACAAAGTCTGGGGAAGTGGTAAATAAGGACACAATTCAATAAGGATGTTGATAAACTGGAGAAGATTCAGGGAAGAGCCTGATTAGAGGATTGGAAACAGGCCTTATAGTGATAGACTCCAGGAGGTTAATCTATTTAGTTTATCAAAGAGAAGGTGAAGGGGGTGACTTGATTAAAGTTTAGTAGTACCTACCTGGGGAACAAATATTTGATAATGAGCTCGTCAACACAGCAGTCAAACGTATCACAAGATCAAACGGACGGAAGTTAAGGCCAGGTATATTTATACTAGAAATATGGTGCAGGTTTTTAAACAGCGAGAGTAATTAAGCACTGGAACAATTTACCAAGGGTTGTGGTGGATTCTTCATCTCTGGAAATGTTTAAATCAAGATTGGACATTTTTCTTGAAAGAGATGCTCTAGTTCAAACATGAATTAATACACGGAAGTCCTATGGCCTGTGTTACATGGGAAGTAAGACTAGATGATCGCAATAGTCCCATCTGACTTCTGCTATTAAATTAATCGATTATTTACACCCCTTCAGGCTGTGCATTAATAAACTACTAGTGCTTTTCTCAGGAAACTGAAGGAACTGCCTTCAGCCTCAATATTAGAAGCTGGCTGTTAACACAGATAGTCTAAAGCCTTCCTGATTTGATCCTTTTTACTAAGTAATGTCAGTACCTCCATTTCTACATAATGCACAGGTAGACCCTCATCACTGAAACAAACAAAATACATTTCTGCACCCATTAGGTTACTGACTGGGGAGACAATGCAGAGGGCACTTTGTGGGGATGGGAGCTGAGGAGAGGGCAGATGAGGTGGAGAGAAGGAGAAGCTGAAGGCTTGATCCTGCAGGGTGCTAAGCACTCTGGCCTCACTCCAGCAAAACATTTAGCACATGCTAAAATTTAAGTATATGTCTAGTTCTATGGAATTAGAGGCGCTGCAGTTACTGAGCACCTTTGAAAATCAGGTAACTTGCTTAAGTGCCTAAATATTGATTTAAGAGCCTGTCAGCCAGGTCTGAAAGCGTTGACGTTATTTTCTTGTTTTGACTCTATGGCTTATGAGTGATCTTTGAGCTAAAGCTGGGCAAATAGTGATGCTACAAAATATGTTTTTCCTGTTAATAGTTGTAAGTAGTTGGGGTAAAAATGAAAGAGAGATTTTCGCCTATTTCTATTGAAGGTTTTGTTTCCTTAACATACTGTAACATTGGACTTCATATTTATACAATTCGTTTCCTCCTCCAAAGAAAAAAGACATTGCAATGACCAAAATATTCTGATTTTACATGGGAGTATTTTGCATGCCCTCTAAAGTATTTTACTGCTGATCTTAACACACTTTTCCATTCGGGCACTTATTAATACTTAATCTATAGTTAATAAGCATGATAGAAAGTAATGCTTCCTGTGACTTTCTGTCTGTTCCACAGCTTTGTACTAAGAACTCACTGGTACATTTATATGGAGAATGGTAATGGAGCAATAGCAGACTGAGACAATGAAGGGTCCATTGGAGTTTTTTCTTTGTTTTAAACAAAGACTGCAAACTTCAGATCAATGTTCAGACATTTCCAGAAGTCTTCTGTTTCATTCTCTTTCCTTTTAAAAGTACTGCAATTGAAAACAAGAAATACAAAGGAAGATGTCCCCATGGCTTTCACTCAGATAGTAACATATTTGTATAGACTTTGTGGTTTAATTACTCTCATATTTTTGTTGTTTTTCCCCCTTTGGTTAAACAAGAAGTCTCCACATTGCTGTGTGATCTTTGTATCTATGCAGATTAGATGTGGAGCGTGAAGAAACTTGCAACAGCTTCATAAATCAGGGCATTAAGAAATCAGTCACACTCTTTTTCCAGTTAGCAAGTTACTACAACTACGGTGACCAGACGTCCTGATAAAATCGGGACTGTCCCGATTTTGAGGAGTTTGTCCCACGTCCCAACCAGAGTACCATCAGGACGCCATTTGTCCTGATATTTTGTTTCCTGGTCTTTGGCAGCAATTCGGCCGAGAGTCCTTCAGTCCCGGACAGTCTTTGGTGGTATTTCGGTGGTGGGTGCTTCTGTCTTTGGCGGCAAGGTTTAATACTCGCCGCCGAAATACCGCCGAAGACTGTCTGTGACTGAAGGGCTCTCTGCCAAATTGCCACCAAACTCCTGGATGGAGGAGTGTTAAAAAACAAAACAAAACAAAAAAAAAAACAAAACCACCCCCCCTGCTGCAGTCCTGATATTTTCCCCTTAACATCTGGTCACCATAACTAAAACATAACATATTTTAGGCTTCTGGGTTTTCAATTTAGACCAATATTTTCTAGAAAAGACCTGCTGAAATCAAGCAGTTAAAATAAATACAGTTTCAAGTTGAAAAATCTCCAACCTTTTCTACGCCACTCTTACTGGTTATTTAGCATTATCCCTGCAGCTCTTCCAATTGCTTTTGGGTTAAAATATAATTCTATTATTGCTTATTATTTAACTCCAACAATGTCTTCAGCAGGTGCTGTATAAGACTCAAAGACAGTCTCTGCCCTGCAGAGTTTATAAACTAGAAGATTGAAAGAGAAAATAAGACACACTGGGAAATCAGGAGCAGGGAATACCAAGTTATTTTCTTGCGATTATGAACTTGCATTATCTAATAAGTGCATTTTGAGGAGGGATTTGAATGTGGTGCATTTATATTACAGTTTTTAGTAGAATTACTAAAAGGTCCAAACCTGCAAACCCTATGTGAATGTGACTAAGCCCATGTACGTCAGTGAGAGCTTTCCCCTGAATAAGTCCTCCAAGGAAGACAAGAGAACAGGTTTTCTTCAACATTAGAAATGTAAAGAGATGTTATAAATTTTTCAGGCCTGCTTTATGTGTCAAAGATTCACCAAAACCAAAGGCAAAGCAACATAAAAAAATCTAGGATAACAGCATCCCCACCACGGATTTTCTGACCCCAAAATGGTCCAGTACACAAACTACTAACTAGCCAGCACAGTTAGCTTCCACAAGGTAATTGCTACACTCTTCTCCCCCCACACTGCCCATCCATGATAGCTCTCATCCTAGAGTGCTAGCACTGCAGTGTTGGGGCTACTTCATCAAGAGGTATAGGGAAACCTCCTCCTCATTCTGCAGTGTTGAAGTTGCAGCTACTCCTTTCTGGTCTTCAGTACAACTCAACCTATGGTTGTGGTCCAGACACTAGATTGGTCATTATACTCAGGCACCCCCTGGAGCCAGCATCTCCCAGGGGAAAGGAAACATGACTGCTGCAGCAAAAACTCAAACCCCTAAGCTGATTAATCTCTTCACAGGTACTGCAGTGCCAAATCTTCCTCCACACCCTCACCATCTCAGACGAGTCCTTGCTGCTATTCAATAGCTCCAGTAAAAAGGGCTTCTGCTGAGCAAGGAGTAAGAAGTGAGCATTCATCTTGTCTGGCTCCATTTTAAGAGGGCTAGGAAATGGTGCCGGTATCTGGGCATTTTTTGGAGCTTCAGCTCTCCTCCCATAATTCCCCTGTGCAGTACTGCCAATGCCACACGTTCAAAAAATCATGAGTTGGGTCTACAAAAAACACAAGGTTATCTTAAAAACCATGACTTAAAAAAAATACTAAATTCATATTTGTTTTCTTTAAAGTTTGCCTGGTGGTCTGAGCTTTTATTGAGATATCACAGGCCTCCAAAGTGCTATGAACATTTCAGCTTCATTATTCAATCTTCAGTGCATGTACAAAAAAGGGAAGTCTCCCTTCTGGCTCCTCAAAGGGAAACTCCATTTATCTTCTCTGTCCCCCTCCTTTATCACTACCCTTTCCTGCACTCCCCTGTCTCCCTCCTATACTTACATTCCCCAGTCCTCACTCTAATGCTCCCTTAGCGCGATCTGTCTGTTCTTGCCCTGACACCACACCTACACCTCCCCCTGCCTTCCCCATTTCCCTCGGCAGCTCTTCAGCTCCTCACATTACCCTGTCTCCTCAGTGTCCTAGCAGGCCCCTTAACTATACAGTCACAGCCACTTTTCCCTGATGAAACTCTGGCTTAAGTCTTATTGTCAAAAATGGAAATTGGTGACCAACTTTACCAGGGCAGCTTAATTTCCACATGCAGAGACTGCAGGAAGTGGTGGCCATATTGCCTCGCGTTAGCCCATTAAGACTACTGGATGATGACGGACATATTGAAAAAAAGAAAATTTGCAAGAAGGGAGGCAGGAATAAGGAAATAATGTGAAACTCCAGATATCGAAAGACATTGTTTATCCTCCCCACAGGCTCCCACATGGCCTGCCAGGGATGAGTGCCAGGAACTGTGGGATAGGTACCCAGAGTACAATGCAACTGCAATGGTACAGCACAACACAAGTGTGGCTATGGGGCAAAACAAATTGAAAACCATGGGAAGCATGAACACACTGCACCATTGGTCCTTACACTGATGCTATCCTATCAGTTCAATTTACAGCTCAGTTCTCTACGGTAAACACAACCCCAGTACTATCTACTACAATAATATTAAGAGTCTCTCACAAAGAGGAATTGCCTTTTCTCCCTGTGTGTGTGTGTCCCACTTTCTCTGTCTTTATTCAAAAAGAAAGTTAATCCTAGTAATTACAGCTTACTGATTTAAACAGAAAATAATCAATCTGTAGAATTAATATTCTTCTACAGGAACTTGCTACTGCTCTGTACAATATTGATTTATGCCACACTACAAGAGACTCAAACACACTTGTTCGATTTAGTTCTTTTTAAAATATTGCATAGTGGCATGAAATTCAAAATGAAAGCTATAGCTTTTGTATCAAATCACCTAAGCAAAAAAATGAGATATCCAAATTTTAAACAATAACTAAACCATGATTTTACATGAAATACTGCAAAACCTACATGCAGCTGTGTGTGACTTTTATAGAGAGCAGTGAGGTGTCTAACATTATTTTTGCTCTATTAAAGAAAATAAATCAGACAGATTTATATTTGTCATGACTAAAACACTGCTTCATAGTTATTACAGAGCAATGGGCAGAAGGGTTGAGATACAATTCTAAACAGAGAATTCCCTCCAAAAAATAAAGATTGGATCAAGCCATCTCTCTAATTCCTTCTCTTTTCAAAATTTGTGTCCCCCCATCCCCCGAAAAAAAACCCTCTTCTTTCTCTCCCTGAATCCTGTCCTGACACCCTTTAATTAACACTCTTTTTTTGGTTGGCACTATGTACTGTAGGTTGCTTGCATGACTGGATTCCTACCCCTGCAGTGCTATTAGGCACCCTGTGGAGCACAAACAAAAAGCCCCAGAAAGCCTGACCCAACTATTTTCCTATGAATAGAACAGCCTTTCTTTACTGAGATAAAAGCAGTGTGAGTGCGCCTGTGTGTTGTGTTTGGATAGGGAGGAGATATACATCTAGACATAAATATAGTGTGTGTGGGGGGGGGGAGGGGGCAAATTTCTGAATGTGCTGCAGATTGAAATCTTTCTAAAGCTGAACATTCTCATCTTCAAGACTGTCTGGAATAGTTCTCAAACTGGGGCAGAAAGAGTCTTAGGAAAGCCTTTGAGCTCCAGCTTGCCTTTGGGCAACGGTCTCACCAACACAGCACTGTGAATAGCCTGCCAGGCTTCCTCTGACCTGCTACTCATAGTATGGGATACACAGTTCCCAGCTCAGGATCTTCAACTAGCCTGGCACTGCCTTCCTGATGGCATGAACCAAGGTGTGCAGCAGCTTTTCCTCCCAGTGGGTATGCTCTGCTCTTGTGCTGATTACAACTCCCCAGGAGGGCAAATGGGTCTGTCCTTCAGTGAGGACGGAAAGGTCAGTATCCCAACCAGGGGTGGCTCTAGGAATTTTGCCGCCCCAAGCACAGCAGACAGGCTGCCTTCCGCGGCTTGCCTGTGGGCGGTCTGCTGGCCCCACGGCTTCCGCCGAAGCCGCGGAACCAGCGCACCCTCCGCAGGCAAGCCGCCGAGGGCAGCCTGCCTGCCGCCCTCACAGCGCCGGCAGAGCGCCTCCCCGCCACTTGCCGCCCCAAGCACGTGCTTGACGTGCTGGGGCCTGGAGCCGCCCCGATCCCAAAATATCAAGCACTACATTACAGATGAGAGATGCAAGGAAGAGAGTAAACTTTCCCCTAGATTTACCTCCTAAATGAACCTCAAAACCAGGATAATGGATCTGCAAAGATGCTTAGTGGTCACCTAGATATTCAGGTGACTGATGAATTAAAAATACTTGAGATAAAGGCTTGGTCTACTCTTACAACATACAATGGCACAGCTAATGTCAGTGGGTGAAAAAACCCCACACTCCCTACTGACATAGCTATGCCAACCCTCAACAAAGACACAGCTATGCGGACAGAAAAGTGCTTCTGGCAGCACGGCAAACGTCGTTCAGGGAGGTGATATCACTGAGCCGACAGGAAAATTTGGGGGTTATGCTGGCATAGGCTCTGTAGAGTAGACACAGTCAAAGATACTCCAGTACCTGCCTATTTGACATCCAGGGACTATATAGGGCCAGATAGCACCAGTATAGCACGGACCAGCATTAAGGGCCATGCAGAGCTATCCAAGCCCCAGTGAAGACCATGGAAAGATTGTGTCATCAACTGCACTGGGAGAATCAGACCCACTCTCTGCTGGCAGCTGGGCTTTTCAAAGCACTTAACTCTTCTAATACTGTAGCTAAGAAATCAAGATAAGTGAGGTTCATTACAAACTCCTAATTTAGCTCTCCAGGAAAAATGAAAGATTAAAACGCTGGCATGGCAATGTGAAAATGCTTTTGAAAGACACAGCTGGGCCAGGTGGGTGTTGGGAAGAGCATCTGGACAAGAAAGCACATTAAAAAAAAAAGATGCTGGGCGTGGGGATACAAAAGCAAGAGATGCTGGAAGGAGTAAGGCAGCTAACGATTTGAGAGGGGGAAAGCAGCAAAGCCGCTCCATTCTTCAGTCCCTGTGTAATGTCCAGCTAGCAGCTCCTTCTCTTTTATAGCAGTGAGGCTGCTGCTCAGGCACCTCTGCTGATCATAGCTGTGGCAGGATGGTATAGGGAGAAAGGACATCTTTTAAACAGGTGGACTGGAACCTGCCTATGTTTGACACATTAAAATCAACATCTTGATTTCTACTTGGTATTTAATCAGCAGGGCAGATCCCAAAATCACTGTTGCTGTGTGTTCACTGACAGATGTGCCCTACAGTAGGCAGAGAGGGAGAAGTGGCCCATTTTGCAAGATAAGTTTTGTTTCTTAGGATTACATAGGTTTCCACTTTATTCCCATATAAATTCTGTCACTGGGTGGCAGGCCCCTGTAAATGAGGCAGGTCCAGCTCCCATGTACCAGAATAAGCACTCTCAGTTTGGCTAATTAAGAGGATGAGGCAGACCTAGTGGTTATAGAAGACCAGACCTGGAGCAGGTCATCTCTGGTGAAAGCTGCAGAGAGCTCTCTACAGGTCCTGCCTGGAAAGAGGGAGGAATTCTCAGGAAGCCAGGGGAAGGACTAGCCAGATGGTCTACCTCAATCACCACCACTGCCAGGAACTGTCTGGAAAAAGGTTGGGGATAAGGAAGCCAGCCAGGAGAGGAGCTATTTGGCTGGCCTGTCTGAGCCAGAGAGCCAAGGCTGGAGAGGTCTGAAGGCAGAGGGAGATACCTGCTGGCTCTGGCAGGCCAAGAGTTGAAACCAGAAGGTCAGAGAGGGCTGAAAGGACACCTGGGCTGAGCTGGAGAGATGCTGTGGCTTTACTCGATGCACTCTCTGGACTATGGCTGTGGGACTTGGTGTTGGGACTTGTCTTCTTACAGTTTATGTGCATGGGCTTTTATAATAAATAAATCCCACAAGGATAATATTTGTTCTTAAAGACTATTTGGGCTATTTGTGGGTCTCCCAAAGAGGAAACCTGAGGCAGGCACGCCTGTTGTGCTGTGGCCTGCTGCAGGAGGGTGCACCAGGCAGGGCCACCTGTGACATTGTGGTGGAGAATGTGGGCATCTCAAATCAGCCGCTGGCAAGAGGGGTATAGCAATGCAGATTCCAGGGAGAAATTATCAGGGAGCTAGTAGAGGGCTAACTTGCTGCCCTTCCTGAATCAAAACCAGTGCCAGGAGGCTGAAAAGGGGAGGTTAGCAAGACAGCAGAGGGGCTAGCCAGCTGTCCTTCCTGAGCCAGACAGACATGGGCAGAAAAGGATGAAGGTTGAGAGCAGCAGAGGGAGATATTAACTGGTTTTTGGAGCCAGAGACCCAGGGTGCACCAAGGGACACCAGGACTGTATTTGATATATTGCCTGGATTATGGTGTTGGGATCGGTCTTGTGCATGGAGTTTTGTGGGGTTAATTTATTAGAAAAGTGTTATTTGTATCCAGAAGGATGCTTTGGACTATCTCTGGGGAGTCTGATAGGCGTGCCAGTCATGCTGCGGTCTGCTAGTGGAGGGTTCTCCAACCAGGGCTGCCCTATGACACTCTGTTTAAAGACAGACAGTGAAGGGGAAAAACAGATTAAATTCTGGCCCCACTGAAGGAAGTGGGAGTTCTGTGGTTGAATTCAATGGAGTCAGGATTTCACCGCATATTTCTGAAGGTTGTCAGAGCTTTTTGATTGTTCAGATTAACTGACTAATGAAAACTTGGGTGGTTTAAGTGATCATTATTCTTTCTTATTTTTAAGATAGTTAACTGCAGTAGCTACATACACTGCTATGAACATCATGACCATAACTTGGTATGAGATGTGAAGAATTATCTTTTGGAACACTTAGAATTTCAGTTATGTTGTATTACTGCGGTTCATTTTAGCTCTGCTCCCCCATTCTCTCACAGCTGCAGTTAGTGACCATAGTTTAACTGATTGGCACTTCCCCTACCACACCGGCTGAAACTGTATGGTACCGGAGTTGCACTAAAACGGTTTTCTCCACAGAACAATAGGCTGTAAAGTACATTACAGAACCACAGCTGTTGTGTTCACCCAGCAACATCCTGTACATTGTTGTGAGTACTTTATCCTCTATTACCATATCACGGTAACGGATAAGAACAGAATTACTGAACAAAATATAAAGAAATTTGATAAAGAGGGGAAGCGTAACAGTTGCTAAGTAGCAGATAATGCCTAGAGCTAGGCGCTACCTTTACAGAAGGTATATAGGTCCTAAAATATGGCTCCTGTGATATTCTTGGAGAGGACACATAATCCAGTGTTTAAGCCACCAGCCAGACTAGAAATCAGGAGAGTGAGGTTCAGCTCCCAGCTCTGCCGCACACTTCAGGGATGACCTTGTGCAAGTCTTTTAATCTGTGTGTGACCCAGAAGATAAAATAAGGATAATACTTCCTTCCTTTTTTCCACCCTTTTGGTCTTTATTTATACAAGAAGAGTAGGCAGTAACTCTCTTATTATATGTATGAAAAGCACTGAGCATAATGGGACTCTGACATAAATTGGGACCCTAGGGACTAGATATTTTAATCCAATCAGTCAGTGGAGAAAGAGAAAAGAAAGGGGGAAAAGCTATTTTCAAAACTTTAGTGGTGAGAACGGAAAGGTGTGCTTAAGGAAGTCAGTCACAGTAAGTGCCAAGGGATCCTGATGTTTGTGGTGCCACCAGCCAAAATCTCTTTTGGTGCCTCACTGCCCAAATTAATAAAGGTCTCGTTAATAAAGGTGCTGTTCTCCCACCCCTTTCAGGCGCTCAAAACCCTCCCCCCACCACACACACCCACACATAACATTAGTAGAGCAGTGATCTTTGGGTCACTGTTGTCCAGTGGTGCTCTTAACCTACTGCCCCAGTGATTTCATTCAGAATGGGAAATCCTAAATTGTCCTTATGAATCCTTTTATGGGATTAGAAACCAGAGGGTGACTAACTTCTAAAGTAGGAGGCAGAGTGTCTCACCCTAAGCAAAGCTTCCAAGACACTGGCCATGTGGACATCTTTGGACTAGATTCGCAAAGGACCTTAGGTGCCTAACTGCCACTTTAGGCACCTGAGTCCCAGATTTAGGCATCACTGATATTCACAAAACCCCTGCTCAGCTGCCACCTCACCCAGTGTCTCGGTTTTTAACCAAAAAAGTTCTCTAGGTGCCTATGTTGCTGCCTCTGGACCTGTGCACTGCTACCTCATGCTGTATGCCTGGGAGCCTAAGCCCCATTACCATCCAAGAGCCAGAGGAAGATAAGCAAAGGGGAGCCTAACTTGCCTGGTAGGTGTGCTCAGAAGCCATCTAGCTCTACAGAAAACAGAGAGGGGAGGAGGAAGAAAAGGAAGCTCTCCCTCAAAACTTTTAGCCCAATGATTAGGGCACTCACCCGAGATGTAGGGTACTCTGCCTGATGGGAAGGGACTTGAACAGGGTTCAGCCACCCCTTGAGTGAGTGCCTCACCCCATGGCTATGGTGCATTTGCTCTGGCCCAGGTAATATTTAAATTTTCAGTTATTTAATGGAAGAGGAACAACTTCAAGTGGAGAGACTGAGGGAGCCCCACATCAGAATATTCCATAGCTCAGCGGCTAGGGCACCCCCCGGAGGGGGCAGATACATGTTCCAATCCCTTCTCCCTCTCGGGTGGGGAGGGCACTTGAATTGGTAGTCTTCCACTTCCCCCATGAACATCGTAATTATTGGGCTAAAAGTTATGAGGGAGATCATTATCATCATCATTCTCCTCTCCACCCTAGCCACCTGGCTCCAGGAGGGGCTACCCAGCTACGAATGCCAAGCAGAGATAGATGCCTAATTCTTCAGAGGAGCACAGAGCTCAGCATATCCCCCTCTCCATAGCATCTCCCATTGGCTAGCTTAGGTGGCTCCCTGCCCTTTGGGAATGCCATTTTAGACCCTCTGTCTCTTCATCACCATATAGGGAGCCTAGCCACCAAACCCAGGCTTTGTGAATCCTAGTGATTTTTCTAGATGCCTAAAGGTAAGCATCACCACACCAAAGTTTCTTTGCAAATCTAGCCCTTTGTGTCCTCAGTCTGTACAAAGCTGTACCTTATGAAAAGCATTTCCTACTGAGTGCTATAGGACCTGATCTTGTTCAAGTCAATGTCAAAACTCCTATTGACTTCAGTGGATGTAGGATTGAGACCCTGCCACTGTATGTGATTCTAGCCACTACCATCACCCCCTATCATTTTAGCCCTACCCAGGTGTAAAGGACTCTAATCATTGCCAAGCCTTCGCTAATAAAGACCACTGTCCACAAAGAACTGAAATACCACTTGTGTCTATGGCAGTCTCAACATGCAGTATATAAGTCTTCTGAAAGACTGGGATTGATCTTTGTACATGCTAAACAGACATCTAACCATTCAGTAGCTAGCTTCATCAATTCCAATCTTTTAAGCTGCATAGTAATGATAATTTCTCCTGCTCAATGAAAAGGAAGAGTCTTCACCTTCTCCACCAGCTGGCAAGAGGGAAATGCCATCTCTAGTGCATTGGATAGCCATTTCATTATTAGTTTCAATCCTGACTTATGGAGCTCAGAAAGTTAGGTATTTTTAGAGGATCAGTTCTGATTATTAGCGGTAATTGCTACATCTACACAGTCCTTGGCCTCTCTCTTTAGACTGCTAGTAAGGGTACCAATTGTGATGGTTTCTAGAATATGGACGCTTGTTCACTAGGAATTGAGAAAGAGACTAACTTTGCATAAGCCACTGGACAATCACCAGCTGGTAATTTTTGAACAAGATCTGATTTGAATTGTTGACCTATTCTAAAAGGACTTGTCCCAGGCCCTGAGTAATCAGCAGCATAGCCAAGATTAGAACTCAGAAGCTTCTGACGGCTAGATCTGTGTTCCAGCCCCTAGAGTATGTTGTATCTCCCTCTCAGCCATCCAGTCATCATATGATTATCTTTGTCTTTATACAGAAAAAAGAGATGGAATAGAACTGAGCTTTATCATCTCTGAAACATGAAGTACATTTACCCCAGCTTGTAGATGGAAATATATCAAGACAAGAACCTGAATGATGAGACATGGAATTTCTACCATATTCCATAGGTTTCATTGTTCTATTGTTTTATCTATTAAATGCAGCCTGTTAAATATGAAAGCTAATTCTTCTTCCTTAGCAAATTGCCAGCACTATTATGATGGGTCTCACGCTTTCTCTTCTTTGCGAGGGGGTGGGGGGTTTCAGGATGCCATTTCTTGCACCTAAATTGGAATATTAATTGCCCCACTAGTGTCCTAGAGGAGGGGAGTGGAGAGGGAGGGACCTGGGCCTGACCTCTACTCCAGGTCCCAGCCCAGGGGCCCTGAGGATAGTGGTGAACCACTTGAACTGATAGTTTCTTCCCCTGGGCTACTTCCCTCTCCTGCCCTTCAGCTTGTTGGGGGGCTTCCTGCCCTCCCTCTGCACAAGCCAGGTGCCCCTTACCTAGGGTCTAGGACTTCTTAGCCCACTGCAGCACTTGTCCAAACTGTCCTCTGCTTCCCTTCAAACTGTTCTCTGCTCCAACATCAATTCTTTCTGCTCCAACTCCCTCAAACTCTTCTCTGATCCAATATCAATCCTTTCTGCTCCAACTCCCACAATGTCTGATTGAAGCAAGTTAGACTGGCTTCAGGTGCTCTAACTGGCTTCAGGTGCTCTAGTTAATCTATAGCAAACTTTCTTCCCCTTACAGGGAATAAGGCTCCCTTCTAATCCTCTCCTGCTGCCCTCTGGCCATGCTGTATCACATTAGATTGCAGCCTCTCTCATACTAAGACCAGTATTAAATATTTTCTCACTAGGGGCTTGTCTCCAGGGCAAGTTGTCATGTGTCAAGCCAGGGTGTGAATCTACAGTGCACCAGCTCGCCACACAGTAACATCCCATGTAGACACTGCTGCACTGCACTGGAAGTACCATAAATACTAAAGTGTAGTAAACCAAACCACAGTCCAGGATCTCATTTTAGAACACATACACAGAAAGGTGTCACAAAGTATGCACACCCCATCTTATTTTAGGGCTGGTTGGGGTCTATCAGACCATTCCTAGACTGAAGGCAGCATGACTCAGTGGTCAGGGTTAAGATGGCTGCCTCAGGGGATGTGCCATGGCCTGGAGGCCTGAGTCAATACTGTTGCCAGCACAAAGTGCCAGAGGCGAGCAACAGAGGTTCAGGACCCAGTGTGCTCAGCTCGAATAAACACACCAGGGGTGGAGAAGCAAAACACAAGTTTATTTGAGCTCAAATAAGGTGCGAGGGAGAATGCAATCTCAAATCCTGCACACCTAAAACAAGCAGTTTCTTCCTTTTATATCCCAGTTGTTTACTACAAAACTTTTTCTTGCTGACTAACTGATCTTTCACTCCCCCCTCCTTTCCCATCCAGCTGCAGTATCTTTTCTCACTCAATCTTTTTGTCTTCCCCCTCCCTCTCCCCTTTCTGCTGCAGAGACATGTATGCTGTATCTAAGAGTGGCCTTGAAACTTGCTTCAATTTAGCTCCAGTGTATTACAGCAGGGAACTGGCTATTACAATCAAAAAACTAACTGCTGACATTACATTTTACAGCTATTAACACATTAGGTTACACTAGGTTACACAAAGTGTTAAACATGGAGGAACAATGGTTCATTGAGGCCTGAGCAGGAGGGCTTTATTGACATTCGTGGTCTTCCATTTTCCCGAGTTACCTAGATTTATGCCTAGTGACACTAACAATACCACTGCCTTTGAGGCCAGGTCTGCGCAGCCTAGTGGCCAGAATCAGGGAAGCGGGCCACCACCTAGGGGTGGGTGGTGGCTGGGGTAAGGGGGCTCAGGCCCTCCCTCTCCACTGGGTCCTACCCCGGGGCCCTGTCAGCAGTGAGTGTGGTCACCACCCAGTCAGCAAGGATCCTACTGCAACACACTGACATTCTTCAGGTGGGAGATACCACTCACCCTGCCTCCCTGGGCCACTTCCTACTGTGAGTCCTGAAGTGGAGGGCTGTTGGTTGTCGGGGTCTCCGAGCTCCCCGGCACAGGTAGCTTGTTGGGACTCCAACTCCAGTCGGCCGGACATAGGCAACAGGTCTCCGGTTTGGGCCTTGGGATCTCTGGTTCCTGCAGTCAGGGGCTGAAGCAGCTCCTGGGCTGGAGCCTCCATCAAGCATCCTTCCTCCTCAGTGATCAGCCCAGAATGAGCTGGGCTGTTCCCTTTTATACTGAGGCAGCAGTTGAAATGTGCTCAGCATAGTCTGAGGGATGGGACTTCTGCTACCCATATATTGTGGGGTTAACCCCATCTCGTCCCATGCAGGGGTATGCGCACCCAGTCACAAAAAGGAAGCCCCTAATTTATAAAATGAGAGAGCTTAACACTAGAGAAGCAGGTTCAGGACTGTTTGAATAAAGTCTATAATGACAGATAATGATTTTACTATAATATCATACACTGTAATAGCGATTCCACAACCTCCCTAGGTAACCTGTTTTAGTGCTTTACTAACCAACCATATGGTTGAAAAGATTTTCCTTAATGTAAATTGGATTAGAATCAGGCTCAGGGTATACTCAATGGAGAGAAATAGGTAAATTAAAAAAACAAACAAAAAAAATAAACACCAACCAACAAAGTCTTGCCTCTATATCAGGAAGGAGAAATGATTGGTAATGCTGCCTTCTAGAACCAAGATTGAATGGTTGCTCTTGGTTTCCCATGCAGATTATGGAACTAACTCCGGGGGTTTCCTGAAAAATGACATTGATACAAGTAGTTTTAATACATGGAACATGCTACCGATCTTCTTAGAGAAGTGGTCCCCAAATTGTGGGGCACACCTCCTAGGAGAGGACAGAGGAATATTCAGGGGGCACAGTAAGGCTCGGCCAGCCCCCTGAGGGGCAGGGAGGGAGTGCCACCCAGCTCCACTCTAGCTCTGCCCTCAGTTGCAGCTCTGGCACTGGCCTAAGCCCCCCAGTTCCCAGCTGAAACTCTGCTCCTGGCCACAGCTCCTGACCCCCAACCGCAGCTGCTGGGGTAGCAAGGACAGGTTCCATTATGGGTAAGAGGAGTTCAACAGAAAAACTTTGGGGACCACTGTCTCAGAGTGTCGAATATACTTCCCAAGAGCTAAAAATTCTGTAATATAACCTACTGTCCAGCATTACAGCTGTTCATAGGAGATCTGGTCAAGTGATAACAGGGGGTCTTTGGCTTGTTGGACTGCTGTTGGCCAGAGAGGAGTGTGTTTAGAATGCATTCCCCAACTACTAGCTGGTAGAAGAACTGCTCTGCACGAAGTGCTCTAGTAATAAGCACAGTAGCCACTAGATGGTACTATAAGACTCCTATTGCACAGGGGAAAGTTGTACATTATAGCTTGGAGATTTTCCTCCCTGTTTTCTTTTCGCAAAGTAGGGAGGACAGAAAAATATCACTCCAATTTTGGTACATGGTGTAGGTCTCTCTTCTCCAGGCAAAACTCTTCAAATCAAGTTAGGATGCTCCATCTCGTCCCTTTCAGACTCGCTACATTTAGGAGCACCTTTCCTGAAGTTATTTTTTAAACCAATGTCTTAGTATATAAAGCACATTTATATTACAAATGCATTTGTATTATTGCCTTTCCACGTTACTGTAGTTTGTGTTATAGGCAAGAAGCCAGTCACTGTTATACTCAAGGAACACTTGCTTGGCAATGTAATATGAGGTATTTCTGTAGCTCCTTACAAATGAGAATCTTAAAGCACTCTATGCACATTCATTAAATGAGTCTCAAAAACAAACCAACAAACCAGAAACCCCCTGTAAGGTATTATCTCTTAGACTGCAAAATCTCCTGGAAAGGGCCTAGTTTAACAGGGACTGGATTAAGTACATTGTCATCACTTAATTTCCATTTTCCCAATGAGAAAACAGAGCTATTGAGTGACATGCCTAAAATTACATAGGAAGTCTGTGGAAGAACTGATTGGAGACCCCAGGTCTCCAGCCTTCAGCTGCTACTTTGCTTAGAGTAGGCTAATAGAAGCACCTACAGACCTCAACCAAGAAAGGGGCTAATTATACCAGTATAAGGCACTAACAGTATAACCGCATCCACATTAGTGATTGTACTAATATAAGCATCTTGGTTACTCCCCACACCACTAACATACATTGCTATAAGGGTAAAACTTTAAAGTGTAGACCAGGCCTCAGCCTGCCTAGAAACATCACTATGTTAGTTACACTCTAACGTTTAAGGGTTTCTTTGCTTTGTACTATACCAATAGTTTCCATTTTGTTAGATAGACAGAGCACTGCCAATATTAACAATAGTTTGAGCGCCACCTTTTAATGCTGTAGCAAAAGTACAGATGGAAAGTCGGGTGTTGAATGGCTCAGGACAGTCATGATGGAACACAGATCCTTCTGTCTCCAGGTAACAGTCAGATCAAACACAGGGTGGTGGCAATAGGACTGAAGTTACTATCAAACAGCTATCTGAATGACATCGAATGAGCTGAATCCATTGTAAACAGAAGTTATCCTTATTGGTAGGCTAAGGAAGGAAGGAAGGGAATAGATGTTGAACTACTCATTCACTCATGAAGATGGTCTCTCTAGGCCAGGTGGTGCCTACTATGTTATTCTAATGCAGTGATACTCAGACCTCAGCGGTTCAGGAGCCAAATTAGCGATCAACATTACCTAAAAGAGCCACAGTAGTAGTGTGAATTCATAGTTTCATTTACTATAGTAATATATATATATATGCGCACATTTAAATTGTATGATGGGAAATATTTAAACTATATAAAATCATCACCACAAGAAGACTGGCCAAGTATTATTATATCAGCTACAGCTGATTAACATAGTAAAAGTCTCCTGATTAATAACTTAAATCAGTGTTTTAATATCATGGGCTGCAAAGAGCCACAGGAGACACATTAAAGTGACACTTGGAGTTTGCGAGCCTGTCAGAGTATCACTGTTCCAGGGGTATGAGAATTTAGGTTTCCAGGGGACTTAATCTGATACTTTTCACAAGCACCAGATTCAGTTAAAAAAATATAAACCAGAAGAAAAGAAATGAAAGGTGGTTTAGCAGAAAGGGTGGTTACTGAAAGTTCAATGACTGGAAGAGTTACAGTGGTTGACAATGGAATTTGTAATCCCGAGAAGATTTTTCAAATGATGCCAGTTTTTTGCTATAGGAAGGAATTTAAACCTTGTGAATAAACAGAATTAAGTAATGCTAGGGGACCAAGCTGCAATATCAAAGAGAAAACTGAACAGTTGTTTGGGGACACAGAGGCCATGCACTGCCAGTCAGAGAGGAACAATGACTAATGCTTGGTGCTCTGTGTATCTCAGATCAGCATTTGTCTTTGTTTTGTTCTAGCCTCTTTCGCTTTCATTTACTTTTGTCCACTTTATAATTGGTTTACTGAGCACGCATGAGAGAACCACCAATGGTCTAATATCTGTCAAGTCTAGGAGAAAGGCAGTGTGGATTCTATTCCTAGCTTTGCATGAGCTTGGCCAAGTCACTTACCCTCTGTCTCATAGGGAAGGTCTACACTTGCGGCAGTATGCGGACACAGACTCATGGGTATAAATAGCAGTACAGACTATGAGGCACTGCTTAAATGAGTAGAGTAGACAGACACACTGGAACATTAGGGAATGTACTGCACATGGTTCTCTACAAACCCAAGCAGTACCTTCCATGTTTACACTGCTAAAAATATCCCACTGCCTTCCCCATGCCAGAGCCTTTCCTCACTGCAGTGAAAGACTCCAATAGCAGGGAAAGGCTCTAGTTCAGTGGTGGGCAACCTGAGGCCCATTAGGCTAATCTGATTGTTGGCCACAAGACATTTTGCTGATGTTGGCCACCTGCAGGCATGGGCCCCCGCAGCTCCCAGTGGCCACGGTTCGCCGTTCCCAGCCACTGGGAGCTGTGGGAAGTAGTGGCCAGCACACCCCTGTGACTCACCGCTTCCCGCAACTCCCATTGGCCGGGAATGGCAAACCACAGCCACTGGGAGATCCGGGGGCCTGTGCCTGCAGACAGCCAATGTCAGCAAAATGTCTCGCAGCCAACAATCAGATTACCCTGATGGGCCGCAGGTTGCCCACCACTGTTCTAGTTGCTCCTCACCACCTTCTCCCACCAGAGTCTTTCACTGCTGTGTGTAGCTACACATTGGAGTGTGGAGTCAGCCTGCTTTTCACTGCTGCGCGTAGCTATATATATGCTATACTCTGCCACAAGCATAGACAAGGCTTTTGTTTCCTCATCTGTGAAATAAGGATAACCACCTGTCTCCCTGGGTGGCTGACGGAATTAGGGCAGGTCTACACTAGAAATGCTACATCAACACAGCTTCACCAATGCAGCTGTGCCACTGTAGCACATCTGGTGAAGACGCTCTATGCTGACAGGAGAGCACTCTCCCATCAGCATAATTACTCCACCTCCATCAGAGGCAGAAGCTATGTCAGTGGGAGAGCATCTCTGCTGACATAGCACTGGTGTGGACAGCTCTTAGGTTGCTGTAACTTGTGTCACTTGGGGTTCATGTGTTTTTTTCACATACCTGGGTGATGCAAGTTAGATCGACTTAAGTGGTAACATAGACCGGCCCTTGGCCAGTTAATGTCTGCAAAGTGTTTTGAGATCTTGGAAAGGAGGTGCAACTGCAATGAAAAATATACCTCTACCTCAATATAACGCAACCCGATCTAACACAAATTCAGATATAACACGGTAAAGCAGCACTCCGGGGAAGGGCGGGGCTATGCACTCCGGTGGATCAAAGCAAGCTCAATATAACGCGGTAAGATTGTTTTGGCTCCTGAGGACAGCGTTATATTGAGGTAGAGGCGTATCAATATAACGCTGTTACTTTCTGTTGAGATTCTTTTTAAATTGCCATACTTGTTACTTTCTGTTGAGATTCTTTTTAAATTGCCATACTGTGGAAGGTGCATTTTCCCTATGTCTACTAATTCACAGAAATTAACTAACTATCATGTAGACATTTATAAGACTGGTCTGTTTGTACAGGAATCCAAATGTGCCATGGGCCAAATTCTGCCATGACTTGAACCCTGTGCACATCCACTGAAACCAAAGGGGTTGTACAAGGTATATATATGTCAAGGCATATGTGACCCATGGTACCTAATCTTAAAATGCTCCATTGAAGCAGTTATTTATAAAAGTTAAATTTTAGAGAATGTTTCTTCTTAGCACTGAAATTATATCCTAAAACCTGCTGGAGTCCCCACCCCAAACCTGAAATATCCACATAGTATGGGATTTTCAGAAGTGCTCAGTGTTGGCTTAACTTGACTTAATTTTGATTTCAACAGGAGCAAACACTGAGCATTTCTATAAATCTCACCCATACTGTATCTAGTCCAACTTTATGGTCATTAGAATCGCTTTGCTGGGTCAGAGCAATGGTCCATCTAGTCCAGTATCCTGTCTTCCGACAGGGGCTACTGCTTCGGAGGGAATGAACCGAACAGGACAATTACTGAATGATCCATTTGGTGATCTAGTCCCCAGCTTCTGGCAGTCCCAGGTTTAGGGACACCCACAGAGGTGATGTGTGAGGGACACACAGGATCCTATTTATCTGGGCACCTCTCGCTGGGATGCCCAGCAGCGAGGCAGCAGCAGCTCCCCCTGGTGGCGGCACTTACCGTGTGTCCATGCAGCGAGGAAAGGGAGGAAGCATCAGGGCAGCTGGCTGAACTCTTTTCTCCCCCCAACCCCTGCTCTGCCACATAACGCTGCTTCTCCTTCCACGCTGCTGGAGTCCCAGCACTTCCTGGTGGCCTGATTTACAGACTGCCTGCTGAGATGAGTGTGGCCCCCTAGGCAGAGGTGCGGTCAGGCTGCCCTGCACCATGCGCACTTCCTACACCCACAGGCGCCGCCCCCGCAGCTTCCATTGGCCGCAGTTTCTAGCCAATGGGAGCTGCGGAGCTGGCGCTGGGGGCATGGGCAGCACACTGAGCTTCCCTGATTGCACCTATGGACTGGACATGCCAGCTGCTTCCAGGGAGCTGTGCAAAGCCTGGGCAGGGAGAGAGCCTACCTTAGCCTCACTGCACCACCAACTGGCCTTTTAATGGCTTGGTCAGCGGTGCTGACTGGAGCTGCCAGGATCCTTTTTCAACTGTGCATTTCAGATTAAAACCAGACACCTGGCAACCCTAGTTATGTGAAAAGGTAAACACTTCCCTATTCATCTTCTCCATACTATTTAGGATTTTATAGACTTCTATCATATCCTCCCCCCTACCCCTATCTTTTCTAAGATGAACAGCCCCGCCTTTTTAATCTCACCTCATATGAAAGCTGTTCCACACTCTAATCATTTTGTTGCTCTGACTTGTACCTTTTCCAATTCTAATATATCTTTTTAGAGACTGGGCAAGCAGAACCCCATGCAGTATTTAAGGTGCAAGCATCCCAGGGATTTATATAGTGGCATTGTGATCATTTCTGGTTTATTATCTACCCCTTTCCTACTAGTTCCTAACATTGTTAGCTTTTTTGCCTGCTGCTGTACACTGAACAGATGTTTTCAGAAATCTATTCACAATGATGCCAAGATCTCTTTCTTGAGTGGTAAAACCAGGCTGTCCCTAGAAGGGTGCGGGACCCAGGGCAGAAGGAGGCTGGGAGGTTCCAGGTATGACGACGCACGTTCTCCCTCCCTGTGCTCCGGAGCTGGGGAGGTTCCAGAGATGACGATGACGTGTGCTCTTCCTCCTGGTGCTCCGGAGCTGGGGAGGTTCCAGGGATGGCGATGCACACTCTCCCTCATGGCGCTCCGGGGTGGCTCCAGGGATGACGATGACGCATGCTCTCCTTCCCAGCACTCTGGGACTGAAGAGGCTGCAGCAGCACCACCGTGTGCTCTCCCTCCCGATGCGCTGTCCCTTCGGTGGAAGGGGCAGGGCTGGGGGCTAGCCTTCCCCAGCCAGTGGTTCACATGCCAGCCAATCATGCTGGCCCACGGGATCCCCCAAAGCATGGGGCCTGGAGCAGTCACCCTGATTTGCCATACCCTAGGGTCAGCTCTGGGTAACACCTAAGTTAATCCTAACTACATACAAAATGAAGGGGTCTATGTTTTCCAACATGCATTACTTTGCACTTATCAGTACTGAATTTCATCTAGCATTTTGTTGCCTGGCACCCAGTTTTGTGGGATCCTTTTGTAACTCTTCACATTTAGCTCTGGACTTCACTATCTTGAGTAATTTAGTATTATCTGCAAACTTTGCCACCTCACTGTTAACCGCCTTTTCCAGATCATTTATGACTAGGCTGAACAGGACAACTCCCAATACAGATCCTTAGGTTATCCTCTTATTCACCTCTTTCCATTGTGAAAACTGACCATTTATTCCTGTCCTTTGTTTCCTATCTTTTAACCAGTTACTGATCCATGACAGGATCCCTCTTATCCCATGATTGCTTACTTTAAGAGCCTTTGGTGTGAGATACTGTCAAAGACTTTCTGAAAGTCCAAGTACACTATATCCAATGGATCACTCTTACCCATATGCTTGTTGACATCCTCAGAGAATTCTAATCGATTGGTGAGGCATGATTTCCTTTTACAAAAGCCATGTTGACACTTCCAATATATTGTGTTCATCTAGGTGTTTGATCATTCTGTTCTTTGCTATAATTTCAACCAATTTGCCTGGTACTGAGGCTAGGTTTACTTGCCCATAATTGCCAGGATTGCCTCTAGAGCCTTTTAAAAAAAATATCAGAGTTACATTAGCTATTGTCTAGCCATCTGATACAATGACTGATTTAAGCAACAGGTTACATGCCACAGTTAGTAGTTCTGCAATTTCAAATTTGGATTCCTTCAGAACGCTTGGTGAATACCATCCTGTCCTGGTGACTTATTGTTTAATTTAACAATTTATTCCAAAGCCACCTCTTGACACCTCAGTCTGGAATAGTTCCTCAAATCTGTCACCTAAAAAGAATGGCTCAGGAGTGAGGAATCTTTCCTCACATCCTCTGCTGCGTAGACCAGTGCAAAGAATTCATTTATCTTCTCTGCAACAGGCTTATCTTCCTTGATTGCTCCTTTAACACCTTGGTCATCCAATAGCTCCGCTGATTGGTTAGCAGGCTTACTGCTTCTGATGTATTTAAAAAACGTTGCAGTTAGTTTTTGTGTCTTTTGCTAGTTGCTCTTCAAGCTCTTTTTTGGTCTCCTTAATTATACTTTTACACTTGACTTGCCAGAGTTTATGCTCTATTTTCCTTAGTAGAATTTGGCTTCTGAAAGGATGACTTTTCACCTCTAATCACCTCTTTTATGCTGCAGTTTAGCCATGGTGGCAATTTTTTGGTCATCTTGTTTTGATTTGGGTCATGCATTTAATTTGAGCCTCTATTATTGCATTATTAAACAGTTTCCATGCAGCTTGCAGGCATTTCACTCTTGTGACTATTCCTTTTAACTTCTGTTTAACTAACCACCTTGTTTTTCTGTAGTTCCCTTTTCTGAAGTTCAGTGCTACTGTGGTAGGTTTCTTCGGTATTTTCATCCCTATAAGGAAGTTTAAATTTAATTTTGCTCACTATTACCAAGCTATTCAGCATTATTCACCGCTTGCACCAGATCCTTTGTTCTACTTAGGACTAAATCAAGTACTGTCTCTGCTGTTGGTTCCAGGACTAGCTGTTCCAAGAAGCAGTCATTAATGGTATGTAGACATTCTCTCTGTATGTCATTCTGAGGCGACATGAACTCCATCAGTATGGGGACAGTGGAAATCCCCCATTACTGAGCACCTGCAAGTTCCTATTGACTTCAAATATTTTGGATTCTCAACTCTTCACTGGTACCTATTGATTTAGGACTATAAAAACAGAATTGATCATTTTTGACGCAGTTCATTTAAACTCCCTTAATGGTATATAGATAAGTCCTTTGCAATTATTGTTCACTATTGATACAGAACAGTTTGTCACATAACGATTTTACTTCCAAAGGTCAAATGAGTGTAGGTGATCAGGTCAGAGACATCCAAATGATAACAACGAACACATGTACTGCAATGCTCTTCTGAGAAAGTCCATTCCCACTGCACACAAGATTGTAACTTTGATTAAACAGTGTCAATTCAGCATCATGTCACTAACGCAGCAGGCAAGGGATTTGGTTACTTTGGTCCAACTCATCCAGACAACTCTGCATATTATTGAAGGAGCTGTCCTAGAACAAATGAGCATACTGTAGCAAAACTCTGCTGAGATGCTGACTCAGACTCATATAGAGAGTAACATAGCAGAAAGAAGCTAATGGGTACAGACCATTTCTGTCATAAGTGAATATGCACTTTCCATCATGAAAACAGAAAACTAAATCCACAGGGAAAAGTGTACAAAAAAACTGAACAGATATTTCCATCAGTCTATTTACATGAGAATCCAAGACAAATCTAATAAACCAAGATCAATGGATCATAGACTAGCCTCTTACTGCGGCATTTTTCCCCCTTTCAATCCCTTAACATCACACAGGTACAGTTTTAGGTTTAACAAAATAAACAAGGCATGTGGTTCAACCACTAGATGTCACTGATGTCTCAATTTTAACAGCCACAAGAAAAGGCATAGGAGTAGGAAAGAGAATTGGAGACAAAGTGGGTGAGGTAATCTCTTTTATTAGAGCAACTTCTATTAGTTGATGGAGAGGACAAGTTTAAGTGTCACAGAAAGGAAGAGCTGTCCCCTCCACCAACTAACAGAAGTTGCTCCAATAAAAGATATGTCACCCACCTTGCGTCTCTCAAATCCTGAGACCAAGATAGCTACAACACTGCAAACATGTTGATTATTGGAAGAGTTGTTCTAGCCAGAAGCTCCCACTTTGATGTAACCAAGAGGAGCTTCTAGTTCTGAAAGAACCTTAGCACAATCTCCAGTGGCTCAATCAACAGAAAGCTTTCTTTAGCTCAACTGATGCATCTGGTCCTCAGAGGAGCTCACCATGGAGGTCCCTGTGGGAATCCTGCCCTAAACTATTTGAGATCAGCTAATAAAAGCACTGTAAACGATTTATTCTTAATAATAAAATGCAACACACAGCCCAGTCTTTCTATTAGTTTAACTCAGTTTCTTTTGAAGTCTTAACATCTAGAAAACCAGAGCTTGATTCTGCTCTCATTCAGTTTTGCAAATCAGGAGTTGCTCCACTGAAGTCACTCAAATTACACTGATTTAAGTTAGAGCAGAATCCAGCTCTCTCTTTAAAATGTCAAGCCAGGTAGTCATTCCTGTACCTATATGCTGCCACTGTTAAGCCAACTTCTGCTTCCTTTCACACGTGTATGCATCTGGAATAATGCAGTGAAATCAATGGAGTTGTTCAGGATTTACACCATGTCAGTGAGAGCAGACTTCCTCTCCCCCACCCCTCCACTGTTTCATTCAGGACTGGTCATTTCTTCCCCTTACTCTGCCCCATCTCATACCTATAAAGTCTTGTGTTGCTCCATGTGACTTATGGAGATTTTAATAAGGTTTATATACCATTTCCCTGCCCCAATTCTGCCTCTTCCAAATGGCCCCCTATTCCTAGTCCCCACGCCCTACCAGCTGCTCCTGCTGCCGCCGCCACCTGTTCTCTTCCCACTTGGGGTTCCATGCTGACCACCTACAAGCAGGGGAGGCAGAAAGAGAGGGAAATAAACAGACTGCATAAAGGCTAAATATCACAGTAGCCAGGGGAATAACTGCAATCATTGCCTACAGCCTAGGTGGATGCTCAAGAACCCAGCTAGGCTGGCAGCAGTCTTGAAAGGGCTGCCACATGTACAAATATCATGATTTGTATAACAAATGGCAGTCCTACCTGCTCTCGTTCTTGAGCCCCATCGTTAACAGACACTTTCTTCTACTTAAGGAATTGAGCACACAGACTATTCTCAAGCCCCTGCTATATGAATTCTGACCACCACCTGGCAGCAATTTTGCCAGATTTTCCTCTCATTTCTCTGTTGGCTTTTTGTACGGAGTCAAGTGTGCAGGTAGATTGTCGTACAAAGAGACAGCACATTCTATTATCTTTAGGATTACAGATAACACCTATAGACAGAATGCAGCGAGTTGAAGGCACAAATATCCACTGCCCTGACAGATAAGAAGGAACACATACTGAAAGTAGACACAGTCTGGCCTACAAGCCTTGTCTGCATGATAGAACTTCACCATTGCTGACAACTGGTGCCAGTAACAGGTAAAGCTGGTAGTGCTGAACACAATTCAGCTGAGAATGTTGACATACACAAGCTGTGTTCAGAAATCACGTTCAGTTTTGTATTGTAGACAGGGCCTACTTTTGAATGAAATCATTTGCACATTAGAATTTTTGCCTCTGTACCCTACCTACATTCACCTTCCTGATTTGTGCATGCAAATGATCACAGACTCTCTCTTGAAGAGCCAGATTCGTTGCAGCTGGCACAGAGATGCCCATTATACCTTCCAGCACAAGTCTCCTTACATGGTAGGGAGGGCAGGTCTTTGATCAAAGTTTTCCAACTAAAGGAGATAACTACTGTACCAATTATACTAGCAAGAATTCTCTGGAATGCTGAACATCAATTGAAATGTCAAATGGTATATTTGAAAGAATTGCACTGTAGTTTCACTGCTATCATTGTTAAGGGGATGTTCCACCTCTGTTCCAATCCTTAAACTACAAGTGAAAGTATCTGGGGATTCAAGTTTATTGCAATCCCCCGTGATAGTTTGCCCATAACACAGTTTAATCCCTAACCAATTGAGACTCTTTGTTGGAGACAAGCCAGTACTAGAATCAGTTTCAATTCGATAACTCTGGGAGGGGGGTTGCATTTCTCTCTAATTCCACTAGTTACTCTTACTTTCTAGTAAAGAGATGCAGAATTCAAGATTTTGAGTAAACCCTTAAAGCTATGTAGGACTATAACTGTGCATTGGGATTTTTTTCTGGTACTCACATTGTAAACTTGAATTGGATTTACCATCTGTTATCATCCTAAAACCTCTGTTCTTTCCTGCATCCAGAAACTATTGCAGACTAGATACCAATGGGCTCTATCATCCTTTTTACAGGAAAGCCCATTGTAGGACACTGGAGAGCTAGGGGGATTGTGAGCAGGTCCAGCTATAAAGTCCATCCCACAAACTGGAGCTCCTTTTTGAGAAAGAAGCTTAGCTGGTTATTTTCAAGCCAGGATAATTAAGTTCCTTCAGAAAGGCTATTTCACAGGCTGCTTATTCAGACAAGGCTTACAGACAAAACGAATCAACAAAGATACATACATTTCCCACAGTCCTATAGGGAATGCACAGGAATTTTCAACTAGCAGTACCTTTCTGAAGGGCTTGATCTCTTTATATGAGCTTCTGAAAATTAGATGCAGCTGTCCTGCCTCCTGTCCTTGAACTCCTAAGGAAACTCCTATGGGTCCTAATTTCCCACACTGTATGCAGATGTTACCTCTTCTCATTAGAGAAGCTGGGAGATGGGGCTTCATGACCACAGGGCTCCCTCTTGGGTTCTGAAGGGGTCAGAAACATGCATCAAAATGAAGAAATCTTGGCAAGCTTATCATGAAGATTCCTCCCCTATCACCTCAGGAATGAGGGTTTCTGTCCTTCTCTGGCCCTGAGGCTAAACTCCAGAGATCACCCAAGATCTGCATTGAGCCTAAGCAATCCTCCGTGCAGACTCAGTGCCTCTGCAGCAGCTTATGATCCTTCTCCTTGGCAGAGTGGTTCTGATGCCAGAGACTCCCAGCTGCAGCTGCTTGCAGAATGAACTTAAAGGGGGAGCAACTCTGTGAATGGAGCTGTGCAAAGTAACACCAGCCTAGGCTGTATTACCTTTACACCCTGAACCCTGCAAGGCTGTAGAGACAACAATGCAGGTGAAATGTGAAGGTCCAAAGCATCTGGTTTTGTACTTCTTTTGCATGGACTCCTGGATCCAGGAAGCACCTTCTCTGTGGGGACGAGTGGAAATGGAGGAGGGAGACACCGCACAGGAGGACATGATCTGTTTATGGAGGGAAACACTTCTTTCCTTCCTTGAAGACTGGTACCATATTTGCATTTGTCTAGTCTCCAAGTACCTCCTCAATTCCCCAGGATTTCCGGCATGTTCCCTTAATCCTTTGGAATCTACTATTGCATTCATTTCTACAGTGCTCCTCACAGACTCTGGGGTCCTACTGTACTGTAAGGTGGATATCATATGGGAACTGGTTAATTTCACAGTCTCTGGGGTCCTACTGTACTGTAAGGTGGATATCATATGGGAACTGGTTAATTTCCAGTCCCAAGAAGTGATTGCTGGAAGAAGTGTGCTCTTCTGGGGAGGCAAGAGGGTCTGTAGCTGGTGGGAAGCACAGCCAAGTCTGAATTCTTTAGCGGAGGAGTTGTTCGGGAACTGCTCCCTGAGAATCTCCCTCCTCCTCTAGCCTGTACAGTTTACATGATTCTGCTGCCCCAGCAGCTGTTTTTCAAACACTCCTTCAGGCCAAAAAACAGTAAGGAAAGACAGGGTGTCATGGTGAGATGTGGTTGAGTCTCAAAATCATTGCGGGGGAAGTATATCAAATCTGGGGCTAGTGGCTGTGCAAGAGAGAATAAAAACTAATGCTCAAACACTGGTTTTCTCATTACGCTACTGTATACTGAGCTGAGAAGTGTTTTATGATCTCTGATACTGGGAATCCCAGCAGCTGGCATAGCAAATGATGCCTCTTAATAGCAAGATACCCATCAAAAGCTGTTCAGAAATACCAACTGTTTCCAGCTTCCTTTTAATTCATTTCCTTCCTGTTCTTTTTCTTCCATTAAGTGATTGCAAGCCCCTAATCTCAGCATTGTAACTGGTTCTGGAAATAGTGCATAAATCCAGGGCTACCTCTAATGGAACATGTGACTGAATAGGACTTGATCAGAGTAACAAGGTGGGATCTAGTCCCTGCCCAGGATTAACATTGGATAAAACGCTTCCATATTTGTCTTGTTTTTCCTTATTGTAAATTGGGGAGAATCTGAACTAATAACGTCCCTACACACAGAATTATACTAGTTTAATCTGAGGTTTGATTTTAAACTGGTACAAGTGGTTGTGTGGACATTCTTATTTAAACCAATCTTATTTGGGTTTATCTTAAATCTGTTAAATTGAGTTTAAACCTCAACCAAAATAATCCACTCAAACAGAAATAGAAGTGTCCACCCAATGGGTTGCTGCCCTGGTTTAACTAAGGCAGGGGTTCTCAAACTGAGGGTCAGGACCACTCAGGGATTGTGAGGTTATGATGTGGGGAGTCGCAAGCTGTCAGCCTCCACCCCAAACCCTGCTTTGCCTCCAGCATTGATAATGGTGTTAAATATATAAAAAAAAGTGTTTTTAATTTATAAGGGAGGTTGCACTCAGAGACTTGCTGTGTGAAAGGGGTCACCAGTACAAAAGTTTGAGTATCACTGAAGTAAGATCTTATTTACATACCCTTTTTGTAGTGCTTTAAGTATGTTGGTTTGTAACGGATATAGGTAAGCAGTATAGCCTCTAGTGTGGGGCAGTTATACCAGTATAAAGGTGCTTTTACAGTTAAATTTACAGGAATAAACTAAAGTTACAGGAATAAACTTATTGGTCTAAGACAGCTTTATACCAGTATAATTGTGTCCACAGTAGGAGCTGTACTGAAATCAGTACAAAAACTGTTTAGACCAGGCCTAAAACCAACACAAGTCTGTGCATAGACAAGGCCTTAACTAGCTCAAGCCTTGTCTACACTAAAAACGTTCTACTGTCATAGTTATCCTGTTAAACCCTCCTAGGGTAGATGCAGTTATTCTGGCAAAAAAGTGTGTCTGCCAGCATCTCGCACACAATTTCCCTAAAACAGTGGTTCTCAACCATGCGTATACGTACCCCTGACATACACAAAGATCTTCCAGGAGCACATCAACTCATCTAGCTCTTTGCTTAATTTTACAACAGGCTACATAAAAAGCACTAGCGAACTTTGTGCAAACTAAAATTTCATACAATGGTTTGTTTACACTGCTCTATATACTACACACTGAAAAGTAAGTACAATATTTATATTTCAATTTATTTTATAATTACAATTATATTGTAAAAATGAGAAAGTAAGCAATTTTTCAGTAAAGGTGTGCTGTGATTAACTTCTATATTTTTATGTCTGATTTTGTAAGAAAGTAGTTTTTAAGTGAGGTGAAACTTGAGGGTACACAAGACAAATCAGACTCATGAAAGGGGTACAATAGGAACAGTTGAGAGCCACTGTCCTAAAAGAAACTATGCCAGCAAAAAGCACTTCTTTGCTAGTATAAGTGGATCTATACTAGTGCTTGAATCATGATCAGTGAAACTGGAATCAGAGCAACCATGTTCCCTGGTGGGAGCTGATGAGACAGCAGGAAAACAGGGAACCCAGGGAGTTAGGCTGGAAGCAATGCAGTCCCACACACAAGAGTATGCACAGGGTTTGAAGTTCACTTGTTCAACTTAGCGAAGCTGAATGCAGGTTCTTTGGAAATGAAACAAGGCTTATATCAACACTGCTCTGGTGGTAAAATATTCACCCATAACCAACATAGTTATGCTGTTGTCAATTTTAAATGTAGCTCATGCCATAGAGAGGCATTGCGAGGATTAAATACTTCATGTTTGTAAAGCACTTTGTACATGTAAATGCCATATAAATGGTATTTATTGTTTTTATTCGCAGCCAGATTATGCCGAGCTGCTCCAAGGGTGTGTCATGGCAAAGAATGGGAGGGCACAATGCCCCTCAATACCTAGTAGGGTGACCAAATGTCTTGATTTTATAGGGACAGTCCCGATTTTTGGGTCCTTTTCTTACATAGGCTCCTATTACGCCCCATCCCATCCCAATTTTTCACACTTGCTGTCTGGTCACCCTAACACCTAGTACAGTAACTGTGTACTATTACATTACCCAGACCGCTGCAGGGACTGCTCCTTGTGTGTGCTCGGTGAAGTACAGCACTCACCAAAGAGCTAGTAATGGTGAGCATGGCCTGGGAGAGTTTGTGTGATGGGGCCACTCACCTCAGGCATGCGCCTCACAGCAGGTGTGCCTGCTCCCAGCTTTTGTGGTGCTTCCTACCAGAAGTCTCTCTTTTTCAGGTGGCCGAGTCACACACAGTCTTTGTGTGAAACACAAATAGACCCCTTCCAGGGTGCCACGGCAAACAGGGCCTATCTCAATATCCTGGCTGGTCTTTGGCAGCCTTCCCTGGACTAGTTCTCAAATAGTCCCTACCATGGAGTGGAGCAGTGCCCCCAGGACTTCCGCCCTGGAGACTAATCAGTCCAACAGGACCTATCTCAGTACCCTTTTTTAGTGTGTTTCTCTGCAGCCCTCCCTGAGCTCAGTCCTTTATTAGGGCACTCAGCCCCTTTGCCTGTGGCTGGTTGGGGGACGCAGGCCTGATCTCTACACCGGGTCCCAACACAGGGACCCTGCTGCTTCCCTTAGCAAACTTGTTCCTGCTGCTGTTCCCTAGGCCACTTCCCTGCAGCCCCAGCACATTCAGCTTCACCCTTACCTTTGGCTAAGTCTTGCTTGAGTCCCAGCAGCCAGCCAGGACACCTTTCTTGCTCACTTGGACTCTACTGGCAACTGCTCTGTCTAGTTCTGCAGCCAGCCAGGAGCACCTTCCAAACTCCTCTGGCTTCAGTCAGCAAGCAACTGAATCTACTCTGTCCAGCAGCAACTTTTATATAGGAGCCTGCTGGTCTCCGATAGGCTGCTCCCTACAACCCCTCTCTAGTTGGCTGCTTCCCATGCAGCCTCTCAAGGACGCTTGGAGGACTCATCTTTTCTGCTTTTTTCCTAGGGCAGGGTGTGGTAGGACTGTGAGGCCTCCAGCAGGGGGCCTCCAGGCCTAATACACCCTGTCAGTTTATTATACCCCATGGAGCAGGGCATCAGCAGACAAGCTCTCCCCACGCATCTGAGGCAGAATTTCTCAAAGAGCTTGCACTGTGAATCCAGGCCACTCCTGTAGCTGGGCTGTGATGACAAGGCATGACTGAGGCCTATGTTATCATTATTTCTGCTTCTGAGGCTGCTTGGATACATCTTGGTACCTTGTAAACTAGCAAGTCCTGCTCATCAGATAAGAGTGAATGGATTTGAATGAAAATAGATTTCTGAGGCTCAAATCAGGCTCCCACTAGAGTGCAGTTAATCTCATAAATGCAGTATGTGTTCAGTGCAATTTAATGACCAGAAGTATGAGCATAACATATTCCATTTGGGAACAATAAGCGGATGTGGTAGGCATGAAGGCACGGAGCCCAGATTTCATTAATGTAGTTTTATATTTTGAAAAGGAATATTAAAAAACACTTGAAAATGCAAGATAAATGCAACAGTTGCTTCTACAAGTTTTAACCTTGTATTCCTTGGCCATTTTGACATATAAATTATTGCTTACTAGCTCTTTCATAAATACACAACACAATAATATGTACAAGCATGAAATATGAAAAAGAAATATGGCAACAGTGAATTTTTTGGTAAATCAGACTATTTCATACATACCAGTTCTCATAATGGTGGATAACTACTAGCTGTAGTCCCTGAGAAGTTAGGTAAATACCTTGATTTGGGGTTTTCTACCATTTTATAGTTAATGCAGGCTGACAGTATTATGGCACTCCAGTTAAAGAGAATATAACAGGTAAGTGTTCTTACCTCAGTTCACTGACTTCATCCCAGTATTTCTTAATAGGATAAAAAGAATACAATAAATAGACTATGCAAATAAATATTATTAATCTGCTAAAAAGTTTAGTATTTACAGCTCTCTTTGTATTTTTTCCCCAGCAGAACTGTTTTGATCTGGTTTTAGCAACATGGAATCCTTTTTTGCCCATTGCATCAAAACACAGCTTGTTAACTATCTAGAATTGGGCTGAAATCTGAAGCACACCTCACAGAAATATCTAGATGTGACATATCAAAATTTCAAATCAAAGATCTGTAGAGTGACCCCGCTCTTCCTTTTTTTTTTTTTTCCCCCTAAAACCTGCTCTGAGCTACTAACACACACACAGTTTAATCTGGCATGTGGCTGGGATAGGCTGAGATTTAAGATTTTCGGTAGCTATTCTAAAATGGCATTAACAGTGCTACTATTTTGAAGGATTGTGATTAAAGACCACAGTATTGCCAGATCTAGAAACTCGGGGGTGGATGCTACACCCAGTCCCCTCCATTTCAGAGAGTGTTCCTTTTTAGTTGTCCTCCCAACCACCTTTCCTTCAGATGTTTGCCAGTCTAAAGGCAGGCTCCACTTCAAAATGAGGACCCTGACGGTCTTTATTTGCTGAAAACTTTTGCTGCAAGGTCAGGGCAGTTGCCTTCCTATTAATACTGTGGATACAAGGTGAATATTCTCTGCATGGAGTGGATACACTAAACATATTTGCCTTTCCCAGCTGAAGATGTATTCAGATAATAAAGACCCGTGTGTAAACTGCTGCAGTTCGTAGCACTTCATACAAAATTACATAGCATGACAATATTTGAAAGTTGCTATTTAGAAGACAGAATTTTTAGTCTGACTGCAAACCTGAGTGTGGAGAGCAGGATCATTCCTTCCCCTTCCCCCACTTGTCCTCTCCTCTACCCCCCCCACTGTTGCTTCACCAGCAGAGAGGTGTAAACTACCACTAGGACGGCTATTGTAGGGTGAAAGTTGCAGAGAATTGAGAGAGAGGTGCATTTCTAAAACCCTTACTCATACTGAGTAGTACTGTACTATGCACCTCTCCTGCTGATTCCAAAAGAACAACTAATTATGAACTAGGGTACTGGGTCAGGTCTACAATGAGGTTTATTACAGTTGTGCCACAAGAAAAAGATCTCAACAATGGGGAGCTTAAGAATCAGTGAATGTTTTAGTTAATGAACCCAAGGAGGGGACTCAGTGAAAATTTATGAACTGCAACAAAACAAAAAACAAGCATTATTTGTGATTTATGTTTTTATACTGCAAATGTGAGTCCACTAAAGCTAGTGTCCTGACTTGAACAGTTTTGGTCTGTTTGCACAGAAGAGTTATTTACAATATGTGCAAGCACATCTACAGAAAAACTTGGAAATTTTTACTCCATGGCCAGCAAGAGTTTATTTTTCTTCTTTTTACTGGGTAAAAAGATTTCTTTCAAAAAAAGAAAAATCATATCGTATTTGATAATACCAAAGTACAAGCAAATACATTTCTGAAACATCTGTTTCTTTTACATTATAACTGTACAATATTTCACAGATGGGGAAACCTGAATGCATCTGATAGAATGTCCCCGAAACTACTTGTTAAAGCTGCTTTTCTGTCCCTTTAAACCACAGATCACAATATGATGAAGAGCATGCTACTTCAGACACTCTGGTGGACCCAAATGTCAACAAAGGAGCATTTTCTTGGAAGTCTTTCTTGTGTGATAAAGATACAATACAGACAGGCAGGCAGACAGTACACCTTCACTGCCACTGCAAAGAGGATTTTGCTATAAGGCCCTCTACAATAAATTGTGTTTACTGTGAAGCACATTACATCATCCATAGTGTATACTAGATTATTTCAGGACCATTCCTTAGCCCTGAAAAACAATATTACGATGAGAGGATGCTGAAGACAAGAATACATTGTGAACGTAACTTAAAACATACTCAGTAATGCCAATGAATACTACCTTGATTTGTCTAAATGAAAATTGGGGCAGGAGTGGAGGAAGAGAAGTGTTAGAAGGAAATAACGTTGAAAGTCTATTCAGGTTTCATACATATGGAGAATTGCTCTAATTGAGTTGCAGGATAGCCCCCTTGGTCTCTCAAAAGGGGAAACGCCCTGTTTGTTTCCATAAACTGTGTCAAGATTAGATTTATCTTTTTACTGTCTGCTATAAAGCAAATTCTTAAGAGAAATGAAATTAGGAGAGTTTCGGAGATCAGCTTCTGTTGACTTATGACCTCCAATCAGGACACACAATTGCATTAACATGCAACACTGTCTTATACAAGTTATTTTTTATATTCCCATTCTGAGGCATTTGCTGTTCTTTCGAATAAGACATTCCCCTGGAGCCAGAGTGGCAACATGGATTGCACTTTTTTTTTTTTTTTTTGGCAACAATAAATACTTTGGCAGCCTCAGATTAGTGAGGTACATACTGTATGGTGAATTGTGAACCCCCACGTCACACAGTGTTGCTTGCTCGAATGTTTTGTTATGGTGACATGATGCTTCCTTTCCCTCTAATACTGGCGGAGTCTCAATTGAATACTACACTGGACCACCAATATGGTCACACAAACCAAGCTTCTAAGCTTAAACAATGCTGCTCTTCTCCTTCCTTTTCTGATAAGTGGAAATGGCACTATCCTTGCTCTGGAATGCTGTGAACAGCTCTGTGTCTTGCTTTGCTTGATTTTCCTGTGTGTATCATGTGACTACTGATAAAACTCAGTAAACTGTTCTCATATAGGGAAGCAACATGCTTGGCATAAACATTCACTTAATTAAAAGTGCTGCAGTTACAAGGTTACATGAAGCTGTGGGCGCTCATGCTCGAGGCTCTATCCGGTGAGAAAGCTCAAACAGCGTTTGCTGGTCATCAATGACGTGCAGATGATAGACATGTGGCTTCAGCTCTTGATTCTCCTTTGGAGGAACTTCATTGCCTAAAGTTTATAGGGAGAAAAGGAAATGAATCGGAGATCAGATTTCTAACCAAGCCATACTTTTTCCAAATATGAGCCAAACATGCCATTAAAAATGGCAGGTGAAGTGTGATGGTCAAAATCATCTGCAGAGGACCACATGCTCTGGTGGGAAAATCCTTATCCTCAAAAGGGAATGGAGGGGAAGAAAGTTCTAAGCCATGGAAACACCATGCTCTGAAACTGCAGTTTTGCCCCCTCCTCTGCCTGCTTTCTTGATATGCTTCTGACATCAGAGGGATGGCAAGCGGGAGGCATAAAGCTGGATTTCCTCATGTTGGGAATATGCTCAGCAGTCCCTCTGGGGTTGATTTAAGTGCTACTTTTTTGTCTGTCAGCAGGAACAAATTTTGAGCTGGCCCTGAGGATCTAGCTTTGAGTGTTTAAATAGCTGTAGCACAAATGTACGTCAGCAAGTGGGCCTCTGAACCATTTCCTTTAGATCAGGTGAAATGTGACAATGCAGGACAACTCTTCAAAGATTTTTTTTGGGGGGGAGGGGAGGGTCAAGCCTTCTGTTTTGATCAGTTATGCTTTTGATTTCGGCTAAGACGGTAGAAACAAGAGAAATGCTGTTATTTCACAGGAGTTCCCACAGCAGAATGGCTTTAACCATGCGTCAGATGAAAACTGAACAGTTGATTGAAGAGAAAACTGAGACGTTATCCGCCACAAACTCTAGTCAATGTCCTCAAAGCAATATTAACAAAATTACCATTAAAAAAAACAAAAACAAAACAAAAATTCTGGAACCAACAAGCTTAACATCACTGCTCTCTTAGATGCTTTTGTTTCATCCATCCCCATCCATACTTTATCCATTTAGAATGTAAATTCTTTGGGGCACTAGTGTTGTCCTCATATTTGTCTATAAAGTGCCTAGCACAAATTTAGCACCATGTAAATAGTGACATGACATTGTGAGTTCAGCCAATTCTGTATGCCACTACTAAAACCATTACAGTACAGCACCTGTCCACACACTATTCACAAACACCTGGGTAATTTGTAAAACACTGCAGCAGAAATGAACAGGAGAAAAATTGAAGTAGGATATTATAGGAGACCTTATCGTTCTCAGAGGACAGATTCCATGTTTTCAGCAATTGTGCTAAATACACTGAAAATTATTCAGAATTCAAAGTCTCATTAACACTTGAAATTACAAAAGAATGAATTACTGTACAAATGTTAAAGCTGCTATGCCAGACTTCTGAAAGAGTACTATTTGTTTTCTGGATTTAATGTGGAAAAATATTATTTCCATTAGAATGGCATTTCAGCATTACTTAGCTACACTATAATTTTCTAACCCATCAAGTTTTTGGTCTGCATGCTTAATTTTAAGATATAGTTATAAGCAACAACATATTTTGCTTAGTTTTATTTGGATTCTGTTCTGTGGTGAGATGCCTGCTATTTTAGTCCAATTCAGAGACTAATGCAGGAGAAAGATTCACATTCCTGAAAGCTAAATAAATCCACTGGAAAAGGAAGCAGTCCATGAAGTCTCAATAAATATTCAGTGAATTCATTTCATGCCTAGATGAATTTAACAAAAAGCAGTGCCTACAGGAGTATCTGCATAAACTGTTTTTTAAATGCCAGCTTCACAATAAGGCCAAGCCTGTGGTAAAATAAAACAACAACAACATACTTCAAACCAGCAGATTTTGTGATAAATCTTGGGTATTAAACCTGGGTTTATGTCATGACAAAAATATTTACAAAAAAAATGAAAGATGGCTTTAAAAATTCATTAACATATTTTGCAAAAGACCTGCTTAAAGACAAAAATAAATTAACTCTGATGAATGAGATATACAGGTAAATATTTGGATTTAATCAATGCTTCCTTTAGGGTCTGGATTAATAGAGTGAAAGCAAGAGAAGATGTACTTACCTGCATGCTATCCTTTCAGTGCATGTGGGAATAACTGGTTCATAATTAATAAGCAGCCTTTGTATTCTTGAAAGACTGCAACTATATTAGGCCACATTATGGGCCAAATGTTCAGTAAAACTCCCTAGTTGTATATGCAGTCCTTGCAAACTTATCTATCTGAACACCCAAGATGGGCAACTATGGCTGCAATTACCCTTTTTGTATGTCCACATGCAGGTTTTCATATAAGCCCCCATAGTAAACTGTAAATACTGTAGACATGATTAGGCGAAAAAACTCTAACATTTATTCTTCAAACTAAAACAATTCTAGATTAAGGATAAAGCACATGTCTGAAGTCCCTCCAGGTAGAGTGTTTTTGGCCTTAATGTGGCATTTATTTTAGTGTGTTTAAATTAGGACGCTACCACTATAAAAATATTGTGCTGTCTTTCCCCTCCCTTGTATAATTGTAATGTAAGTCATACAGAGACTAAGAAAAAAAGTTTACAGATACCTAATTGGTCTCAGGGGAACACTATGAAAATCCACAGTGATATATCACTTTTCATCTAGTGAGATGCCAATACAAGTTTCAGTCAGTTGCTTAAAGAGTGTTCATGTTGGGGACTGGTGAGACTGCACTACATCTCCATCCTAAACACACCACCAGTTATTGGAAGCTGCAGGATAGCTCACAAGCTCACCAGGTAATTAGAGGCCTTTACTTTTTTCTTCTTCTGATGCATGTCTATAAAACTCAGATCTTACGTAACATTACAAGTAGATGACTGTGCATGTTGGGGATTGGAGAGAACACGGCATTTTGTGAAAATCTTTGGAAAGTAGCTGTAATTACACTCTGTTTGCTGAGGTGACTTTCACAACACACTCTCCCCTCTTCTAGGTTAAAACAAACAGCAAGTATATTTTACTGTAAAAGTAAACCTAGGCCATGGGAGAGGAAGCAGAGAGACCGGGAAACAGTTCTTTTGATATATGTAACTAATGAGAGACAAGTAACAAGGGAAATGTAATTTTGTAATTAAACTTACTACTACTTACCACATTGGTTATTCCTGCAATGTCTTAGTGATCGGACAGTATCAGCAATCATGTGCTGTGAAATAAAAAGTATAATGTATCAGTGCAGACATCTGAAAGGGGGCCTATTGCTAGAAAATCCTTCCCTAGCCCCATACTTTGCAACAATTGCAGCAATGGTGAGAAAGGAAGGAGGCAGGAGTTGGAGACATTTAGATTAGATGGGGAAAAGGTCGTTTGTTTGTTTGTGGCTCGGTGTCAACATGTCCTGAAACAAGGATAGTTCTTTCTGACTCCTTTCATTGAAAGATTTTGTTGACACTACACAGATAGAGGGGGTCTTCCTAGGAACCCATGGAAATGGACAATGAAAAAGGGTAATTTCTCTATGCTTTCTTCTTTCAAAGTAGATGCTTGAAATCCCCCCTCCCTTTCCCCCTCATGTTTAGTGGAGTAGTGTGTGTCAAGTGCACTATTGGACAATAGTTTTAAACTGTTGCAGGGAGAGCAGATTTGTGTTCATGTATGTGAAAAATTCAGTGACTTCTGTTAAAGTAAAAAACTCCAAAGGAGGAAGATGTACTTAATTGCATGCTTCCTTTTCAGTGCATGGGGGAGTAAAAGGCTAAAACTACATTATGGGCTAAGTTTTCAGCAAGCCTTTACCCCTTCATTCAGTTTTTACATGTCTATGGCATGGTAACGATTTGATTCGTTGTTGATTTTAAAATGTTTTTACTGTATTGTTTTTCCTTAGGCAAAATAGGCTGCAGATGGTTGCTCAGATTCAACAGAGAAAAACTTTTAAAATTTTGTACCACCTTTAGCATCAGATCCTTATTTGGATGTTAATTGGAATAGCTATGTCTAAGTTAACAGAGCTACATTGGTTTTCATGAGTGGAGGATCTGGCCGGTAATGCAGTTCCTGCATGTTTTCTTTTGATTGCACTTACAATTCAAAGGAAAAAGAGCCTATTGAATTGGGCCAGAAGCCCTTGATGGAATATGGAGACAAATTTAAAACACCTGCCTGCAATTAACAATAGCAATATGGCATTTTATGGACACAGTACAGGCTGTTCTCACACCTCCTTCAAAATCCAGCCAGAAGTGGAAAGGATTAGCTGTCCAGAGCAAAGCGTAGCTTGGAATGATGTAGCATAATTCATCTCTCCACAACCACAATATGAATTGTTTACAATGTTTCTTCACAGAATAGCTTATCATGAGAACAACTGAGTATATGCTTAATGAAGACTTGATGTTCTTTAATAAATCAGTGAAGCAAAATCATTTTTTTCATCTGTGTTCCATTTACCATGAAATCTCTCAGTCTCTTATGCTAACATCATTTCCTTGCACTGATTAGAATAAAGTTCTAATGAGAGGTCCTAGGTTTGCATGACCAATTTCTTAAATCCCACTAGAGCTATGACATTCCTGTGTTCTTCTGCTGTTGTTGCATCTTCCAGTTTATATCCCATATTTTGACATTCAGGTATTTCACACTGTCCCTCTGACTTGCCTGACCCAGTTACAATACAGAAAACCTGTTAATTCCTCTGAAAAGGGACTGCTATTTTCTGATTGTTTTAATAGATGGCTGCATACCAGAGTGTGATAAATATGTTGGAATGCATACAGTGATTGAGACCATGTCTACACTATAAAATTAAGTTGACCTAACTTATGTCAGCATACAGCTGCCGTAGTAATTACATTGCTTGTGCGTGTCTATGCTTTACTCCTTGTGTATTGCCAGTGTGGGACAGCTCTTGAAAGCCAGTAACAGTCAACGTAAGCAACACAGTGTCTACTCTGACACTGCATTGACCTATCTACATTGACTTTGACTCTACACTGCTCATGGAAACGGAGTTATTAAGCATAGTGGGATCAAAATTTAACTGTAGATGCTTCCATAGTTAGGTCAATGTAAGCTGCCTTGCATCAACCTGACTCTGTAATATAGACCAGACCTGAGGACTTGACTGGTAACCACTCTTAGCAAATGATCATTAGCAATAATTCCACTGTTTATGGCAATCCAGCTCATTAGTATGCTCAGAAGTCCCATAGATATTTTTCGGCATGATCCTGAAAATCTTTATTTGTATTACATGTACAGTTCTTACTACTAGTCCACAAAGGGACTGCCTGTAAGATGATAAACACCAATGTGCTGAAGTTTGCAGGATTGTGCATTAAAGTAGCAGTGGTGGCCGAGACATGTTATTACTATAAGAGACATATAGATGGTGGTTGTGATTGACAGAGGAATAATGAAAGAAGATATATTTCAGCAAAAGATGTCAGCAAAGAATATGAAGATATTTATAATACAATGGTAACATTTAAACTTGGGTTACCATATCGATATAACCTCCTTTTTTGAACCTCTTTTCTCTGTCCAGGCAAAGTTTTCAAATTTCAGGGAACGTCCAGGGTTTTTGCAGAGCAGACAAGCTGCAGCTCAGAAAGAGCCCTAATTGGTCTGCTTCCAGATTGGTCCCTCCCTGCATCTGCAACTGATTGGTCCATTCCTCTGCAAGCCACAGCTGCTGGATTCCGCTCAGTCAGGACCTGGCTCTCTGCTCTGGGGAAGGGGACTTGCAGGGAGTCAATGACTGATGGCTGTCGCTGCATCCTGGCTGCCCTGCCACTGTGACAAGGAGTGACACTGTCCTCCATCTCCACTGAATATGCCTGTCACAGGTGCCCCCCAGCTCTCCTTCCCATCCCACCCACCCCATACTTCCCCTCCTCTCTGGTAGTATCCTCTTTTTCCAGAAGATGAAATACTGTAACCCTAATTTAGATCTTATTCCATCCATTTATTACTTTGCATTTGCAATTCTCATGTTAAGGCAAAGGACACAATAAATATTGGTCTAAAAACTGTAGTCTAGATCTTACAAAATAGAAAGTTAAATTAAAGTGAAATCCCCCTAGCTTTTGCTATGTCTAGTCTATTATGATATACTTTCCTCATTGACTCAACAGCTTGCAGCTTTTCTTCTTTAGTGAATTTATTTCTTTGCATTTTGAACAAGCTTCTGATTCATTGTATTCATATCACATTGAATGCAGGAAATAAACATATGAAAATCCTGAATCTAATGGAGATATGAATTTCAAAGCAAAGATGCTGTCACATAAGGAAAATTCCAGTACAGCTGTGATGGTAGGTGTATTGCTTCCCTACAGAAGATTTTATCTGCAACAGCAAGTTCAGTATTCAGGCCTCCTCCTTTTCTCCTTCTCTTCTCTCTCTCTCTTTTTTCCCCCTTCAAGATCAATTTCAAGTGCTAATGCCCATTAGCACAACTTTGAACTTAGTTATTTGCAGGTGCAGTTTAGTGGCTTGATCTTGAATCAACTGAAGTCAATGAGAATTATTATTATTATTTATTTTGCCAGAGTGCCCAAAATATGCTAGCCATAATACAAACAGAGGAAAATCTTCCCTGTGCTGATGAGTTTACAATCTACAAGGGCATTGGGCAAGGAAAGATGGGAAAGGAATACAACACAAAGTAATTAGGGTGAGATGACTGACACTTCTTGCTAATTCCATACCAACAAATCAAATATTTAAACATCAAAACGAACTAGAATAATACTTATATGGGGTGGGTCTACATTGCTTCTTTATCTTAAGAGTTCTCACCCTTGCTACCATTGGTGGGAGCACTCATGCACACAGGGCTGCAGGCAGAAAAATTAACAACCATGTTGTCTGACCCTTCTCACAGCAAGTCTAGATGACATAGTGGTTGAAATGCTGCTGGCTGTTGATGACCATCTTCACTAGGGGCAAAATCCTGGCCCCACTGACTTCATTGGAACCAGGCTATCACTTTGGAGCTCCTACTGGTAGAGCCGCCCTGGTGCACAGACACACCCCTAGAACCCTGACCAGGGGTATTCTATCTGCTACCCAAGATCCATAAACCTGGAAATCCTGGACACCCCATCATCTCAGGCACTGGTACCCTGACCGCAGGCTTGTCTGGCTATGTAGACTCTCTCCTCAGGCCCTATGCTACCAGCACTCCTAGCTATCTTCGAGACACCACTGACTTGCTGAGGAAACTACAATCCATTGGTGATCTTCCAAAAAAATACCATCCTGGCCACTATGGATGTAGAAGCCCTCTACACCAACATTCCACACAAAGATGGACTACAAGCCGTCAGGAACAGTATCCCTGATAACGTCACGGCAAACCTGGTGGCTGAACTCTGTCCTCACCCACAACTATTTCACAACTGGGGACAATGTATACCTTCAAGTCAGCAGCACTGCTATGGGTACCCGCGTGTCCCCACAGTATGCCAACATTTTTAGGGCTGACTTAGAACAACACTTCCTCAGCTCTTGTCCCCTAATGCCCCTACTCGTGCTAGAGTGATGATATCTTCATCATCTGGACCCATGGAAAAGAAGCCCTTGAGGAATTCCACCATGATTTCAACAATTTCCATCCCACCATCAACCTCAGCCTGGACCAGTCCACACAAGAGATCTACTTCCTAGACACTACAATGCTAATAAGCGATGGTTACATAAACACCACCCTATACCGGAAACCTACTGACCACTATACTTATCTACATGCCTCCAGCTTCCATCCAGACCACACCACACGATCCATTGTCTACAGCCAAGCTCTAAGATTTGCTCCAATCCCTCAGACAGAGACAAATACCTACAAGATCTCTATCAAGCATTCTTAAAACTACAATACCCAGTTGCTGAAGTGAAGAAACAGATTGACAGAGCCAGAGAATAACCATAAGTGACCTACTCCAGGACAGGCCTAACAAAGAAAGTAACAGAACGCCACTAGCCATCACCTTCAGCCCCCAACTAAAACCTCTCCAGTACATCATCAAAGATCTACAACCTGTTCTGAAGGATGATCCCTCACTCTCACAGATCTTGGGAGACAGGCCAGTCCTTGCTTACAGACAGCTCCCCAATCTGAAGCAAATACTCACCAGCACCACACAACAAAAACACTAATCCAGGAACCTATCCTTGCAACCATGCCCGTTGCCAACTCTGTCCACATATCTATTCAAGGGACACCATCATAGGACCTGATCACATCAGCCACACCATCAGAGGCTCGTTCACCTGCTCATCTACCAATGTGATTTGGCTATCATGTACCAGCAATGCCTCTATGCCATGTACACTTGCCAAACTGGACAGTCTCTACGCAAAAGAATAAATGGATACAAATCAGATGTCAAGAATTATAACATTCAAAAGACAGTAGGAGAACACTTCAACCTCCCTGGTCACTCAGTTACAGACCTAAAAGTGGCAATTCTCCAACAGAAAAACCTTCAAAAACAGACTCCAATGAGAAACTGCAGAACTGGAATTAATTTGCAAATTGGACACCATTAAATTAGGCTTGAATAAAGACTGGGAGTGGATGGGTCATTACATAAAGTAAAAACTATTTCCCCATGCTAATTTTTCCCCTACCTTTAACTCACACCTTCTTGTCAACTGTGAAATGGGCCATCCTGATTATCACTTCAAAAGTTTTTTTCTTCCTCCTGCTGATAATAGCCCACCTTAATTGATTAGTCTCATTAGAGTTGGTAATGCAACACCCATTTTTTCATGTTCTCTATGTATATACATCTTCCTACTGTATTTTCCATTGTATGTATCTGACGAAGTGGGTGTTAGCCCACGAAAGCTTATGACCAAATAAATTTGTTAGTCTCTAAGGTGCCAACAGTCCTCCTTGTTCTTTTTACAAAACTAGTCTACTGTAGCCAAGGCCTACATGTGATTACAAAAAACAAAGGCCTGATTAAGACTGAGTTGAGAATCAGACCCTTTGTCTCCAATAAATTAATATTATAGGCTGGTAAGGGATGTTTACTAACAATCAGTGTGCATTAAGGACTAGTTCAATTTACATGTTAATGAGACATACTTGTGAGAGCGCTTGAGGAAGAACCTGCTAATAAGTTTATATCAAACACCTAAAGGTCAAACAGTTAATGGACTAGGCACAAGAAAACCTTTTATTAAATGCAAGTCAGTGTTCTTCTAAGCATTGCAACAAGAAAAGGTACAAGAATTGAATTGAACATATAAAGAACGGACCACTTAGGTTATAAAGTTACCTTGGGATGAAACAGGGAGAATTGAATCGTTCTCTCTGTTTACTCAACCAATAGGTACTGAATACAGTAAATTAGTCATTTTCACAACAAAGAGAAAAAAAGATTAAGATCAGGAGGAGAGATATGCCTCATCACCTTTTGAGACATATCACATACCTAAAAAGGGTGGACAAGCCTGATAATATTTTGCTGAAACATGACACTCCAGTATGTAGACTTTGTATCATGCTTATCCATACTAAAGTAACTAAGGCCTAATCTACTCTAGAAAAGGTTTGCCAGTATAGTTAGTCCAGCAAACCCTCCTAGAGCATACACAGCTTATACAGGCAAGAGAGCACTTTTTCTGGTATAACGTATACCAGTCCCTCAAATAAAATAAGCTATACTAGCAAAAGCACTTTCCCCACCATTATAACTGTGTCTACACTAAGGTTTTTGCTGGTATAGAGATGTTGTAAAGAATCACACTCCTAACTGACATTACTATACCAGCAAAACTTTCTACTGTAGATCTGGCCTATGCTAAAAGGCTAATGCCCTACCCTCTACATAAAGATTAGTTTAGCTGTATTAATATTTACCTTTTACTGTGTCTATTCTTCCTGTTTATCTCCTACCCAAATCATGAACTTACTTTTATTTAAAATACCTGGAATTAGTGATGGCTTAAATTGGGGTGACCTCCTGCTGTGTACTGGGGTGGGGGACTAAACTCTGAGAAGAGGCTGAGTGGGGAGAAGAAGCAACAACAGTTTGAGAACTTACACTTGTTTAGATTGTGGGGCAATGCAAACTATGGGTGTGTAATTTGTAACACACACTAATACGTTGTGCATTAATTGGTCCATTTAGACCCTGCTGGTGTGCATAAAGGTTCCCTAGTGCACTTTATCCCACCATTTCGACAAACCCTTAGTCTAGGATAAATATGATGCTGTGAGGGAGCTGGTGGAGCTCATGGAGAGAGCTGAAAAGGCTAAGAGATATTGTGCTTGGTTATCAAAGCATGATACATTTAACACAAGAGGTGGGGAGAAGAGGAATAAAAAAAGAGAGAGAGAGAGAGAGAGAGAGAGAGAGATGGGTTTTCCCACAAAAAAGAGGAAGTTATAAAAGACAAAATGTACATACCAGCTTTTCAAAATTAACAAGGTTATCCAGAAAAGTTTTATTTCCTTCGTGGATGAACGTTACATCTACAAAGTTTAAAAAGAGATACAAAATTATTAAATGCCACAACGTTTGTTTAAGATACAAAGGAATAACAAAATAAGGAACAAAACAGTCTCATAAGTATTGCTACAATGCCACGTTTGTGTTCTTTATAGGGCACAAACAACTATCACTGGTTCTTTTATTAAAAAACAAAAAATTTACACCTCTATGGGAACATTAATCGGGAGAAATTTCAAATACAGAATGAGAATTTGTTACTCACTAAACATAATCTAGGGACTCACAAATAACACTCTTTCCATCAGACAAGGCAGATGACACACTGTGCTATCCAGGGCCCAAATCAAGAGTTGATGGTGGAAAGGGGAGCACAGTAATTGTCCATGCATGGGTTCTACCCTCCTTCCCTGCACACTGTGAATCTATCTGTGCTGCTAGAGATTTTAGAGTGGTTGAGGCAGGGCTGTGGTAAATCGATGAACACAGAATTCTGCTGAATAAATTCTCTTCCAGAGGAGGGGACAAAAAAGTTCCAGACACTACTGTTTTCCTTAGGTAGTTCTGAAACACCGTCCATCCCCACACACCTGATTACTATGAAAGTCCACTACAGTGATGGGCACACAAATAGACAAACATTAAATACAATCCATTAAGCCAAAAATCACCTAGCAGCAGATACCAAGATTTAGCTCTTTGGAAGTAAAACAGTTATTTCTGGTTCCACAAAGCAGTACTAGGGAGAGTTTTTAATGGAGAAAAAAGCAGTCAGTGGGAGGCACAGGACTACACTCAGGGCTGGATTTCCAGTTAGGCACCGTAGGCACGTGCCTAGGGGCACCAGAATTGCAGGGGGGTGCCTGAAAGTTAAAAGTGGTTTATGTTTTAATTATACCATTTTTTGGTACTGTATTGAATAAATATTTAAATTATCATTTATATTTCTTTTCATTTCATTTTTTATGGAAAACACGAAGGTCAGCTGTATGCAGGGGGGATGCTGAAAGCGCTGGGCTCAGGGGCGCATAAGGTGTAAATCCGGCCCTGACTATACCTGGCACCAGTATGCAAACTGTATGCAGTATATAAAAGGAAGGGAAGAGGCAACACAACTGTTGCTAAGTTAAATTCACATTCAGACCTTAACTTCAGACAAAAAGGGGAGACAACAGCAGTTGCAAGACCATATGGTAGAACTGCTGGTTTGATCCTGAAGAAGAAGAGTATCTACATAAGAAACATACATACTGGTGCCTGCAGTGATAAGATGCCTTTGCAGCACCATTTTAGCAAGATGAGAGGATGTCACAAATACATTCTGAAGGTAATGGCCACATTTTCCAATTGACAAATGGCCCTTTGTAATTGGGTTGTATGTATCTTTCCATAGAATGCAGTGAGCTCCCATGCAAAAGGACAACAAAGCAATTTGCCTCCCATTATGTATCATGGCATTTATACTGTGCTCACTATTGTGGTATCTGAACAACCCATCCCCGTTCTGCCCCATTCGGTCCCCCTCTGCCACTGTAGGCGGAGGAGAACTTCAGTCCCAGTACAATCAGATTATAGGACTGAAAATCTGCAGATGAAACAATGAACATCTTTCTTTTTGACAATCCCAGAACATAAAAACAGTCAAACTGATTTACTTCCTTTTGTTTCAAAAACTCACTCTCAGATATCAGCCTGATGGAGATTTTGTAATTACTTATAATGGAAATTCTAGCTGTTTTACATGCTGGTAAAAACTCTGAGCTACAATTTATTAGGCAGAACACCCTGTGTTAGGAGAGATGTAAAGATGCCCGCGCCAAGGGGAGCACTAGGATGATTTCTGCCTCAGGGAAACAGGATGCCTGTCTGAATTTCTTAGTGAGTAGGACAAAAACACCCAGGGCCATCCCTAGCTTTTTCAGTGCCTGATGCAATCCTCCCTCCCCCTGTGGGGGGGCTATGTGGGGCCCCAGGCCTCCGCAGGCAGGAGCTGGCCCCAGACCTCCGTGGAGGACAGGGGGGCCTGGCCACTTCCTCTCGGAAGTGGAGTGACCCGGCCCCAGCTTGCTTTGCTCCCCTGGCTCCCAACTGCGTTGCTGGCAAGAGCTGGGGGGTGATTTACCCCTCCCCCCAAGCCTGAGAGCCAGAGGAGAAGAGCAGGCTGGGGCCGGGTCACTCCACTTCCCACAGGAAGTGGCCAGGTCCCCCTGTCCCCCACAGATGTCTGGGGCCAGCTCCCGCCCACAGAGGCCTGGGGCCCAAGGCTGCTCTGCTCCCCTGGCTCCCAGGCTTAGAGGGAAGGGGGGGAACCACCCCCCAGCACTCTCTGGCAGCACGGCTGGGTGGCAGGGGAGCGGAGTAGGCTAGGGCCGGGTTGCTCTACTTACCATGCAATGAGTGCAGGGTCTGGTCTGGCTACAATCTCCAGGGGAGTGGGGGCAGGGCTGGGGCAGAGCAGGGGTGGCCTGGGGAAGAGCCAGAGTAGGGGCTGGAGCAGCATGCAGCTGCGCAGGGCACCAGGAAATTTGGTAACCCCCAAATTTCCTGGTGCCCTATGCAGCTGCGTGCTTTGCGTATGGGTAAGGACAGCCCTGAGCCCACCTACTACTGAATTCATTCATGGTGTGCAGGCTGCTCCCTTATGCATGCTGCTCCTACTCAATGGGCCAGTGAGGAGGAGGTGAGTGGGACATGGCCCTTGTCATCTCCCTTTCTGCTCTGGGTTACCCTGCACTCCCAAGGGAGTAAAGAGGGAGCAGTTCCTGTATGCACTGATTGCACTTCTGACTACTTCTCACATGCAGGAGAAAGAAAGATCTAAAGAAACACCTTTTCCTCTCCCCTCATACTTCCACTTACTGCACACCTGCATGAGGACCAAGCATGATCTGTCCCTAAATGGCTACATATATTTATGAACACAGGAAAAAGAAAAAAACAGATTATGTTTCTGTCAGTGCTAACGGAGAAAGGCTTTGTACTGAAAACAGAAAAGCCAGGAGAGTTCAATTTTGTACTTGTTCTGTGAAGACTGCACAGCTTTGCTGCCAATAGCTAAGAGCCTAGATAAATTCAGTGGAGCAGAAAATTGCATCTGAGCCATGTTGTAAGGATGAAACACTGGATTTTATTAAATATTTGAAAAATCAGCCTGATTTTCAAGAGCTGTGTCTGTGCAGTAACAAGGTCCGGTGTTTAAATTCAATTAACCTAAAAGGGACTCTGTCAAGGTATTTTTCATAATTAGAGTGAGAAAAACATTCTTATTGCTTTTCTTACCTATTCAGACTTAAATCTGCCTCCTCCTCACATTGTTTTTGTTCCTCTTTATCTGAGGACATTACTTTGCTATTCATAGAATCACAGAAATGGAGGGCTGGAAGGGACCTTGAGAGGTCATCTGTGCCAGCCTCTCTGTGCTGAGGCAGGAACAAATGTACCTTGACCTAGCCCATCCCTGACAGATGCTTGTCTAATCTGTTCTTAACAACTTCCATTGACGGGGATTTCACAACCTCCCTGGGATGCCTATTCCAGTACTTACTATCCTTATAGTTAGGAAGTTTTTCCTAATATCTGACCTAAACCTTCCTCACCGCAGATTAAGCCCATTAATTCTTGCCCTACCTTCAGTGGACATGGAAAACAATCGATCAAAGTCCTCTTTAAAACTGCCCTTAACATATTTGAAGACTTATCAGGTCCTTCCCCTCAGACTTCTTTTCTCAACACTAAACATGCCCAGTTTTATTTCACATATCCTCATTGGTCAGGTCTGTTAAGCCTTAAGTGTGGTGCCCAGAACTGTACACTGTAGTCCATCTGAGGCCCCACTAGTGCAGAGCAGAGTGGGGCAATTATCTTCCATGTCTTACATATGACGCTACTATTAATACATCCATTATTATATTAGCTTTTTTTTTTAAACCGCTTCACATGATTGACTCATATGCAATTTGTGATCCACTAGAGCAGTGGTCTCCAAACTTCTTTGATCGCTCACTCCATCAGTAAAAAATTTTTGAGCACACGCCCCCTGCTCCCGGCCGAACTGTCGAAGCAAAAAAAAAGCTGCTTGGACTCCTGGCTGAACTGCCGAGGCGAAGGGTAGTGGGAGAGAGTGGCGCTGCTCCAGTAGTGCTTCTCCTGCTGCACAGCATGAAGGATCCTCTTGCGAGCACCCCACTTTGGAGATCACTGCACGAGAACACCTACATCCTTTTCAGCAGTATTACTGCTTAGACTGTTATTCCCCATTTTGCAGTTCTGCATCTCTGATTTTTTCTTCTGAAGTGAAGTACTTTTCACTCATCTTTACTGAATTTCATTTTGTTGATTTCAGTTGAATTCTCCACATTATAAAGGTTGTTTTGAATTCTAATCCTGTTCTCCAAAGCGCTAGCAACTCCTCCTGCTTTGGTGTCATCTGTAGATTTTGGAAGCCTACTCTCCACTCCATTATCCAAGTCTTTAATGAAAATATTGAATAGTATAATTCGTGGACAAACCCTTGCGGGACCCCACTGGTTACGCTCTCCGAGTTTGACAGTAAACCATTGATATCTACTCTTTGAGTACAGTCTTTCAAACAATTGTGCACTCACCTTATAGTAATTTCATTTAGACCACGTTTCCCTAGTTTGCTCAAGAGACTATCATTTGGGACTGTGTCAAAAGCTTACTAAAATCAAGATATTTCACATGTACAGCTTTCCCCCTCCATTAAGCCAGTAACCTGGTCATAGGAGGCATAATTTGTTCTTGACAAATCTATGTTGGCTATTACTTATCATCCTATTCTCCTCTAGATGCTTACAAATTGATTGTTTAAAAATTTGTTCCAGTATCTTTCCAGTTACCAAAGATTTGCTGACTATAATTCTTCACATCCTTTTTGCTCCCCTTTTTAACAACAGGTGTTGTGTTTGTTCTTTCCTAGCCCATTGGGACCTCATCCATCCTCCATGAGTTCCTGGAGATAATCATTAATGGTTCTGAGATTGCTTCAGCTAGTTTCCAAAGTACCCTGGCTAAAAATAACTGTGACAAACTGGGGCTGATGGGGCGGGGCAAATGAGGGCCTGACCCCCCCCAACTGTGGGGGGGGGAAGGAGGCGGAGAGGGGTTTCCAGCACTTTCCACCCACAGTGGAGGCCCCCCCACCAGCTGCGGCCCCACCACCGGGCTGAAGCAGCAGATGTCACAGAGGTCTCTGGAAGTCACAGCATCCATGACTTCTGTGACATAATCTATCCTTAATAACAACTGTGGTAAGTAACAGGTCACAATTAACCTTTTTAGTGAACACTGAAGCAAAATAGGCACTGAACACCTCAGTCTTCTTGAGTTCATCCATTATTAGCTCTCGTTCTCCACTAAATAGAGAAGAGGAGGTTACTCACCTTGTGAGGTAACTGACGTTCTTCGAGATGAGTGTCCCTGTGGGTGCTCCACTTTAGGTGTCAGTGCGCTCCTGCGCCTTTGAACCGATCAAAGGCGCAGGGGTGCACCGACACCTGAAGTGGAGCACCCACAGGGACACCCACAGGGACACCTCTCGAAGACGAACTTAAGCCTTCCTTTGTCTTCTCTTATGCCTACAGAACCTGTTCTTATTGCCTTGTATGTCCCCTGCTACGTGTAACTTGTTTTGTGCCTTACTGTTTCTGATTTTGTCCCTACATACCGTACTTGTGCTTTCTTTTGTATTCCTCCTTAGCAATTTGTCCATATTTCCACTTATTGTAGGATTCCTTTTTTGATTTCAGCTCATTAATGAGCTCCTGGTGAAGCCATATTGGCCTCTTACTATTCTTCCTATCTTTTCTCTGCCTTGGGACAGTTTTTATTGCAATTTTAATTCATTAAACTACCAGCTCTACTGAACTCCTTTTCCCCTTAGATTATCTTCCTGGGGGACATAAACTTCCTGTTCTCTGAGTTTGTTAAAACAAAAAGCAGACTAAGTCTAATGTCCTTATTCTGCTGCTTTCACTCCTTCCTTCCCTTAGAATAATTAAATCTATCATTTCATGATCATTTTCACCCAAATTCCCTTCAATCTTTAGATTCACAACCAATTCAGCCCAGGTAGACAGAGTAAAGTCTAAAATGGCTCTCCCCCTAGTTACTTCCTCTACATTCTGAAATGAAAAGATGTCCCCAATACATTCAAAGAACTTATTGGACATTCTGTGTTTTGCCATATTACTCTTCCAACAGATGTCTGGGTACTTCAAGTCCCCTATTACTGCCACGTCTTGTGCTTTGGATATTTTGGTGGGTTTGCCCATTATTTCTAGGCTAGCAACTTTATTTTAACTTGCTCTATAACAAACAGCACTGAAGCATCTAGCAAAGAGTCCTGTGGCACCTTATAGACTAACAGATGTATTGGAGCATGAGCTTTCGTGGGTGAATACCCACTTCGTCAGATGCATCCATGAAAGCTCATGCTCCTATACATCTGTTAGTCTATAAGGTGCCACAGGACTCTTTGCTGCTTTTACAGATCCAGACTAACACGGCTACCCCTCTGATACGTGAAGCATCTAAGTTTGCATACAAATAATTGCATAGCTTGAAAAAGGGGAAGACAAAAACGGTATTGTAGAGCTCATTTGGATATCAATCATGACAGCGTCCCTTAAAATAGCACACACTATTTATGGGGATTTTGGTAACATTTTGTAAGGTATTCCTAGTATCCCCATGCATCTTAGATATGTGAGAATATTTAATGGCAATTCTCGTTGTGTACATGGTTTTATGTACATGGTCTTCTATATAATGTTGTATTGTTGTGCAAACATCATAATGTACCAAGGCAACAGAGTGCAAAGAGCAGGCAGAGAATGGACCATAGAGTTTGGTGGATTTGTTTGATTGATTGTTTTTGCCCTCTCTGTTTCAGAACTCTCATCTTGTCATCCATTAAAATATGACAACAAAACTAAAATTCTCCTTTATATATACAAACCCCTCAGATGACTAGGGACCTGACAACTCCCAGACATTTTCAGCCTGTTTAGAGAATTTTCTCTTGAAAACATTTTACATGTTTGCAGTTGTAACCAGGTTTTAATGAATGTACTAAAGAGAACACTTCTGGAATACCGGGACATCAGATGAATTTGTCATGATCAAAGACAAGATGATTAATAATAAATGAATCCAAGATGATAGGATACTTGAAATACTTGCCACTTAATTGGCTACTTAACTCACTATGTTGAATAGTTGTTCATTGTCTTTCTCAGAATTCACAGGGTGGAAGGGGTTGACTCCAAAATCCTCCCCATTCATAAGCACCATGTATGTTTGATAGATAAATGGGAGAGATTCTGATCTCAATTAAATCCAGTTCAATATCCATTAAATCAATCATAACCTCTCCTCTGGCTGAGTAAGGTTTGACTTTTCTCCCTTTGGTACCCATCAATGTTGTTTTCATGCATCATCCACAGCCAGGTGGTGCTACTCAAGAGACATGCAAGTTATCTTCCCCAGCCTCAAGGTTCCACACTCACAGCTCAGAGAGACTGTATTATCAGTAGGTGACTGGAAAAGCTCTAAAGTTTCAAAGCATTTGAAAAAAAAAAAATGTGATTCTTACCTATTTTTTTAAAAAACTACTCTTTGTTATCCAAAGCCAGTGCTACTGAAGTCCCATACACATTATATCTATATTGTGCTTATGGAACAAAATGTGGGAAAAAATCACCTTACACTTACTGTAACTAACCATTACACATTTATGTAGATGGAATTACATGGCAAAAAAGGGCAGATACCATTTAACATTACCTTTCAGAAGTAAGGGCATGAAAGGAATTTTCGGAGACTTCATTTTCTTGAATGCATCTCTGTAGGCTTTGTGATTCAGAGAAGGGTCCTGCAAAATCATTTTAGTAATAAAAGAGAATAATCAATAGGCTATAAAAAGAGCAATTCTAAATCCATTATAGGCTTCTGAACTGAACGTGATTTAGATTTAAAAGGTTCTTTGGGAAATGAGGTAGATAAAGGTTTCCTAGGAGAGGTGAAAAACTAAACTGAATAGGAAATGTAAACAATGAAGGAAATAGAAATGATTATATTCCTGTACATGAAATGGTTCCATAATAGAAGATAGCTATATGATAAATTCACCATTTGACTGTTCTGTAATTTCCCCACATAATCTCTATTAGCACTCTCTCGTCATCTTAATATCTAACAGAATCTGTTCTAAAAAGTGCCATTTTCCAGTGAAAAATTAACTCATTAAACAATACAACACATATCAGACATCTTAAAGAAAAAAATAGAAGGCAGCTGAGCGGTTCTATGCAATGTAAGTACTGTAATTCTAAAACTCTAAAATAGTACATACTATTAAATGTTTTTGTAAACATTTCTAACTTGAGACCATGTAATTATTGTATAAGAATTCCAATTGTGATAATTATGTAAAAATGAAACAATCATTAAGGGGCAGATTTTGCCATCTTTACTCAATTCAGTGGTAACCTTGCTAGCCTCAGGGAAGGCAAAGGAAATACTCATGCTGTGTAGTATCTCACAACACAAGTAAAGGAGGTAAAGTGTGGCTCTAAACTTTTGATTTTTTCCCCCCTTTTTCATGCCTATTCTCTCTTTCTACAGACTTTTTTGTTTTGTTTTGTTTTTATAAGACAGATTCTAAACATCTTTTGTTGGGTAGCAAGAAACTGGTGAGTAGCTACCATGGTAATGGAATTACTTCCAGATTTACACCAGGAAACCCAAGCATAGACTTTGGGTCTTTATTTTCCCCCTGTGCAAAGTCCATGAGAATGAGTGTTTACACTCTTTTTTAAGACCACTGCAGCACAACTGAGATGTGTTAGGCCTGTGGCAAACCAAGATCAGAGAAAGGCAATCTCAATTTTAGACAATGGCAGTCAGTTCCACCGCAAATAAGTTAGAGGGGGCACAACTGAGGAGCTAATTTTTTCTGGCACTAGCACTGTACTTACTGTCAAACTTTCAAGTTCGGTGAAGAGTTTCTTAAACTTCCCAGGGATTTTCTGAGGTGGGAGGAAAAAAGGAAATGGAATTAAAGAAATTAAATATGCAGAAAAATACAGTTTTCTTTCTGAGATTGTCTGTCATGTTTAAAGTATCAAATAGCACCAAGCCACTTCCCCAGTCAATTACCATTCTTTTCCCAGTACTAAAATCCCCAGTTATGAATAATGTTTAGAGCAATACCAGTCTATTAGATTTAGCAGCCTTGCCTTTTGAGATTCCACACATTCATGATTCTTTTATGAAAATTGTTTCTGAACATCTGTTTTCATCTTCCTCACTAACTTCCATGTCTGCCCCATTTGTCTTAATGCATTTGTGAAGATGGAAACACCACCACAGGCTGACAATTTAAATACTCAGTAATTTGGATGCAATTTCAGTAACCTCCTAACTCTTTTCCTAAAATGTGGGCTTAGGGTTCAATCCTACAAGTCAATGGGCCAGATTCTTGTCTCACACTAACCTCAGTTACTCCTGATATATATTGATGTAACTGGGAGGAGAATCAGGCCCACTGAGACAACTCATACAAATACATTTTTGCAGGATTACACCCTCAATTTTAAAAAGATTTACCTGTGCTGTATAATTAAAACACTAGCAACTGCACACCTAAAGAGCTGCATGTGGAACTGTACTTCCACAGATTTCAACATCTTCAACCAGAGGAAGTTAGATGCCTTAAAACACAGTATATTGAGCACAAAAATAGTAGGGCATGCCTGGGAATGCAGCCATCTATTTAAGAATGCAAGTGCATATTCAGCATAGGTTGGTGTATAACTGGTTGCTTGAATTTAGGTGACTTAATTTGCATATATAAGTAATAATGATTAATTTGTAAACATTGCTCTCTATTTCCTAGAATTCAAATTACTGATGCATACAAGCTTTTGGATTTTGAAATTTTTCTGAAGTACATTTTTGCAAATTTAAAGAATGCCAAGCAAACAACTGTGGCTACAGACATTTCAAAAAGAAAAAACTGTGTGTGTGTATTTTATTATATTTATTCACATGCACACATGGAGTGTATAAGACAGACACTTTATCCATTGTTGATGCACTGATAAGTACTGAAATTGTTCAGATAAACACCACATTTTATTCAGAGGCTGAAATACATCAGCAGCACAGAACACATTCCAAAATCAGCCAAACTGCTGCAGTTCCGCTGCTCCAGAGTAGCCATGCAGGTACCTTTTCTACAGTATTTACTCCCAGTCCACACCTTTTTACTCTGCTCCCTCAAAGAGTGGGATGGAGGCAGGCCCCAACAGGTAGGCAATGGTAGCTTAGCTCCTGAGTGAGCAGCATTTCTGGTATGGAGGGTGGTTTAGGAAGTAATGCAGAGGGGTTCGCTTTCTGTGCAGACAGATGCCCCAAGATTTGCAAATTTCTCTGAAGATTTTGAGCCATCCAATCATTTACTGGTTCCTACCCTTTGCCTTTCTGGGCTCCCACAAGCTCCCACAAATAGTAGGGCATGCCTGGGAATGCAGCCATCTATTTAAGAATGCAAGTGCATATTCAAGCTCCTCCCCATACTGGGAATTGTTGGTTCTTGTTTCACCACAGCATTAGTCATTGACGTATGCAGTTCATTTTTCTTTCCATGTTATTTTGTATGGGAGGGGATGACTTCAGTCATAATATGGCTGAGTATAATCCCCTTTCTGCTGTTTGAATTCTGCTTGTTGTGCTTGAGGGTATTTTTGACAGCATCCACTGGAGGCACTTTATTCTTGTTTGCATTATAGATTCAAATCCTTTGGATTATTGACTGCTTGTGGTTTATTCTGTAATACCAGTCAACACTTCCCTGATTTTGGGTCATCAGCAAATATAATTAGTTTGCTGGTATTACCACTCAGCAATTTATTTTGATGGAAACAGTAGCAGTATAAACACAGATCCTAGTGGAATCTCTCTCTTAATATTCTCACCTCTGTTTGGCAAATTGTAACTTCTTTAACCATTAATCTAGGGTTTTAAATATGTTACTTATTGATTCCTGTTTCCTAAACTTGTTGCTCAAAATAAACAGCAGGGCAAGAGTTTAATCAAGGGTTACCCTTATGAGGGTTTCTTTTTATTTTGTAAAATTTTAAATGAAACCTCTTCCATATGTAATGATTCTGTTTCTCTGGAATCCATTCTTTACTTAAATTTAACTAGCGTTCTCCACTATAGTTCAAAACTGTACCACTAATAATTTCTGGACCTTTATGGATAAGTCATCTAATCTTGGAGACCTTTCTTTGCTTTATCCTTATTTAAAACTTCTGCAAGAATAAATTTAGTATTCTCAGGTGGTCTGCATTTACAGGTAATGTAGACATCTATATACTGACATCCCCTCCTCCTCCCAACCACCACCACCATTTTCCTCACACTTGATTTCAGCATGTAGAGCTAGTATTTAAAAAAAAAAAAAAAAGACACCATCAAAAACTTGTATAAAATATAGTTTTGACAAGATTGAAAAGATACAAAGACATGGCTTACCTCCCAGGTTTGAGACAGCCGGCTGACAGATGCAGTGTTGAGACCCATAACAATGGCAAAGAATGAGTTCAGGTTTCTTTGGGCTTTGCAGCTGTAGAACAATAATGTTTTTTAGAAAATGGACATTACACTCTAATTTCCTGTTCTCAGAGAATAACAGATAATTGGGATAGAAAGATATCCCAGGTTATCAAATCCAACTTTCCTGCACTAATACAAGATTGTCCTCTACACTAAAATGATTATCTGTTCTTTACCTCACAGAATGATTCCTTGCCCTCTATTGTGTTGTTATATAAATATTTTTACCTTCCTTTATCATCTTTTCTGTAAGTTATACATATTCATTTCCCTACATTTCTTTTCACAGTCAAGGCCTGCAATCCTTTTTTCAGGTTTGTTATCCTTCTTTGTCATAATTTATCAACTTCTCACTCCACACTACACCCCCACACTAAAAAAAATAGAAAACTGTACACAGTACTTGAATTCTAGCCTTACCAATGACATGTATCTATGGGGGGGGGCAGTTTCTACATTTACTTTTCTATTCTCTCATTTGCTACTCCTCTATAAACATAAATCCTGCATCAGATATATTCTTTGCAACATCACACCTTGACCTTGCCTTTAAATTGTCATCTATCATCATGCAAGGACCTCCTCCACAATGCTGCTCTTAAACAATCTCTTGTATACTTCTTTGGGTTTGTATTAGTATTCCCTAGTTGTATTACTCTGCATTTATCTAAATTAAATCTCTCCTTATTGTTACTTGCACATAACACTAAACTCTTTAGGTCATTCTGTATTTTCTCTCTACCCTCCAATGTATTTGCAGTCCCTCATGATTTGTTATGGTCTGCTAATGTTCAATTTACATATCTCTCTGGATTAATTATTAGTTAATACTGGTCCCTATTACTGATAACTGTGAAATTCTGCTGGTTACCTCTCTAATTTCATGTTTTATTATAAAAGGAGAGATTAATAAGACTGGGGCTTTTCAGCTTGGAAAAGAGGCAACTAAAGGGGGATATGACAGATCTATAAAATCATGACTGGTGTAGAGAAAGTAGATAAGGAAGTGTTATTTACTCCTTCTCATAATACAAGATCAAGGGGCCACCAAATGAAATTAATAGGTAGCAGTTTTAAAACAAACACAAGAAAGTATTGTTTCACACAACACACTGTCAACCTCTGGAACCCTCTCCAGCCAGAGGGTGTTGTTGAAGGCCAATACTAAAACGAGGTTCAAAAGGGAGCTAGATAGATTCGTGGAAGATAGGTCCATCAATAGTTATTAGCCAGGATGGGAAGGAATGGTGTCCCTAGCCTCTGTTTGCCAGAAGCTGGGCTTGAGTGACAGGGCATGGATCACTTGATAACCTGTCAGTTCATTCCCCTTTGAGGCATCTGCTATTGGCCACTGTCAGAGGACAGGATATTGGGCTTGATGGACCTTTGGTCTGACCCAGTATGGCCGTTCCTATGTTCTTATATATGATTATTCCCTATTTACTTTTAGCCCATTAGCAAATATGTAATCACAAACTATAGCATGCTATCCAAACAGTATCATTCCACTTTCTCAAGCAAGACTGTATCTGAAGTTCAACTATAAAAAATTAGATATGCTGGGATTGTGTCTTAAAATTAACATTAAGCATATGAGCAGTCCCACTGTCCTCAGTGGCATTACTCATAAGTAAGGTTAAGTACGTGCCTAAAGGTATGTCTACATTGCAACGTAAGGTCAGACTCAAGATTAACTCCCGTTTCTTGCACACGCAAGTCATGCTAACCCAGAGATCAGACCCAGGGTAATAGGACCACAAAGGGGTGGAAGTTCTGAGCTTGAGTCAAGCCAGAACCCATGGTTAAAGTCCTACTATTTTGCAATGTAAAGGCCACCACACAGGACTAGTGATCTGGGAGTCTGCCAAGTGTATTCCACAATTGCACAAGCAGAGTTTTTTTTGTCCTGTGAACAGTCAAGTTTGGTGGAGAATTTCGCACACTGTACCACAAAGGGCTAGAGTGACCACCTTTTGGGAGAGAACTAAGAAGTCTAGGATATAGGTGGTTGGACTTGGGCCTACTTAGCAGAATAGACACTGGAGCCCAAGGCTGGAACCCAGGGTTCAACAATTCCAAACCTGGAGTTAGACATTCAAGCCCTAGATTAACAAACCCAGAGCCTGCTAACTCAAGTCTACTAGCCCTGGGCTTACATTGCAGTGTAGACATATCCTTAGGGGTCTCAGAGCTCAGGCTGCAGCCTGAACCTGAATGTATACACTGCAATTTTATAGCCACACAGCCTGAATCCTGTGAGCCTGAGTCAGCTAACCTGGGCCAACAGGTCTGTTACAGCTGTGTAGACATACCGTATGTGCTTGCATGATCCAAGCCTTAGATTGGCCTTAAACTCTTCATGGCATGAAATGTCTCATGCTATCGGTTTTTACAAATCTTCCATTGACTTTAATGAATTTTGAATAAGAGTTTATGTCCACTGTACTATTTTGCTTGCAATTATAACTTGCAATTATATCCAAATTGTCATCATCTGTTTTTTCCAAATGCATGCTTACCTGTCTAGCTCTCTCATATCAAGAGGATTACTTCTAAGTGCATACAGATTTATTTCCTCAAGGAAATAACCTGGCATCTATATTAGACTAACTGATCAATAATTCCCTTTACTTCACCTACTCTCCTTAAATATTGCTTCTACAATTCTCCTGTATAACCAGAGTAGTGGTTCCTTCTTTCTTTGTTAACATTAATTTTTAGGGTAGAATTTCTAATTTGTAAAAGTGTAGGTATCAATGTTCTTGCAACATTCTCTCTGCTTTTTGCATTTTTCTACATTAAAATAAAATTCTCCTGTTCATCTATTTTGGGTATTTCTAGGGAACTCATCAATGCAGCGTAAAAGCACCAAACACAGGCATTTAAGTTATGGCCCTACATGGACTCAGCTGGAGCTCACGGAGATGTTAGATCAGATTTTCTGCTACATCCAGCATCTGGGAGCAGCAGAACAGAGGGCAATCAGAGAGCTGGTTATGGCTCTCTAACTCTCTGCCCTGGTAAGAGTTAGAGCAGCCTGAACATACTGAGCTCAAGCCACTCCCCTCCCTACCATATCCCAAACATTCCCCATGCACTAATTTGTTCTGGGAGTCAGTTAGATACAATAAAAATGGAACCCTACAATGCTGCTTTTTGAGAGTCATTTTTCTGAGTAGAGCAGCATTTGAATGAACTACAAGTTCATCTAAATCTGCATCTATATTTTGGTTCCTAGATATTACAATAATGAGCACATCAGTAATGCAAATATAAAATGCCCTCTTCTATTTGCCAGTTACCAAATTTGGTTTCTACAACTTTAACTTCACATTCCCCTAAAAGAGATGGAATTAACTCAGACATAGCAACCTCTGACTCTAGGGGCATATATATCCCTATTCATGGGAAACAGCAATGAAACTCTTCTAGGAATACAAATTAGTGTTAGCAGGGAAGCCAGTGAGCCACATGAAATCAATCCTTTCAGACAGAATAAGAACAAAGTTACAATTGATAAGCCTGGAAATGAATGCATTGTTGGATAGCACAGAACTTGCAACCAAAACAAATTGCATTTGTAAGTACATTGTATTAGATTAACGGAATGCACTTCACCAAAGACACTGGTTCAGCAGAGAATGGCCTTCTGTATATAATTGCTTCTCTTGGAACAAATTAAATCAAGTCAATCGGCAAAGGGATAGATGTGTGAACAAATTATACATTTTCTATGAACATGAATATTCACATACTGCAGCAGACCAACAAATGCATGATAGAGGTGAGGAGAATGGCTGCATTTGTTTCTATAGCTTCATTCCCTTGGTTGCTAAAACTGTCATGATTAGAGAGAAATGACGTCTCCGTGTACAGTATTTACTTGTATTATGTTCCACAAGCATACAGTAAAGGCTAATAATGTTAGTAATGGAGCAGGAATTGCCCATCCAGTATTCTCAGTTAAAATTTGGCAAATGTAACTAAATAATGTAACAATTTAGTTAAATTAAGCACACTCAAGAGGAGTAGACTGTGCAATAGCTCAGTCTGAGTAGTCTCATCTCTGGATGTATGGGCTTAAGGTTAACATTGCAAATGCATTTGGTGGTCTTATCAAAAGACATTAATGAAATAGCTTGAATTTTGCAGGTTATGTTGTAAGTGCATTGGCTGAGCTGAAGAGGAAGACTTAAATGGAGAGCAACTATCAAGAAAGGTTGTAAACACTCTGAGAAAGACAGAGATGAAAAACTGACTGAAAAAGTGGCCAAATCTCATGCCAAGTCTTTAGTGGGAGCTTGTGCATGCCTATGTGATATCTGCTTGTGACTTTGATCTTCATGGATCAAACTACACAGCCACAAGAGAACACACAAGAGGCCATGACATCGTTGTTTGATACAAAGGACAGCCATATAAATGAAGCATACAGCTGCATCATGCTTGGGCTTGGCCAGGGTTTGTTAATATTGTTATTTATAGACCATTTTATGTGTACATCACACTTACTAAACATTTAAAGACAAGGGATAACAACAAATTTCCTTTCATCACTTTGTCTCTCTCCCCCTCAAATGAAAAGATAAAAGATGTTCATTGAAGGATTCCAGTTTCAACTTTAGTTACTTACTGGGCAGCAATCTTGATGAATTTTTTCACTAGCTGTACACGTTTACAGAGCTGACTGCAGAGGAGTATCTCTGTGGCCACCCAGAGTTGTACTTCGTTGCATCTTTGAAGCAGAAGACTAAGATTCACAGTGTTTTCACCACTGCCCTGTCTGCTGAAGGTGAAGTATATCAGCTCTTGCTGGAACACAATTATTGTATTAGTAGGGCTTTTAAAAACTGTAAATAAAATTTAAATGATCTAAAATTTAATATATTTTTAAAAATTAGATTAGGTAAGAAATCATTGCTATTTATAAGGGGTGTCTGAATCAGTGATAAGTTAATCTCAAATTGTTCAAAGTTCTGGTTTGGAGTTTAGAGGCTTATTGGAACCCCTTGAGTTTGCATGTGGGTTGGAAATCTTGCAATAAGTGTTTTTATGAGATTTTCTGCGGCTCTACTTCTGGTCTGGAAAAAGGACAAGAATAGTCTGTCTGTCTCAACATTTCATCATTCTAGCTCCAGCCTAAAAAACAACCCATATCTGAACATCCCAGAGCCTTAAAAAAAAATTCATTTCAGATTTGGTTCTAAAAATAGCTAATGCTTCAGGGAGCAAGGCGAAGGCTTTTTTTTTTGTCTGAACAAGTTCACCCATCTGTAGTTTTAAAGTTTCTAAACAGAACTTCTAAGTTTCTAATGGAACTTATAGAAAAGCTCAGAGAACAGATCTAACATGAAAGGCATGGAAGAGGTCACATTCTTCCCCTTATTCTCAATGGGGCACCACGTTTTTTTCAGTTTATGATTCACTACTATTTTGATTTTGACATTTCTGTTGCACTGGCCATATTCCCTCCATCCACCTTATTCCCATGAGACTTCTAGATTACTCAGGACTATGATTTAGAGGGCCCGTTGCAATGTCCATTAAAGTCAGTGGGAAGGCACACAGGGCACTAGAGTGGGCCTTAAATGGTTGTGCCATTTTAGAATCTCAAATGTTGGGCTGGAAGGGACCCTGAGAAGTCATCGAGTCCAGGCCCCTGTATTGAGCAGGACCAATTAAACGCAGACCATAAGACAGAAAAATATCACATTGCCTTTATATAAATCCATGGCATCTTGAGTACTGCATGCAGATGTGGTCATTCCATTTCAAAAAAGATATATTGAAATTGGAAAAGGTACAGAAAAGGGCAACAAAAATGATTACGGATATGGAACAGCTTCCATATGAGGAGAGATTAATAAGATTGGGACTTTTCAGCTTGGAAAAAAGAGATGACTAAGGGGGGATATGACAGAGGTCTATAAAATCATGACTGGTGTCAAGAAAGTAAATAAGGAAGTGTTATGTTCTCCTTCTCATAGCATAAGAACTAGGGGTCACCAAATGAAATTAATAGGCAGCAGATTTAAAACAACAAAAGGAAGTATTTATTTACGCAATGCACAGTCAATCTGTGGAACTCCTTGCCAGAGGATGTTAATGGGCGATAGGGGATGGAACACTTGATGATTACCTGTTCTGTTCATTTACACTGAAGTGCCTGGCATTGGCCACTATTGGAAGACAGGATACTGGGCTGGATGGACCTTTGGTCTGACCCAGTATGGACGTTCTTATGTTCAGTAGGGGAATCTGCTCATCTTCTTAATGTATATATACAAATACAAGGAGTATGGGAAATACTTCCAGTTCTTCTTGTGTATTAGTCCATGACCTAAATTATGACTTAATTGACATTACAGAGACTTGGTGGGATAAGTCTCATGCCTGGGATATTGGTATAGAGGGATATAGCTTGTTCAGAAAGAACAGGCGGGGAAAAAAAGGGAGGAACTGTCTCACTACACCATCAAAAAGGTTTGAGGTCAGGAAGGAGCTGAGATGGCAAAATTTGCATATGATACAAAACTACTCAAGAGGGTTAAGTCCAAAGCAAACTGCAAAGAGTTACAAAGGGATCTCACAAAACTGGGTGACCGGGCAACAAAATGTTGATAAATGCAAAGTAATGCACATTGGAAAACATAACCCCAACTATACATATAAAATGATGGGGTCTAACTTAGCTGTTACCACTCAAGAAAGAGATCTTGCAGTCATTGTGGATAGTTCTCTGAAAACAACTGCTCAATGTGCAGAAGCAGTCAAAAACGCTAACAGAATGTTAGGAATCATTAGGAAAGGGATAGATAATAAGACCTATGACTCTCTAGTAATTTTCCATGTTCTTCCACCACTACCCCAGCCATCTAGCCCTTTTTTATGCCTACTTGTGGACTTTTGCACTTGCCCGCTCTGAATTTAGTTTAAAGTCCTCCACACTAGGTTGGCATCTAGTGGCTTTGCTAAAATCACAGGTTATATTGCGCTTAAAGTGATAACTTGATACAAATTAATCGAGTCCCTTCCACAGGAGATGTGGGTGTGTACACGCACACCCCATATTATATGGCTTTTATGATCTCAATCAAAAAGTCTTAAGTTTACTGAAATATTACTATGTACAAAAGACAGACTCTTCTTACTTTTCTATTTTCAGATATAAAACAATACAAATTTAAAATTTCACATATGATCAAAGGAAAAACAAGATGCGTACAACTTCCCTATGTTGGGGCATCAATTTTACCTGGACAGATTTACAGGCTATCAAAGGTTGCCAAAACATCTTCTGGAGCTTATGTGATATTCTCACCACCCAGTGTTGTTACATTAAATATGATACTGATGCACTGCAATGTTGTGATACTTATGTTCCAACGTAAACATGATGATGCAACATCAGGACATTGCAAAATCATGACAATGATATGATGTTGCATCAGTTTCCTCTGCATGAACAATAGAGTAGACCTTTCAGCATGAATTTTAAATGATACATTCTTTTTCCCATTTGTAACCTATATTCTAACTTTTAATGACTTATTTTACCCATATTTGTATCTTTGATTAAAAAAACCACAACAACTTGGACAATTAGCGATACAGTAACACTAAAGCTACTGCTTCTTACCTCGTGAATTGAATTGAAGAGACTCCAATCAAAGTATGTTAATTCTAAGGCAAGATCCCAGGTGTTAATTCCCAAAATTCTCACAGACCTTTGCAGTGATTCCTCATTTTCAGCATATGGATTCTAAGTCAACGGACAGAAACAAAAGCATCCTGAGCAATTTCCAGATACTCTGCCCTGAATTAGCTACTACACTGAAGTAAAAACCCAACATTGAAAAAGTAATCTTCCCTGAGTGCACTTAAGTTTTTCATCACACTGTTCACCTTCAATGAGTTACAGCCTGTTTAACAAACAGAAAAATGTGATCAATGTCTTCTTTTTGCATTAGGCCCCCTCTGTCTCTAAAACCTGATTGTAAAAGACTGACCAGGCAGACAGCATAATGAAAGTGAAATCCTTGAAATCATTATGGCCTGTTACCGGAAATAATGCTCCAGCAAGTTTTGTATTCAAAATAAAGACAATGTTATGGTGAGTTCCAGTAAGGAAACAGACCAGATTTATAGTACAGAATATACATATAATGTACCTGCAGCCCAGAATGCACATTTACAAGTTACATAAAACCATCAATTTTGTGATGAAAAATGGCTTACTTTGAATGCAACTGTCAGGCAGCAATACAAAAATGTGAGGCCTAATTCACAAAAATTACTTAGCATATTACTGTGGAACTCATTAATACCACTGGAGTTAAGGATCATCTGCCATTTCTATTGTAAATTTGATTTTCAAAAAGTTTGCTCTTGTTTTTTATGTCATCAGTCTGAAATTTGGCATGTGTCATCTACCCAGATGGAAGCTGATTTTGATTAGCTGAGCTATCATTTTAGTGCCTTTTTTTTTTTGACAGATACAAAATAAAATTTAAAACCTTCTACAAAACTCTCTGTAGCTAATAAAACTAGATTGCTTATCACTTGCTGGGGATGTTTTGCTATTAACAACATTTTTTTAAAAGGTGGATACTAGTTTGCAAACAATGTGGAAGATACATTATAATAGCATGTCAGCTCTTAGGAGACATTCATCCAATAAAATGCAACTAGACATTTCTCTTGCATAAGGCAAATTTATGAAGTCTAATTATACTGATAATGTACCATAGCAGTTGGAATATTCATATACTTGTTTCTACATAGTTGTAATGTTGGCAAAGGATTGTTGAAAAGTTTATTTATTGAGGATCTAACTGCACCTGACATGTGCTGGTCTACATTGCAGGTGGTGTATAGTAGCACCACCCCAAGAGATACTCTGAGAGGGACTGCACCTTGGAGCATAGTTCACTTTGCGGGTCTGCCTAGTTCCCCTGTCTGACATGAGCCTTTTTGTGCAGTAGCCATCCTAGAGAGGAACAGATGCTGAACTCAGCAGAGCATGAAAAATCCTATTATGCATTGGCCCTACAAAGTGGCTGAGAGGCACAAGGAAATAAGGCTCTTTACACGGGCTCTCTCCATCCCCATCCCATTACCATCCCTGCACAGGGACCAAGCATTATTTGACTTTTAATTTTTCTCTTTTAACAAATGTCAGTGAGTTGACCAAGCCCTATAAACGGATATAAAAGCTTTAGCCTATTTGACACATTAATTAATTCCACTGCTGTTTAGTAAAGACACTAAAATTCAGGACCATTAATTTTAAAAGGCACAATTAGCTCAATAAATTACAGAAAGAGACTTTGGCAGTTATTTATGCTACAGCTCCCTTTCTGCAAATTAGTCCAGACAAGTTTTATTAAGGAAATTGGAAAAAGAAAATTGTACATTGAAAAGTATCATCATCATTGAAAAACCACTAGGTTTAGACTTGGAATCAGACAAATAGACCATTATACAGCTTTAGATCATACAGTCTTACCAAAGTATCAGTCAGATCTTTTCTGTAGACAAACATACGACTGGATGCTTCGAGAGATTTTGAGATAGCCAGGTCATTTGGTTGTAGTTCATGTTTTTCTTTAAAATATATATATATTAAAAAAAGTCAGAAGCCTCAGAAGTTTACATGATACATAAACAACAAGTTCCACATGCAAATAAATGCCTAAAGGAAAATTTGCTTTAGCAATTGTAACCAAGTATTGTCTATAGTATTTAATGATTTACTCAACCTGTTCCCCTTTATCCACCAGGCTTGAGGTACCACTGTCTATGTGGCGTACGGTAAATACAATCAAACAAGATGCCCATGAAGCTGAATTATTCAGGTCTGTGCCACCTGCACTAGTGCTTTCAGCTCCTTAGTAGTGGTTGATACATTTACATTTGAACCACTGTTTACACGGAGTAAAAAAATTCTGAAATCATTTTGAATGAAAACATCCTAGTTCATTCAATCAACTGGTTTAATAAAAATTACATCTTTAATGTTTACATTGCTAACACAAACAGAAGATGCAGCAGATCTCTAACTCATGCAAATGTTATTACAACCAGAAAAGGGAAATACATGGGAGTTATGCTACCGATAGTATAACACAATCAGGACACCTTAGTTTTGATAGCACTGAATGAATTAATCCAGGAGAAGAGGTAACAATTTGTGACTTACAAATGTTAACGAATAAGTGACATTCCTATTGTTGTTGGTTTTTAATTAGTTTTGAAATTTAACAAACAACTAGTAGTGATTATTATTTTAGTGCTTTCTCTAGAAACCAGCATATATAGGCCGTTAGATAATACCATACTTCAGTATTTATGAATTGCTGGTTTTCTGTAGCTATCAAAGCTAGCAATGAAGTTATCATCATCATCATTATGTAGCAGTGAATCCTCCCTCCTAATTACACAGATGCACAAGACCTGAAAAGCAGCAGAACCACTGTTTGGCAGTTCTAAGAAGGCACTACAGGCACGTTAGGGCACAGGCAGCGGCATGACAAGTATGTCCGGAAATTACGTCGATCTGCTGGCCAAAACTCCCACTTAAATGTGGTAGCATGGCTGCTCCTCACGTAGGCTCTGGGTTGCTGGGGCAGGATGCCATTGCCTCATGACCCACATGGGTACCCTGCACAAAGTTAGTTTGTTTTGGATCTGCATGGGGGTAAGAGAATTTGACCTTATGCTTTGAATCAGATAAATTAAATGTATAATTTATTGTATTTATCCATTTTAGATTTATTCAAAAGTAAATATAGGTGTGTACATTATAGGTGTGTACAAATATAGGTGTGTCCAACTTCAATGGAGCTACACCAATTTATGTCAGCTGAGGACCTGGCCCATATATTTAAAATCTATTCATTAGCCTCTTTTGTAGATCCAGCTTCTTATTTTTATGCAACTAATTAAATCACCATCTTTGTATTCACTAAGAGTAACAAAGGGATACTATAAGTCGGTCCCTATCAAATTCATGCTGCATTTTGGTCAATTTCACAGTCATAGGATTTTAAAAATCAAAAATTTAATTATTTCAGATATTTAAATCTGAAATTTCAGTGTTGTAATTGTAGGGGTCTTGACCCATAAAGGAGTTGGGGGGGAGGTGTTGCGAGGTTATTGTAGGTGAGGGGCTGCGGTACTTCTACCCTTACTTCTGCACTGCTGACGGCAGCGGTGCTGCCTTCAGAGCTGGGCAGCTGGAGAGCAGCGACTGATGGCCGGGAGCCCAGCTCTGAAGGCAGAGCCACTGTCAGCAGCAGTGCAGGAGAAAGGATGGCCTGGTATGGTGTTGCCACCCTTACTTCTGTGCAGCTGGCTGCAGAGCTGGGCTCTAGTCAGCAGCTGCCACTCTCTAGCCACCCAGTTCTGAAGGCAGCAGCATGGAAATAAGGGTGGTATGGTATTGCCACCCTTACTTCTGTGCTGCTGCTGGTGGGGCGGTGCCTTCAGAGCCAGATGCCCAGCTAACACCCACCGCTCTCCAAATGCCCAGATCTAAAGGCAGCGTAGAAGTAAAGGTGGCAATACTGCAACACCCCTAAAATAACCTTGTACACCCCTGCACCTCCCTTCTAGGTCAGGACCCCCAATTTGAGAACCACTGGTCTCCCCCGTGAAATCTATATAGTATACGGTAAAAGTGCACACACACAAAAACAGATTTCATGGTCCATGACGTATAGTTATGGCCCTACCAAATTCACGGCCATGAAAAATAAGCAAAACAGCTTCCCAAAGATCTTAAGATTTGACAGACACCAAAGGAAATGAGGGGGCCAGGCATAAAATAGATCAAGAGAGTCAGCTTGTAATTTGTGTGATCTCCCTTGAAAGAGACAATAAACCTTTCTTTGTTAAGCAAGACAGACAAAAATAATAAGGGGGGGAAAAAAGCTATGAACTAGGATAATCCCAACAGCCTTTAATCAGAGAAAATATTACTTGCGTTGCTCCGAACAGCTACATTTTACACATTTTCTACCCCTCCTCCATCCACCCATTACAGAAAATACACAGTGCTACTCATCTTCATTTTAAGGCAAATCAGACCGTAGCACCTTCCCAAGTTCATTTAAATATGAAACTAGGAGACTTATCTGTGGAAAAATCTTATATTTCTAACCACTTGAAAATCCTTTGCAGTCCAATCCTGGTGAGGAAATGCAATAACCTACTGTACCCAAAAATTAGCTGTTGTCATGGAAACAACCCTCTGGTAGGCAGCTCCTTATTGTTACTATGGTCATCCAGCTGTGGACCCATACTGGAACAGTTACATCCTTGCACTTTAAAATGTCAACTATCTTTTTATAGATGAGATACAGTAAAAGGTAGGATGAGTGAAAATTATTTACCCCCAGAGAATGTGACGGTAACCAGAGTCAGGTCCTCCTCTGCATGCTGGATTTTTTCTGCTACAATTTTCAGTATCTCCTGAGCTGAAGTGGATACTTTAGTTTTTACGCTGACATAGGAATGTTCTGTTATATACACACGGCAGAAAACTGCACAAAGGAAGAAAGAAACGTCCATAAATAGATGAGAACACATACTACTAGGAGGTGGAAGATTTTAAGAAACCAAACTGTGGCAATGCCTTGGCTGTTATTCTGTTTGACAGTAATCTTTGATAATTGCTGTGCATTGACCTACAGCAGGGGTAGGCAACCTATGGCACATGTGTCGAATGCGGCACGCAAGCCGATTTTCAGTGGCACTCACACTGCCCAGGTCCTGGCCACAGTCCGGGGGGCTCTGTATTTTAAGCATCTTAAACATTTTAAAAACCTTCCATACAACAATAGTTTAGTTATATATTATAGACTTATAGAAAGAGACCTTCTAAAAATGTTCAAATGTATTATTGGCACACGAAACCTTAAATTAGAGTGAATAAATGAAGACTCAGCACACCACTTCTGAAAGGTTGCCGACCCCTGACCTACAAGCACAATTACCTCTTAAGACAAACATCATCATTTTTCCCTTCCTCCTCTCCCTGGAAAATCACAAGGACATAATAAAGAATAGTACAGTGCTTCACCAACATACAGTTAGAATTCCTGTAAGTACTTACTGAAGAGCAGGTGTTCTCTAACACTTTTATTTTGGATACTTTGAAAACAAGTTTCCTCTTCTCTCTTTTTCCTTTTCAAGCTCAGCTGTTGATTTTTGCTCCCTTTCTTTTCATGTTCTCTGTATGTGTGTGTATATATATATATATATATACACACATACATAAATATATATAATCTCCTTACTATATGTTCCATTGTATGCATCCAATGAAGTGGGCTGTAGCCCACGAAAGCTTATGCTCAAATAAATTTGTTAGTCTCTAAGGTGCCACAACTACTCCTGTTCTTAGTTCAAGTATAGCTCCTTTTTGGAATATGTGCTTCACACCTGTAAGGGACTGATCTGGAAAAGTGCCCAAGTGCCTGTAACTTCCATTGAAGTTAAAGGGAGATTCAGGTACTCAATAACTCTCAGTAATAACCTTTCAGCTGGTCTTAAGGAGAAAGAATTCAAAGGTCTATCTTGAAATAGGTTCGTCTGGCATGACAGTAACCGCATCATCATATGATCAGCTCAGTTAGCACCTTTTTTGTTCCTGTTACAAAGGTTCAGGCATCCAGGTTTTGCAGAACTGAAATCTTAGTCAGTCAAGTGGATTGTGGTAGTAATATAAGAGAGGGGAAACACAGCAGCAGACATGCATAATCAGTATTTCAAAAATGACATCATCTGTCAATGAAGCTCACTACCAGAATGGTCTTTATTTTGTACTCACTTTGGTGCTTCATTAAACATTGTTTTTTTAACCTATAATTTAGTCTTTTTTTCTAGACAGACAGACAACAAAAGTATAGAGGTGATCCTTTCTCTCCTCTACAGATAAGATTTCTTTTGTCTCTATTGACAGATGTATAAAACAATAACCCTTGGCCTCTGCTTCACAAACCTTTACAACTGCAAGGCATTTTCATTAACTTAGGCTACACTAGAGGACATTGGTCAGCAACTTTACTCCAGTGAAAAAAACACAATTTTGTTGTTTTGAAGTAGACAAGGAGAGAGAACCTTAAGTTTTAACCCTTACAAAAAAATCTCAGTCAGATGATTTAAGAATTTTTTTGTTAGCCTGTCTCTGTTGGCAAGCAGTAAATCAGGTGTTCATCCTGTGACAGAATTTCTATTTGGAATAGCTAAAACTCATGAAAAGATACACGTTGGCTTTATGATACCAGCTGTTATAAAAAAAAAAGGGGCGGGGGAATTGACAGGATTATTTGACTTCCATCTGGAAAGTGTTATCAGACCTGCCTACAATGGTTACCGGAAAAACCAGTGATTTTCCTCCTGGCTGAAATGTCTTCGCCTCCCCCAGGATTCTCTGCCATTGGGGGTGGGGGAGGGGCAGTGAGGGGGGACCAACAGCAAACACAATCTTTAATTTTAAATTGGGCCAATAACGTCTCCCTTACTTTAAATGGATCTGGACCACACTAGATGTGAGGTACTCACGAACAGTCATCTTTATGGCCTGCCCAAACTCTATTCCCCACTCGTATTTTAAATGTCAGATCTGTGGTTGCTATTGCTATGGAACCACTGAAAATCTAGAGATGCCATGCTGCACTTCCTCTAAGGCCACGTCTACACTACGGGATAATATCGAATTAGCTAAAATCGATTTTATAAAACTGATATTATAAATTCGATTTCATGTGGCCACAGTAGGCGCAGTAATTCGGCGTTGTGCGTCCATGGTCCGAGGCTAACGTCGATTTCTGAAGCGTTGCATTGTGGGTAGCTCTTCCGTAGATATGCCATAATTCCCGCAGTCTCCCCCGCCCCTTGGAATTCTGGGTTGAATCATTATTGTCGCGGGTGGTTCTGGGTAAATGTCGTCACTCACTCCTTCCTCCGGGAAAACATCAGCTGACAATCCTTTCACGCCCTTTTTCCCTGGATTGCCCTGGCAGGCGCCATAGCACGGCAACCATGGAGCCTGTTCAGCTTTTTTTTTTTCCGGCACCGTATGTGTACTGGATGCCGTGGAGAGAGAGGCAATACTGCAGCGCTACACAGCAGCATTCACTTGCTTTTGCAATGATAGCAGAGATGGTTACCAGTCGTTCTGCACCGTCTACTGCCGGAGAAAACTGGCAATGAGATGACGGTTATCTCTCCCCGTCTGTACTGTCCGCTGCTATCATGAGTGCCCCTGGCTGAAATCGCCGGGGGTGCAACGCAAAATTGGGATTGACTCACTTGGGACTGAGTCAATCCCTCCCTACGGTTCTAAAAATAAGTCAGTCCTGCTAAAGGCAAGTGTATACGACAGTGTATCAAGCACAGCTCTCAGTGTCAGTATTCACAAGCGGTGCCCTGCAACAACCCACACTCGTTGCTTTCCTCTCCCGCAACCTTCTGGTACGGTGCAATTGTCCACCCCCCCATTTGGTCATGAAGTTATAAAGAATGCAGGTAAGAAACAAGACTTGTTATGATGATAAAATGAGAGAGGCAGCCTCGCTGGGGCTATGACAGTAGGCAGTACGTCTTTCTTACACAGGAAAGGGAGGCGGTGATGAAGTCTAGCCCGTCCGCTAAGATTGAGACGGTACAGCCGTCTGGACCATCACTGGAGTACTGGGATCATTCCCATTTTTACCATCGCGCCCCGGCGAGCCTCACATCAGCCATCCAGGAGCTCACGGCTGATGCGACGACGGATATCAGTCAATGCACGTCTACCACAGGGAGGAGGAAGAGGAACTGCTCTTCCTGCTGCAGCATGCGTCTCACCAGCAGCATTCATACAATAGGTACTTGAAAGAAGTCAAGAAATGATTGCTTTCTCTTTTTCTTTCACGTGTGGTGTGGGGAACGTGAGGAGCTATCCCTGACGCACGCCGACACTTGTTTGTTCAACTACAGGACATTGGGAGCTCAGCCAAAGCAAAGTACTTTCAGAACTCATGTGGACGTGGGTAGCTGGAGTCCTCATACCCTTCATCCATGAGCGTCATTTGAGTCTTGGCTTCCCCAGTTGTCAGCCGTGTGTATCTGGAGATTTTTTTCACGCATTTGGCATTTCTGCGTCTGTAACGGAGCTCTGATCAACAGATTGCTGCTCCCATACACGCATATCTAGGTATTCTCCTCGGCCCATGTGGTCTTTTTATTGAACATGCATCGCACCCGTGCTGATCAGAGCTCCATGCTGGGCAAACAGGAAATGTAATTCAAAAGTTCGCGGGGCTTTTCCTGCTTACCTGCCCGCTGCATCCGAGTTCAGATTGCTATCCGGAGCGGTCAGTGGTGCACTGTGGGATACCGCCCGGAGGCCAATAACGTCGATTTCCGTCCACACTAACAGTAATCCAATATGTTAATATCAAATTTAGCGCTACTCCTCTCGTCGGGGTGGAGTACAGAGATCGATTTAAAGAGCCCTTTATATTGATATAAAGGGCGTTGTAGTGTGGACGGGTACAGCGTTAAATCGATTTAACACTCTTTAAATCGATTTAAACGCGTAGTGTAGACCAGGCCTAAGAAGCGCAGAACCAAACTCATAGTCTAAGGGAAGTAAGGTGTGGACTAAGTTAGCTTTAAATCATCTTTATACTCTTCTGATCCTGGGCTGGTCCCCAGGCCGAAGATGCCTCCAGCATAATTTAGACTGAGCTGGAGGTCTGTGTAAGTTACAGCAGCCTCCCCAGGATGCCCTATGGACTGCAGCACTACCTGTAGCATCCACAGCCCTGACATGTCCCTCCTGACCACAGCGTCACATTCTGGCACACCAAGGATGGAAGTCTTATGACTGTCTGCTTCAGTTCCTACTTCAAGGGAATCTTCCTCCACCTGCATATGGGGCTTTGAGGGCCCCTTTATACCACTCTGGCCCTTTTATATGTCATAAAGGAGCCAGAGCAGGGGTGAGGATCTCACCATGAAATTTTTAGAGGCTGTCTTGTGGGCCTGAAATCCCAACAAATCTGAACGTCAAGCCAAAAGTTAGGTAGTATAAGGTAACCCTAGAGAGCTACAAAGCCTCCCTAGAGAGCACCACAGGGAAATACTTCTCTGAATATTTAAAGAGCACAGTTATGATAACCATAAATGGGCATTAATTATACTCTGATCTGAGCTGAACTTGTAGAGTTGTTGGGCCTTCAGTTACCATTGTGGACTAGAAAATGTTGCAGGAGTGTCTTCATAAAGTGAGGGACTTCACTCTTGTCTTCTCTGCTTAAGCACGGGTCTAGAGTCTCTATACACACTAATTTCAGCTCACACAACAATCTGGAGCCATGCTAGGATTGTCCTCTCTCTCTCACTCCCAAAAAGCTGACAATGTGTAATGCTTCACTTTATTATTGCATTACCAACAATGAACGCAAAGTGCATTTTGTAAATGGATGATATTAACGTGAAGGGGCGTGTTGCATTTCACCTGCAAATGAGTTTGGAGGGAGAAGATTGTAACAATGGCTACTGGAGCCAGGAGCCCTCAGGTGACAGGAATGTTAACCTTTTGCAATCTGGAGCCATATGTCGAAAGCCTAGAAATAAAGTCCAATCTCTTGTCAAAACTCCTGTGAGTCACATACCTTTATTACTAAGTATCAGAGGGGTAGCTGTGTTAGTCTGGATCTGTAAAAAGCTTTGAAGTGGGTATTCACCTATGAAAGCTTATGCTCCAATACATCTGTTAGCCTGTAAGGTGCCACAGGACTCTGTTGTTTTATTACTAAGATGTTGGGGTGGGGAGGGAAGAAAGGAAAAAAAGGCGCCCCTAAGACATCATTTTACAGTTGAAGCCCTGCATAAGGCATCAGACAGAACTGTATTCTCACTGCATTAGATCTTTCTTCTTTTATAGCTCCAGGTTCTTATTTAGAAGTTGTAAGTTTGTAATTGAAAGTGTTGCTTAAGGGAAGCCTTTATGTAGAAATATTCTTGTACCAATATTTAGAGGTGTTGCACTGAGCTTTTCCTCTACTGCTTCTAAATCATACTTACTTTCCTCTGTTTCATTCATGGTTCCTTTGTGCTGGAGCCAGTTCTCCTTGAGACTGAATTGGTGGAAAAAGGCTTTATTCTAAGACGGGACAAATAAATAAAAAAAGAACAATGAATGTATGTGTTCCTGCCCTTTACAAAGCAATAACTGCATGTAGAATGCTCTAGAGAAGTCTGGGAAATCCACCCATCCATTCTTGGACAAATAAAGAGGGAGTTGCCTTATTTAACAACAGTAGAGGTGGGGAATTCTGAGGAAATTAGACATGTCTAGGCTAAGCAGTGCAAACTTTGCAAGGGACTCTAATCACATTCACAGTTCATTTCTTACACACTGTCCTAAATAGCTACTGTCAGTTGGCCTGGTCAGCAATTTCTCTACAATCTCATTTTCTGCTTTTCACATTTCCAAAATAACATTTTAAAGCTTATTACACACTTCAGCTTCAGTCCAGTGAATTTCATGAGCACAGCAATTCACTGCCATGTAGCTCTTATGTTGACATCCCCCTTTTGCATCCTTTCCTTCTAGTTAAATAGGCACAAATTCATGTTTCTCTCTCTCTCTGTATGTATCTGTCCCTGTCACAGCACAACTCTCTTTACTCTGACTGACTACCTGACATTTGTAGTCATTGTCTTTGCTAGATTTGTTTGTGTCTGTCTTCCTAAATTCAAACCTGTATCTATCCAGCCAGGAAGCAGCATGCTGTTAGGCTCCTATTGAATTTTGACATCTCAAAACATGTTGTTAAAATGCTAATAATGTCACAGCCACTTTAGGTCAGCACACACAGCTGAAACCAAAGCTGCGCTGGCAGGGGGAAAAAAGCTTTTAGCAACATTACAGGCCTAGACTCTCAGATGTGTCCTGTCATGTTTTTGGCCAGTAGTCATTTTTAATTAAGAGAAGAAGCCAAGAGAGGGGAGGGGAGGCTATGAGCAAGCAATCAATGTAAAAGTCAAATATATGTACTCTATATTACCTTTCTGTGAGGTGAATATTCATCTACAGTGCTGAAACAAAAGGGATAATTTGAGTTATTCATTCTATCCAAAGATTAGGACAGGAATTTGCAGCCAACCAACATAATATAGTCACTATAAAGTAAGTGCAGAGTTCCTCCAGTGCGAGCTGAGGGCACTCAGCTGCACCCAGGAAGAAGTTATACGGTCATAGGATCAAGCCGTAGCAAACGACACTAAAAACCTTAGGGCCAATTCCTTAACTTATGTAAAGCGAAACTATGCTGATTTACATCAGCTGAGGTGTACATTTACAAAAGGTGTACCCTGTCAACATCCTTTAACATATTTCAGTGCGCACAGTACTGCATACTTGGCAAATTGGTTCACCATGAACATTCACATTTTTATATGCCAGTATAAGACAGAGCATGGATTGGTGGTCAGATCAGGGACTTGAGTCAGGAGTTCTGGGACCCATTTCTGTTTCTGACACTGAGGGCCAAATACAAAGATTATATGTAAAATTAAAATTCCTTTAAAGTCAGGGCTTGTCTACATATGCAGCTATTCAGTAACGACTATGCCTGAATACCTCCATGTGTAGATACATTTATTCTAGAACAGTTAAGCTAAATAAGAGCAAGGCATTCTTGTTTTAGAATATGAGAGTCCACAACATGAAGTTATTCAGTAATAGCTGTTCCCGACTAATTCCACACGTAGACAAGTGTTCAGGCTACCTCTGACCTAGTGACTCCCTTAGCAAGCTTAACCAATCACAGAAACATAGCAAACCCTGGGAAGAATGAAATAGTCCACATAAACACTGATTTCACAGATTTGAATGTAAAATCTCTAAATATCTAATTACACCAAACTGTGAAAGTTGCATGGTATGAGCAATTGCAAAACAGACTTTTGAGGCTATAAGAGTAACAATTGCTGGATAACTACTTGCTTTTAATAGATTGAAACCACTTGTTTAATTATATAATCTGGGATGAAAACATAAGTGCTTCAAACTTGTTTGATACTACAGAAAACAAATAAGATATTCAACCCTAGAGATAAGAACTGGTCATAGTCAATGTCAAAGCTCTCTTTGATCTCAAGATGATCAAACAACAACAAAAAAATTCTACTTACTTGAAACATATGCATTAAAATGTCTTTAAAAAACATAATTAGTATTAAAGAACAAAAACTTGCTATATTAGTTGCAAAAGAGAGTTGAGTAAATGTTTCATGGTAAAAGAAGTCCTGCCCACTCACAAACAATACAGTATATTGTATCAGTTATTTTAAATAATTCATTTCTAATTACTGGTAAAGCTAAGATTTTGTCATGGGAGATCACAGAATCCGTGACTTACAGAGACCTCTGCGACATTTTCCACTTCAGCCCCAGGGCAGCCAGGCTGGAGCGGTCAGCTGGCAGGGGGCCCAGAGCTCCAAGTCACTGCAGGGTGGTGGAGGGTGGGAGAGGGCACCCAGGAGCTCCGAGCTGCTGTGGGCAGGGGGCACCTTGGTGATCTCCACCACTGTGGGCAGTGGAGGGAATCCCGGAGCTCCAGCAGTGGTGGGTGTTGAATCCTCCTGCCTCCCCATTTTGTCAGTTATTTTTAGTAAAAGTCAGGGACAGCTCACAAGCTTCCATGAATTTCTGTTTATTGCCCGTGACCTGCCCATGACTTTTACTAAAAATAACCAGGACAAATGAGTCATTTTGCCACACTTACTCACACTGAATAATACTCTACTTCACAAGTAGTCTCACCAAAATTAATGGGAGTATTTGCATAGTACCTTACTCTACAACATGAAAAAAATTGGAATAATCTGGCTTCAGGTAAAAAGAAAGATTATTTGTAAGGTTATATGTAAAAAGAAAGGTTGTTTCCCTTGTATCATAGTTATATTACTTATCCTTTTGTCTTTCTCTGTGCTAAGATAAAAAAAAAAGTAAATTATACCCCAAAAAATGAGGGTTGACGACAATAATCAATACTTACTGACGACGATGCATTCCAAGTATCTTTTGAAATTCTTTCAATTCCTTCTCAAGTATGGGATATTCATACACATCATCTAACACATTTCTGTATATTGTCTGAAAAATAAAAAAGGTATCTGCACATATCTGATGACTGGAAGAAATATTATACATCATAGCAGCAGCTTCCCTCAAATGAAGCATTACCCTACTAAAATAAATTCCAGGAATGTTTTAAAATAAGTCCTGTAATCCAGACAGTTCCTCTTTACATAACTAAACCAGTCAGTGTCTGGCTGCTGTACAGAGAAGTGTTCTTTGTACCATCACAAAGGAATAGCACTAAGGTGTCAGCACTCATCAGTCTGTGGAAAGATTTAAAATGGCACTTGTGTTTGTTACTTCTAACCTGGTTTAGCTCAGAACAATCTACTGTTAAGCATGAAAACAGATCACACCATTATCACTCGATCAAAACAATGACAGTAATAATAATTAATCAATTGATCTGACTAATAAAGTTAGGAGTATTTTCATTTATTTTTTTGCATTTACATCCAAAAATGTTCTAGTCCCAGAATCTCTCACACGGAAATGACAAGATTCTCATAGTCTCAAATTAATGAATAAATAAATCTTATGTTTTTGACTTTCTGCATTTCCCGAATGTCATTCAAACCCTTCTGAGAGCCTCAACTAATTAAGGAAGACAATTGACCTTAGATATAAAGGTAAACAAATTATACTGTCTTTGATGCTTGAAGTCATTATGGAGGTGAACATTTTCTCTCTGATCTTCTATACCCATCCAGAGGTTTAGACAGAGTTTTTCCTGGCTAACCAATGAGGATCATATACTGAAGGCCAAATTATGAGCCCAACTTTATAAACTGTGGTCACAAATAATTTTAGACTGCAATTTCATATGCAATTTTTTCAGGGGAAATTTAGACCAAGTGAACATTAGTAGTAGTAGCAGAGGTACCGTGGTGGCGCCTCAAGCCACAGTCAGGGATGGGGGCCCAAAGTGCTTGGCTCTGTACATAAACGTAGAACAGAGATAGCCCCTACCCCCCGCAGGTTTACAATATAAACCAACATTTAATAAAATGCTAATCCCCCATTGTTGACACAGTTGATGCCCAACTCCTAGCACCGCTTTACACATGGAATATCCCTAGAGCAGAAGCCCTGGGGCCCAAACTTCTATGTGCTCGGCATCAGTCACAAGGAACTCAAATATCAAAAGAAGCCCAAAACTTCCTCCAAGATTAGTTTAGCACCGCAGGGTTCTTAAGTTTACCATGAGTGAATCCATAACAGACAGTGCCCCCAACCAGGTCCCTAAATGAAGGTAAAGAGTTTTACTTCAGGAAAGGAGGAGGAGCTCAGGCAGACTCCCAAGAGAATTCTTTCCTTCCATCAGAAGTAGGAAATAGATCAGGGATAGCAAACAATGGCCCGGGGGGTCGCATCTGCCCCTTCAGCTGTTTTAATTCAGCCCTCAAGCTCCCAACGGGGAGCAGGATCCAGGGCTTGCCCGGCTCCTGAAAGCAGCAGCATGTCCCCGCTCCAGCTCCTATGCATGGGGCAGCCAGAGGGCTCTGAATGTTGCCCCTGCCCCAACCTCCCATTGGCTGGGAACATGAGCATTCATGGCCTGCCATACAGTTTCCATACCCAGATGTGGTCCTCAGGCCAAAAAGATTGCCCACCCCTAAAATAGACAGATCTAGGCCCAACATAGCATTATTGTTTTAATGACAATCAAGTTACGGTTGCATTTAGAAATCACTGAAACAGGATAGTAAGGGCTTGTCTACACAGTGAGTTAAGCCCACATCAGAGGGGTGTAAATTCTAGTGTGCAAAACTGTATCATGCACTAGCTAGCCCACGTGAACTCTGCTGGCCCCTAGTATGTGTTAATATAGCTCCATTTCAAACAGCAATTACATTAACATGCTAGTGAATTTTTAGTGCACACCAGGATGGTCCACATAGGCTACTTAATGTGTGACACACTAGTATGCACTAGAAGTTACACCCTGCTGGTGCAGACGAATGCATCACACAGACAAACCAAACACTCCTTGCTCATAAGTAAGGCAACAATTTAGGGCATGTCTACACAAGCACTTACTGCACACCAAGCTGGAATGTAAATCTATAGTACTCCAGCATGCTACACATTAACTATCCACATGGGCCCTGCTTATCTGCACTAAAAGTTCCTAGTGTGCACTGACAGTAAGTGCTTGTGTAGAGAGGCCCTCTCTTTCTCAAAATGCATAAAGGAACTACCAGGGTATCTACTAGCACCTGTCAAACAGTACAGAATAGATGCTCAGTGTTTGCTGAAAGGGGCATAAAATTCTGTTCCAGTCTATGTTATTTGGAACACTGATTTGGGAAGTTCTAGACTGGTAAAGAACGTGAGTACATCTGTGGATATTTCCTTTACCTGTTAATTTTTTTCCTTCAAACTATTAGACTAGAGCTCCTCCCTTTAAAGATTACCCACCCTTTGTACAAAGTTTCATATCATATCATGTCAGAACTCAGTATTTATTTCCAGGTGTCTCACATAACAGATATTCAGTTGAAACTTAAAAATCAATGAGGCATTAAGCCTCTTACATGTAGAATGTTGCTTAGTCATACTGTTTCCATCTATGGGCAGAGAGGACTTATGTCCTAATCACTGACCTAGTACAAAAGAGTTCAAAAGGTAAGAAAAATTATGCCCAATATTTTTCTCATTTGGGATTTTTTCAACACGTTCCTGAGAATCTATTATTTACATAGTATTAAAGTGAATTAGTGAGTATTACAGTACCTTTAAAAATTGCTTTAAATGCTCATCTTCATGTAACCAGTCTTTGTAGAGAGAAGTCCACTGAGACACCAAATGCAAGACTTTTCGTTTTCTATAGGGAACATCTGCATTTTCTTCCTTGCCTTGATCATTTTTAGCACAATAGGTACAATAGGTTAAGGAACAAAAGCCTAGGGTATCATTAAAATTTAGAAATTAAAGGGGGAAAAAGAATGGTTAGGTCATGTAACCCATACCTCCAGCAGTGCTGATTTTTTCTCTATACTATATAGTCTTAAGTACTTTATCCTGTGCAGTTTAGGAAATTGAGAAGGGTTATCAACTTTTAGAAATGAAATACACAGTTACAGAAATGTCAGCTGAACCTCATTGCTACCTGCCTATATTTCTCCTTTATAGACTGGGGACACAATTTTATAAAAGGAAAAGCAATTTAAAAGAAATTGCACAATGTGAGTCATATCTTTTCTGTGCAGCTGATATAGATGCAAACATGATTTACTGTTGGAAGCAGGACAATGAATCATTAAATACAAACATTACATTTTGGAGCATAGGAATTACTTTTGTTCACCTATATATAATTATGCATCAGCGGAAATAACACATTATTTTAAAAAAAGTAAAAGGGATCAATTTTGATCATTTTTCCCCAGTCATAATGCAAGTAAAAGCAACAGGAGAAAACTGCCACATCACACAATCTATTTATTTCTGCCTCTTATAAATTTTCTCTCTTTCTTTCCTCAAGTATAGAGAATCATTTGTTTGCACACTTTTGCGCATCATGTTATAAAAACTGAAACTTGACAAATCAGTTCATTTTACAGCAACAAGCTAATTAAAACAAACAGTCCACATCATATGGAGGTAAGTGGAACATTTTCCTGAAAAACATGTTTTCCATCTTTACTTTGTACCATATCACTAAAAGGTTGGTCATTGTAGGATATATACCACTTATTTTCCCCTTACCACACATTAAAATCCGTAAATTATATAGATATATGAGTATTTTTGGGAACTGTCTATATCAGAGGAAGCACAGTTTAGGTAAATTTAAATCTAATTTTGTAATTGTGTTTTGTAAATGACAGTATAAACCAACATATAAAACTTTTTTCCAAAAAAAGGACTGGGTTGAACTGTCCCATGGCTGCTGGGGCGGGGGAGGGGGAAGAAGGGATAGGTAACTTTGGTTTCATTCCTATTTCAAACATTATATTTTAAATTAATAAGTGATTTTTTGTAGATATAGGAACATTAACGACCCTTTTAATTTAACTCCTCTGGATGTTCACTATTGTCGTCATGTATACACGATGTATAGCTATTTGCAGATGGAAGAAAGTAGGATTTAATGAATTAATAATTAAGTATACTCTATAAAAATTATAATTATATTGTTTAATTCAAATCAGGAACATGAGAAGATGAAGAAGCTAAACTAATGTGTCTATATAAATGTACACAGGTATATTATATACGTGCATGTGTGTGTTTACGTGAGACAAGAAAAACTACATTAATTTGATGATTGTACACAGATAAGCAATAAAAAGAATAAGGAAATGAACATGTTGAGGTTGAACTCAATCTTACCTCTTTCTTCATAAACTTTTGCATTACAATACAATCTTCGGTTATGTGGTCACATACTACAATAGAATATGTTATGTTTTGCAGTTCTGAATACAAGTTACTCCTGAGGGCATTCTGTGCCAAAAGTTAAAAATTCTGCACACAATATTTTAAAATTCTGTAAGTTTTATTTGTCAATAAATAAATGCAGAGGCTCCAGCATGGCAGTGGGAAGCACAGGCCACTGGCTGCACAAAGGTGGGAGATCACCCTGCAGCCTCTCCACCTCCGATTCCCAGGACACTGACTCAGTGGTGAGGCTACACGCAACCCTGACACAGCACAAAGCCTGGGCCTGCCCCAGAAACACCCTGGGCCCCTGCCTCTCTGCACCAGGCACACCAGGTGTGGGGCAGGCTCTATCAGGCAGGATCCAAGTGTGAAGGGGCTCAGGGTGGGGGAGTGGGGCTTGGTGACGTGGGGGTCTGGGAGAAGCTAGTTAGGGGGCAGTAGTATGGACTGGACACAGGAGTAGGGGTCTGAGGGCAGAGGTCTGGGTGCAGGGGGGCTCCAGATACAGGGGTAGAGGTTCAGTGGGCTGGGGTTCAGGTATGTAGGGCTAGGGGTGTTCTGAATGTATCCGGTGAGGCTTGGCAGGGGTGTCTGGATATGGGAGGTCCGGATGCATGGAAGTTGGGTGGATGGGGGGAGCAGCTATCCCTCCCCCTTCCCCCCACAGCTGAGGAGTGATGGGGATGGGAAGCAGGGGAGGATGGTAAGCTTCCTGCAGCTGGGGGAAGCTTCTGGGGGTGAGTCTGACACAGCCCCAGACACTCCTTGCAGGGGAAGAGGAAGTCCTGTCCTCTCCTGCCTCCAGCCCAGCTGTCACTAACAGCTTATCCTGGCTCAGGGTAGGAGCCACTGGCTGGGGTGTACCCAGCCCCGCAGTGATTTACCTCTCCGCCAGCTGCTCCGGGTGCCTGAAACAATGTACCTGCTCTGCTAGGGAGTGGTGCACAACTGCTCTTGCAGCCTCCCTTTGCTTCCCTGTCAGAAAGTCATATTTTTGCGGAAAATCAAAGAAATCCGCGGGGGACATGAATTCTGTGCACACGCAGTGGCACAAAATTCCCTCAGAAGTAACAAGTGTGTGTATGTGATCACATAATTAAAGACTGTATCATGGTACATGGGACAGAAATAATACTCCACGTTCAACCATAGTACTGGAATTTCTGATTTTTGGGTGCTTAGCCATGCAACTATAATGGGTGTGTGTGTAAGTGTGTGAGTGTGTGTGAGAGAGAGAGAGAGAGAGAGAGAGATATTATGAAACAAAGCATCTGGTCTGAAACATCTTGAATTTTGGGGAAGTTCAGATCCAAATCTGGGTTTGAAATTTCTAGTTTAAGTTTCTCTTTCTGGATAATGAACAGAATGCCAATCTAAACATACCTGAACATTGGGAGATTTCCGTTTTGTATCCAAATCCCAATATAAACTCCACAGCTCAGGTGTCTCTGTGTGTCTCAGTACTATATATTAGGTAGTAGTCCACTTTTTCCAGCATTCTTATGTGCAACCTCTATACACGCATACATTCTGTATAGTTTATAGTTCAATGTGTGTGTGTGTGAAAAGCATATTTTATCCTCCCAAACATCCAGATGGCTACTCTTAATAAGATAAAACTTTAAAAAATAGTATCCTCTTGTGGCACATTTCATTATGAGATATAATGGGAAATATGAAATGTCATTTATTGCATCATTTCCTTAGTTCCAAGAAAATGATAGTCAATGAACTATTAAGATCCATCACATGCAGATATTCCCAAGGAGTTCTGGAGATAACATTGTGTTTTAGAACTCTGTCTAAGCTTTCTTTGTGTTTGATTATATGGCTTAGTTACAGTATTTAATTTTTCATCCTATCTAACTGGCTGAGACATACATTTTTTTTAAGGTGAGGTTTCCTTCCTTCTGTTCTTAGTGGTGGCTTGCTACTCATTTTTAGGGAAGAAAATGAAATGTGGTCACTACTTGTGGATCAGTAAAAACTAGATATATTATCTACTGAACAACTCTTTGAATGTATAGCATATTCCACAACCACAACTTAAAAAGCCCCTATCCCAGTTTCATTTTTAACCTCTTGTATATGGATTAATATTGAGGCAAGGCTCCTTAACACAAAGGACCAGACTGACACTTGCCCTTGAGCAAATACACATCAGGAGTGAGGGCACAGTGGTGGGTAAAAGAAGCTTCCTCCACATGGGCTAGGTTTCTTTTATATAGTCATACCAACAGATGTATAAATCTTCCAGATGAAGATAGGTAGGAGACGAGGCTCAGAGCTCTCTCCTGGCAAATCAATCAGTGGAGCTGTTTCGGTGCCTGAAGGGGAGCAGGATGCCATGTTTCCTTGGCATGGTGTACAAATATACCCACATTGCACTCTCTGGAGCCCTGGGAGGGGTTGTGACTCCTGTAGGAAAGACGAGGAGGACTACAAATACATAACTTTCAGTTAATGAAGGATATTGCCTCAGCAATGCCTGGCATAAGTCGTCAGTTGTCATGAAGACCGTGTACGTGAGAAGGAAGTCATCAAGGAGGGTCTCTGCAGAGAAAACACAAAACAATCCCAAAGTACAGTAAGTTACAGAGGTGAGGAGGCAGCCAACTAGTGCTGTCAGTCTGCATGTCAGGAATATGGCTTGTTAAAATATTCTGAGGATTCAAGCCCAATAAATGTATTACTTATTTATTGTAAATTTGAAACAGTTCACAATATGCTGTCTCTGAGAACATGAGATCTTTCTGTCACAGTGGCACCCTAAATGTTTGTTTACTTGCAAATCAGAAAAGACTTAATCAGGCCCTTTGAATAATGTTATACATTATGATTTTTATTTAAAAACCTACAACACTTCCTTTATGCACCTTTTCTCACACTGTGAGCTTAAAAATGGCATTTCATCATTTTGGTAAGTTAGGTTATTTCCAAAAGAGTTTAGTAAAGTTTATGGCAAGAAGATGGACAGACAGAGGCTACAAAAGCCCATTAAAAATCTTTCCTTTTCTAGACTGCTGGTATTGTAGGTATATAGTGAATGACTCATCCTTCTAAAGCAGGACCATATGTGAAATAACTAGCTAGCCTCTATCCCATAGTTAGTAAACAGGTGTTTACATCACACAAAAAAGTAACCATCCCAATTGGCACCCTTGCAGGTAGTCTCAGCAAAGCAACCTTACCACAGGCTTGACTAAATTGTTTTCGGGAATTTGAAAAAAAGAGTAGAAGAGGTGAATTTGTATATATATTGACTGGGATCCGAAAAGCAAATGGTAGCACATCAGTTCTGAGTCCCATTTTAAGCTTCTGTTTGCAGTGTTAACCTTTTGGAATTTTTTTTTAAAACAATGTAACCAAAGCTTTCTCTGTCTCTCATATTCCTCCTTTTGGCTTTGGTGGTATTTTAACAAAGGAAGCTAAGTCATTTGTTTAGATAATAGTTCTATCCATTTCAATTGTTTTGCATCAAGTCTTTGGGTAGTAAACTGTACTAGTTCACAACTCGTACAACAGCATGAAATTCTGTTCCTCCTCTCTCCCCCTCACTTATCATATGAGCCTCAGGACTTTTCTAAAACTAGTTCATCTCCTATTCCCGCAAGTTATCCAAAAATGTAATACACCCTATAGAAACATATTTGCTGCACAAACTAATAAAGCAATTGTTACTTGTCTAAAAATGGACAAGAGGGCCTATTGCCCTTCACAGCTTAATGTGAAAATGAATGTCTTTTTCTTTTCTAAGATTTTAGATATTAAGAATTTCCAAAGTTTTAGCAAATGTACTGCATCACTTCTAAAAATAAATCAGTCGAGCATCAATTAGCACACGAGGATACGAAAGTGGATACAAGCTGAATAGATCATATGTACAGCATGCAGTATTTTGGCAGCTCCTTCATGCATCTTGACTTAAATGGGAGATTTCCTGATATCGGGACTGAAGGCCAAATCATCCTTACACAGAAAAAAAGACAAGGCAGAGCCAAGAAACAACCTGGGCCTGATTCTCCCATCACCTGTGCATGGCCAGTTCCCACAGAAATCAATGTGCATGCGTGCAACTGACAGGATATTTGGGTCTCATGGGTTTTTAAACTCAGTTTCTGAATCATTATCCCAACTAGCAGGATACCTTCTTGGAGTGGTGTGCCCTTGGAAGTACAGAAGGAGGGCAGAACACTCCTAAGGGTTCTGAGGCATGTCCACACAGCTGCCAGGATATAAGGTGGAGAGTAAATAAGGACTACCCTCCTGAGACATGCTATCATAGGGAATCAAGTATGTCTATTCACTTATACCACATTCAAACCCAAATATCATGAAGAGGATTTCCATGTAAGATAATGATGAGAGAATCAACATTATCGAGTACAGCTATTTCCCTGCTCTGTGAAGTGGGATTAGACCAAGCAGAATGGCTATTCTCTAGTCATGCCTTAGGAAAGCTCCTAAGCCTGAGGGCGATACCCCAGACGTAAGCTTTTGAGTGGCTGGGGTGCAGTGGAAATGACGCCCACTTATGTTTAATGTATCAGTAATTCCATTATTTCCAAGTCCTTCGTGATTTTTTTTCTTTGAGAACATAGAATCAGAATCATAGGACTGGAAGGTGCCTCTAGTCCAGTTCCCTGCACTCACTGCAGGAATAAGTATTATCTAGACCGTCTTTGACAGGTGTTTGCTTAACCTGCTCTTAAAAATCTCCAATGATGGAGATTCCACAACCTCCCTAGGCAATTTATTCCAGTGTTTAACCACGCTGACAGTGACACCCTATACGTGCGTGTGACGAAGTGGGTATTCACCCACGAAAGCTCATGCTCCAATATGTCTGTTAGTCTATAAGGTGCCACAGGACTCTGTCGCTCCTGACAGTTAGGAAGTTTTTCCTAATGTCCAACCTAAATCTCCCTTCGTGCAATTTAAGCCAATTGTTTCTTGTCCTATCCTAAGAGGTTAAAAAGGACAATTTTTCTCCCTCCTCCTTGTAACAATCTTTTATGTACTTGAAAACTGTTATCACGTCTCCTCTCAGTCTTCTTTTTCCACACTAACCAAACTCATTTTTTTCAATCTTCCCTCATAGGTCACGTTTTCTAGACCTTTAATCATTTTTGTTTCTCTTCTCTGGACTTTGTCCAATTCATCCACATCTTTCCTGAAATGTGGCACCCAGATACTCTAGCTGAGGTGTAATCAATATGGAGGAAATCAGAAGAATTACTTCTTGTATCTTGCATCGTGTTTACAACATACCTGCTAATACATCCCAGAATTAGGTTTCTTTTTTTTCACAACTGTTACGTGGTTGACTCATATTTAGCTTGTGATCCACTATGCCCCCACCCAGATCCCTTTCTGCAATATTCCTTTCTAGGCAGTCATTTCCCAGTTTGCATGTGTGCAACTGATTGTTCCTTCCTAAGTGGAGTATTTCACATTTGTCCTTATAGAATTTCATCCTATTTGCTTCAGACCATTTCTCCAGTTTAATCCAGATCATTTTACATGACATGGCTCAGAACAGACAGACAGACAGACATGGCCAATATATTAAATCCTTTCTAATGCTGTAGTACCCCTCTGTATTGATCACCATCACATTTCACAGTAAGTCGCAGCACCTGTCTAAGTATATTATTAGTATGATGTAATAGAGCACAATATTTAACATAAAATTATCCCTTCTTTCATAATCAAACACTAAATTAAGATCAAATTCAAGAAGTTCCCAGTGCTGTCCTGGGAATACGTCCTCTGACATGAAATCTATTATAGCATACTTCAAATGGGAGACATTCTTAATATAGATACCCAGTTTTACTTTCTTAATGTATCATTTGTATTTATTTCTTTATTGAATGAAGAAATGAATTTGAAAGAGACTCCTGACAGACATCAATGACAACAGATACTACTTAAAAATCTCAGATAGACAGATCGATCAATCGATAGATAATGACTACCAATCTTGTACCCGTGGTGTACAAAATATTACTGTTTTCTTCAAAAAGTCTAACTGGATCAATGCATTTACCATTCAATTCAGAAGCTGGTCTACAAAGACTCCTGATAAAAAGATACACATTTAAAACCACCTGCATGCATATTAAAACCATGCAATTCTTTAGAATATTTATTTCTATCATTTGTCAAACTTTGTAGAAAATACTTTTGTGTAGGAAGCACATATCACAAACAAAAAGGCATTGTACAGAGCTTGTACTCTAGATAAAAAGGACATAATTCACTCTGATCCATCTCTTTTGGAAGATATAATGCAACTATTAATCCGAAAGGTGGTTTTCAAAAACAGTTCTTTGGAAACTGGTGTTTGTGGCATCAAGAACTACACCTAATTCCATATCCTAGTTCTTTACTAAATGGTACAATTGTGCAATGAACTTTATGAAAAAATTAAAAAATGCATTTGCAACAGGTTATTTCCACAATGACTTTATGAACAGTTATACCTACAGGTAACATATCAATTCCTACAATATGTAAATAACATGTCAACAACCACGAAGCTTTGAGGCAAAATAGAAGTAAGTACTACCTAACTGAAATTTTAAAGAAATGAACTTTGTATCTATAAGCTTTTACTGGGCTAATGTAATTGTAAGAAAATGTTGTAAACTTTATTGTACTAATTAGCACTAAAACCATTGATTTGAGATATTGTTCTGGACATTTCATTGCCTATTAGGTTCTCCAGGATCATCAACTCTGTATTTTAATTTATGCAAGAAATAAACTGTATATTTTTGGGTAGAAATATTTTTTAAATTGAAAAGTTATTGCGGGGAAGATTTGAGTTTGCTAGCCTTGACCCTTCCTAGAATAGCTTAAAACTATTTATAATCTCTCCATACATTTTAAAGCTTATGATTCACGTCTAATCTACACACAAGAAAATAAACATACATGAGACAGACATGCTTGCCACCTCAATTCCGTAACATCCTTGAAAGAATGCTTGAAAATCCAATCCAATATTATGATATGCAAGATCCTCAGCTGGTGTAAACTATCCCATTTCCATGGACCTCAACAGAACTAGGGCAATTCATATCAGTTAAGGGTCTGCCCCTAGTATACAGCATCTACTTTACTCTCTGTGCGCAGAAGAGATTTATGTGGGTAATTCCTATCCTTTAATTCCTCCCCAAAAAGAAGATATATCACTAAGCAAAACAAATTGTATCTATCTATTTTGTGTGTGCGTGTGTGTATAAAAGCAATTCGCAAGCACTGACAACAAGAAAAGTTCATAAAGTAGGATTATTGTACTGCATCTATAGGCTAAACCTCTCTAAATTGTGTCTCAACTTGTTTAGAAATTGAACCCCCTAACGGAATATTTTTAACAAAAAAAGTCTATATGCTACATGTAGTCCAATAACAGATTCACTCATCTGTTAAATTACTTTAAAACAAGTAAGCAAAGGAAAAGTGCTTTTGATAGACAACATCCTATAACAGTAATTTAATCTAAGTACCGAACAGTAATGATAATATTTAAAACTCTTTGCATCACTTAAATTCCCCAATATATCATCATTAACTATAACTACATATTTTCTCTTCAGATGTGCTGTGATTTAAATAGTTTTACAAGGGCTTTACACAGTACACAAACACTATACCCAGGGACCCAAGAAATAAATGCACAGCAGTGTAATATATGTAACAACAGGCTTCAGTGGAACTTGAAGTTAAATGACTTTTACCTTTGGAACTCTAATATTTGAGTAAGGACAACATCTGGGTGAACACTGCAAAAAATGTTTTCAAATAACCTTTTGGATTTTTGAAATAATTTGCTTTGACCAGGCTCACATCCCTTGTGGTTCACTTTCTGTGAATATTTGTTTGATTGAGTTTATTGGCATGAATGGTAGTGAAAAGCAAACGTTACTGCATGCATGAGTATTCATGGAAACAGAAGTCTGAGCTATGTCATATGCCTTACCTGACCAATCAAAACTAGACAAAGCCACAACTACACTAGGAAAATATGAGCATCCTGTGTAAACAACAAGTAATGTATAAAAATATGGTAGTTGGTCAGGGTTAGTCCTAGAGTCTCATCTAGGGTTAATCACAACCAGCTAATTTTTTTTAAAACATGACTGCCCTCGTCCACACTAATGACAAATTAATATTTAAGATCACGTTAGTTAACATAGTTTCTAACATGATGCATTTTCTTTGGGTACGTCTTCACTACTTGCCGGATCAGCGGGTAGTGATAGATCTATCGGGGGTCGATTTATCGTGTCTAGCATAGACATGATAAAATCAATCCCTGATCGTGCTCCCCGTTGACTCCAGAACTCCAGCTCACGAGAGGCAGAAGTGGAGTTGATGGGGGAGCAGGAGCGGTCGACTCGCCGCCGTCCTCATAGCCAGGTAAGTTGATCTAAGCTACGCTGACTTCAGCTACACTACTCGCGTAGCTGAAGTTGTGCATCTTAGGTCAACTCCCCCACTAGCGTAGACCTGGGCTTAGTCTAGACAAGGCCCAAGACAGCTCAGATAGCAAATATAAAATATTCACAGTGATCTGTTCACAATCAGTCCACAGAGAAAATCGTATTTGGAAAACACCTCTCTGAATACTTTTAAACAACAAGTACATTCGAGCAAATAATGATCTGCTGGCAGATATCCTGCAAGCAGAAAAAGAGGCTAAGTCTGTCACATAAATTATTTATTGCAAAGTATTTGTTCAGCTCTACTAAGGACAATTTACATGGAGTACAGTTTTGAAGGCATAAGGGTTCTAAGTATGCAATTCAGTTTGATCAAATATGAATAGAAATCTTTTGAGAGTTTTCTAGTTGAATCACAGCTGATTATAAAAAAGTCAGTGCCAATCAAAGCACTGTTTCCTTTACACTATATTCCATACGCCTCTGAAAGACAGTGATACTTGGCTTTGAAATACACACTGCAGCTTTTAACTTTCACTCTTCTACATACCAGTTTCTTCATACATTTGTAATACTTCCAACATTTTGTATCCCGATCACATAGGAGCTGCTACCTTTCCCTGGTTCTCACAAAAAATGTTTTTTAAGATTTGCAGCAAACAGTGAAAATAAAATACATGCTGTATATCTGAAATGGCACGACAAACTTATGGACAAAGAGGGACCATTGAAAGTAGTCTCTCTTTGTACAGAAGTCTGTGATGCCATTTCTTCTGAATTCTCTTCGTGAATTTTTTATTTAAACATTTCCTTTTAGCCATCAATCTAACTTTTCTTTGTTCCTCCTGGTTTTCCTTTATTTAGTTAGGCAATTATGATGAAGTATCTGACTAGCTTGCAGCTACTGAAATATTTAATTCTGAAGACAATTTCAGGCTTTTTAAAGCTCCATTAAGATGCACAACAGAGAAAGCACAAGGCTATGTCTTCACTAGACATGCTTCAGCAGTTCCGCTGCAGCAGTGTAGACACTCACTACAGCAACAGGAGGGGTTCTCCTCTCACCATAGTTAATCTCACGGAGGAGGATATGTAGCTGGGTGAACGGACCTAGCACTGTCTACACTGGGGGTTAGAGGTCAGCTTACCTACATCACTCAGAGTTATGGATATTTCACATCCCTGAGCAATATAGCAGGATCGACCCAAGTTTTTAGTATAGACTTGGCCTAAGTTCAATGGGTTACTGCTCTTGCTGCTCCTTGGGAGCTGCCATAAGCAATAAGCACACCACAGTAAACATGCATGATAACTAAAGCTCTCAATATGGTGTTTGAGGCATAAGAAAAATATAAAACCAAGCACTGTGTGTTTTGGTACTAATCAATCTGTTTAAACCAACTTCCGTTTGAGGCAAAGTCCCATACAATGCCTTGGTTACATGATTCAGAGAGGAGCAAAATGGGGCAAAATAGACAGCAACTCTGTGCAAGAGGGGAAGTCATCCCTCTCTGGCATGCTTCCCTTGGCTCCTTGCACCACCAAAGTCTCTCCACATAAGAGACACAGGATTGGAACTCCACATGAACTGAGGAGAGCCAAGAAGCAGCAGTTGGATGTGGGAAGCTTCTCTTTGTGGAACAGGAATTTCCAGTAGAAATTTGTGCCAGGTTACTGTCAGTGGAACTAGCAATAACTCCTCTACTAGAGGAGTTGCAAGCTTGTAGTTTGTAGGTATACTGTTAGAGCCAATGGAAACATAGCTCCCTTAGTGGAGTAGAGGAGCCCAGAGTCATACATGGAGTGGATGACCCTACACAAGTGTAGGCTGCAGATCATCCCCCATAGACTTCTTAGAGAATCCACAGAATCCCCTGGAGTCACCAGTTGTGTCCTCTTCCCCCTTTGGCTGGCCTACACTCTTCCCACTTGAGGAGACAACTCGCCAAGTTTTAACTCAAGGAATAGGGGACACGTTTTTCACTCCCACAAGTTTGAAGGATAAGAGAGTAGGATATGATCCATACATGGGGTTTGTATACTGCAGTTCATTTTTCAACAGCTCATTTTTATCCCTTCCCCAATCCCTTTAATAGATGTGGTATCAATTACTAAGGCATTAAACATAAATGAATGAATAGTGTTGTAGCCTGAAAACTTCCAGATCACACAATTAGTGACTTAAGACAGACATTATACTTATTATTGCCTCCACAATTTGACATGCATTGCTGTTCTTGAACTCAGATGTCTCCCCACAGAAGCAGTCCAAACCACCAGTGGAGCACAGGTATTGGTTTAACAAACATGAGAAAAGACTTAAACCAAAGCAAAGATGCCCCTGTTAAATGGTTATGAGTTTCTATTTACTAATCTCAACTGATTTGAAGATACTGAGTGAAAAATAACTCACAATACAGTTACAGCTATACAGGAGGAGAAAGTGAGGAAAATATGCAGGGAAATATCCCCCAAAGGTTTATGTTACAGTGTAATTTTTATAGACCAAAACTAAAGCACTCTACTAAGTAGCTGAAATAAAATATAGCTATAAATATGTAAAGAAGGCAGCACACCAGAATTAAGAAAGGCTACAACTTTATCAAGTTAAGCAAAACTTCATTGTTACTGGTAACATTATTCAAAAGGTCCCCTTTCTAACCAAATATGATGATCTTAAATGCAACAAGAGATAACTTGAAAATCCATTACATTTTGCCCTTGTATTCTGATAATCACTTTTTGTCTTGCTCTGGTTCTCACCTGCTCTGCTTCTGCTCTTCACAATGGCATTAAATTGGATAGTTGAGAATAATGTCAGTGCCACACAGGAATAAACAAAAGGAAGTTTTAATTATTGTGGTCAGGTCAGATTTGTGTTTAATTAATTCAGCTTTCAGAATGTTTCTTCTAAAAGCAGCAGCTTCTAACACTGAGCCAACATCAGCTACAAACAGTACTTTGGGACTGTGATGTTACACTCCATATTCTTTATGAAAGTATGTTTATGATATGGATATGACATAACGGAGATTTATGTTATGCAAGGTGGCTCACGTAAGATATCATTGAAAAGGTTATGATTTACTGAACACGATTGTCCAATTTGTATGCCTGTATCTTTTCTGTATCTGAAGTTAGGAATATTGACCATGTATTTGTATTTCAAGTGTGCTACTTTGGGTGTTGCCCACAACTAGTCCTTCAGATTCAACAATGGAAAATCCAAACAGGGCTGATGGCCCATTAGGAAGAAACAACAAGACTGTGAAGATACTAATCTCTCTCCTTCCTGAGAGTCATTCTGAGACTAGCTGTGACACTACCTAGGTCAGGTGGTCCTGCCACCTGGTACTAAACACTATCTTGGACTTCAAGTAATTTTCCACTCACAGGAGGGGGAAGTCAAGTTTGAGAAACAAAAGGCTTCCCGCCTTATTTAAAATCTATTTAAGGCTGGGAAAGAAGGCAGTCCAGACTCTCCTTGATTGCCTACCCAAGAAGGACTGCTGAATGAACCTGAAGGGACAAGAGAGACTACCCGAAGGGAAAGGCAGGGGTGAGTCCACACTGAGACAGGGGCCCAGTCTGTAAGAAGAAATAACTAGAACTCTCAGCTACAGAAACCCTGTATCCTGCCTAATTCAACGTTTAGTGTGATAAATTACATATTGTAACCTGTTTCTTTAGTGAATCAAGCTTAGTTTGTGTGTTTTGTTTTATTTGCTCAATAATCTGCTTTGTTCTGTTTGCTACTCGTTTAACCACTTAAAATCTGCCTTTTATAGTTAATAAAATTTGTTTTGTTTATTATTAAACCCAATTTCTGTAATTTCTAAAGCAGTGGCGGGGGGAGAAGAAGTTGTACATATCTTCCTCCATATTGAGGGAAGGGGCGAATTTATGAGCTTATGTTGTACACATTTCTCTACAGAGCAAGACAATATACCTTTGGGACTGCACTCCAAGGGAGGTGGACACCTGAGTGCTGGGGCAAGTTCCTTAAGCTGAGTCTTTCCAGAGCTGATCTTAGTGTCTGTCTTTTTCTGCAGCGGGGTGTAGCCCTGCCTGTGTGTGCGCTACAGGAGGCTTAAGAGCCTGGCTCAGCAAGACAGGTTAAAAAGAGGGCTCAGTTGGCAGAATAGGCAGGCTCAGTGGTATCTCAACACATCAAGTGGCATCTTTAAGGGAGCAACCCGTCACAGAGACATTCTGCCTACGTTTGTTCTATACAATCAGAATGCCTAAGGGCACCTCCCTTTGGCTTCTACAGCTTCCACTAGTTCTGCAGAGAGGAACGAGGTGACAATTTGGCTCCAAGTACACTATCGTGTTGTCAGTTATGAGAAGTTAGTAAATTTATAGCAGGAAATGTTATGGATTTCACTCTTGATAATTATTCAGCTTGGGACAATCTCTCCTCTAAATCAATCCAAACCTGCCAAAGTCTGGTGGTTAGTGATGCCTCCTAGTGATTGTGGCTAGGGAAATGAATTAACTTTTGGATTAATGTTACTATCATATCCATTATGGGTTGTTGGAAGGACTATCAATATTTTTAAATCAACATTTTAAATTACAACTATAAACTGGAGAAAGTGGCTGTGAAGAAGATGGTATCAAGGACATGCTAAATGGCTCATCCTCTCTTACTCCATAACAGTGAGCATGATGGGCCATTTGCTTTTTCATAACAGTATCTGACTTGACACAGCAACTTTTCACAGCTTACTCTATAGCACTCTTATTTTCTTGTTCTTAGCTTCCCTATTTGTCTTTCTATTCATACACAATTTTTAAAATCTTGGTTATCTTTTCGTTGTTATGCATCTCTTTATTTTTATTGTAGTAAAATAGTTTAAATGCTAAACTATAGTTTCCACCAATACATAAAAAAATTCTGTATACCTTTTTCTGAAGATTACCTACATTATACTGTTTTACTGTGAAGAATAGCTGCTCATCTTATCAGTTTTCTTTAAATTCAGAATAGCGCTGAGTTTTCAAGTCAATTCCTTTATACACCGCAGAATTCCATTGTGAATAGGTTATGCAAGAATTAAACAAGATTTAAGGTTTTATTTAGACTTGTACTCCACACTAAGACAGATTATCAGAAAATTTAGAGAAAGTATTGGCATTTGAGACTCTTCTAATTTGTTCAAAATAGATATTCAGCTTCCTCTGACTGGGGTCTTAGGAAAAGTGCAAGCGTCCAAAACTGCACAGAGAATGCAAAAAAGAAGAGATTGCCCATATGAGCAAGCTGCATGAATTCATAGGCACAAAATTAAAACTTTTCTCCTTCACAGGTTAAAAATGTCCTTAGACAACATCATGGTCCCAGTTCTGCAACTCTTACTCACACTGAGTAGAACTTGCTCACAAGGAGTGGTACTCATTTGTGAGTACATGCTAATTATACTGAATAAACTATGCAGATTCAGCCCCTTTAGTTGCAGAACTGACTCTTGAGAAAGAGAGAGGAGATAAAAATCTTATTTTCCCAAGCCTAGGTAATTACTAAATGTTACTAATTCATCAGTTTCTCCCTCCACCTGAAAACTGATCCATATATTCCTAATCTTCACACTTGCAGTTCCAGAGCATGACTCTTGTACCACAGCGCTGTGACTCTAGCAGCAGGAAGTATGAAGACAGCTTCCTTAAAGCAGTAGTACCAAAAGCATCAACATGATAAACTGCATCAGTTCTCCCAACTTGTAATAAGAAGCCAAACAGTCCCTGAGCCTTATGCAGTGAAGGCTCTTTTCTTATTTTTGAATACCATATCAAATATTCAGTCTCTGTCAAGACTTGTATTTTTCCCCTTACATGTTTAAAAAAAAAGTATAGGTTTGCCAAATCCCCATTCAACTATGTAAACAGGACCAATGTTGCCTAGACTCTTATACACATCTTGTTTCTTTTTCACTGCTGAGTAACAGGCAGCCAACAACAACTCATCATTCTACCTCCTTGCCTTGTCCCTGATGAAGAAAAATATGTGCTGCTGCTGGAGTGGTGATGGAAGAGTATTGCTCAAAGATTCTAGATACTGGATCAGACCCATGGTCCATCTAGTCCAGTATCCTGTCTGACAGTAGCCAGCCCCAGATGCTTCAGTGAAAAAAAGTACAAGAAACTTGGCAGTAGACTGTTTAGTATAATTATGGGCCTTGTCCTAATCCCTAATAATTAGAGATTGGTTTAAACCCTGATGCATGGATTTTCCCACCACTTGTAAAACTTTTTTGCATTACCTATGACAAATCTGGATATTCCTGTTATCCACATAAACCTCCAGTCCCTTTTTGAATCTCAAATTCTTGACCTCTGTGACAACACGTGGCAATGAGTTCCAGAGTCTTCATTACATTTTGAGTGGAAATGTATTTCCTTTTATTAGTTTTGTATTTGCTACCTTTCAATTTATTAAATGACCCTTTGTTCTTGTGTTATGAGACAGGGAGAAAAGAGGCTCCCAATCTCCCTTCTCTAGGCCATTCATTATTGTAAATACTTTTATCATGTCCCCCATTATTTGTCTGCTTTCCAAGGTAAGGAATTTCAACCTTTTAAATCTCTTTTCATATAAGTGCTTTTCCAGGCCCTTGATCATTCTCACTGCCCTTCTTTAAATCTCTTTGAGTTCTGCAATGTCCTTTTGGAGATGGGGTGACCTGTACTGCACACAGAATTCTAGGTGAGAGCATAGCATTGATTTTATATAATGGCATTATATTTTTTGTGTTATTTTTCATCCCATCCCTCATGCATCCTAACACCTTGTTTGCTTTTTTGCCTGTATCTGCACACTGAACAGGAACTGTCAACAATGATGCCCAGATCCCTTTTCCAAGTTAATACATGTCTATGTATAGAATGAGCATCAATTTGGCCCCTTGTGTATAAAAATGTTATTTTGTGGCAAAAAAATGTACTGGTATATGAAGTGAGTCATGTAAACACCTTTAGTTGTTCAGGAATTACATGGCACAAGGGAAATAGCTGCTTGCTTGTATATGCACTAGTCACATTTTCAACATATGTGGCCAAATTCTGTTCTTGCACATGCAATGTTAATATGGAATAACACTTTTTTTTCTTTTCTTCTTTTTTTGGACTGGAAAAAAAATACTAGCTGCTGGATTTGGTGGCTGCTTTCAGTTGCTGGGGGGGTGCGGTGGGTCCAAGGAGGATGGATCTGGACTGTTCTCAGTGGTGGCAGATGACAGAACGGGGAGTAGTCTCAAGTTGCAGTGGGGGAGGTTTAGGTTGGACATTAGGAAAAACTTTTTCACTAGGAGGGTGGTGAAGCACTGGAATGGGTTACTTAGGGAGGTAGTGGGATCTCCTTTGTTAGATGTTTTTAAGTCAGGCTTGACAAAGCCCTGGATGGGATGATTTAGTTGGGGATTGGTCCTGCTTTGAGCAGGGGTTTGGACTAGATGACCTTCTGAGGTCCCTTCCAACCCTGATATTCTATGATAATACTCATTTTGGAAACTGTTAATCCCAATGGCCAAATTCTCTTCTTTGTTTACTCCAGTGCAAATTCAGAGCAACTCCACATAATGTCATTGTGCTGCAAGAACTCATACCTGTGCTTTCACTCTTTTTTCTTTCCAATTAGTGCTTTTATAAACACATTATATAAAATGTGCAAATATTCAAAAACTATTTGGCGTTATGCCATTTCCCTCAAATTTCATGATAAGTAAAATCTTTAGGGAAACTTAGTTTATTGAATTATGAAAACTGTAAAATTCCACAGGAAAAGTGTCATTCACTTGTAGGTCCTTATGGAACTTAACATGACATTTATTTTTCATGATGAAGACACTTAAAAGTGATGACTATGTGTCAAAGCCTGATGTCTTCATGCACTTGCTATTACAATCAGCACTGGTTAGAGTTCTGAATAAAAAAGGGTTGAGTAAGAATGTATATCACCCTTATCTTGCAGAATTAGCAATTTTTATATCACATTTAGTGACTGAGTCTGCAGCCCTACACAGACAAAAATTCTACTGAAGTGAACAGGAGTTCTTCCTGTGCAGGAATTCATGTTTGGATTAGGAAAGAATTCTCGGAGGAAAGGTTAAAAATATTATTACTGTTCAGGAACTTTTTAAGCTTGCTGGTCTGATGCAGCTACATGTGGTATATTTACAGCTGGGCAAACAGATCTTTGTGTTTTTGTAGAAAGGATACTGATTACTTACTGTTCTATAGGGAATACTCCTTTTTGCTATTTTAAATATTCACTTATTGGGTTGAAAGTAAATTAGATGAGGGGTGCAGCAAAGCTTTTTAGACTTGCAGCACTTTCAAGCTTGATAGATTTTTGTCACCTCTCTAACTCTCTTCCAGAAAATGAAAAAAATCATCATCCTGCCTCAAGGCAGAATCTGTCAAACAGAATTTTGGTTTGGAAAATATCATGCAATGCTCTGAAACCTTTCAGCAGTGCAAATGCATGTCCAGCAAGTTGGAGCTAGAAGTCAGTAAACTGACTGATCTACAGAAATGGAAAAACAATTTGAGAGCAATTCTTTTGCACAGTAGAAGCTTCTGAATAATTTGTAATTCCACAGTAATTTACTATATATCTACATTTGTCTCTTAATGTTTGTGGTGAATGCAGAATGCTGTTGTTAGGGTTTGATATAGTGGGATACTGAGCATATCCTACAAGGTGCTGAGTATTCTGAACTTCCATTGAGTTCAGCAAGTGTTGAAGGCACTCAGTACCTTGCAGGATTATGCCCTAATCGAAAATCAAACAGCCTAAAAATGCTATGCCTGCATAGACACAGTATGAAGCAAAAATGAAAATTATTGAGAAAGAAAGGTCAGTGGAAAAAGAACATCAATGCATAATCTACTGAAAATGGATTACATTAATTACAGTAGTTATGTCATCTAACCACTGAATCATTGAGAATTCAATGCATAAAAAAATAATGAGCAAGTCATTTATTTCTGACATTAGTGAGAAGAAAAAATATCAGGGAATGATGTTAACATATACCACCAGAATTTTTTTTAAAGATACAAAAATCAGAACAGGGAATAATTCATCTTCAAATTATTTCTGGCATTACTTTAAAGTATAAAGAGTTAATCAAACTTATTTTGTCTGGTAAAGTCAAATATTTTAAAGTTGCATTCCAGTTGCAGCTATCACATCTGTTGGAGCAGTTTCTTATTTTGCTGGAGAAAGAGAAGCATTGAAATCACAGGCAGATGGCAAAAATGTCAAATTTGTCTGACTTTAATGAAGCACTACTTTTTCCAGCTAGACTTCTTTTCTGCAAGTAGGATGTGCCCCTAGTGATTAATATGCAAACACAATGGTGTTTTTTGAAGTTATTGGACAAATCTACTATTTCATATAGGTTTTGAAGTATTAATGGGAAAAAAGTCTATAGTATTCATGCGGAGATACTGCCAGTATCACTTTCTATTAATTTATGTTGACTACAGCAACTTTAACTCTGAAGTTCTCAATTTATTTACAAACTTTAATTGCCATGAAACTGAGATATTTTAAAGCATGCACTAAGTAAATATACTACCATAGTTACAAAACACAGAGGATATTTAATCAGAAGAGAAGATTGCCAGAAGACTCCAAGAAAACAATGCGTATCTCCACCTTTCACTAATTGGTTATAATAAGCCTACCAAGCCAGGTTTGCCTGGGGCCAAAGGTGTAATTTGACTTCTATATTTGGGGCAGGCAGCTCCAGTCAGGCCAACGGGACTGTGCACGTGTGTGGGGGGAATTCAGTGCCTGCCCAAGGCTTGTCGTTTGGGAGAGCAACGCCTCCCCTGCTTCCTTCCCCCTTTTTCCCCTCCCCCAAAATTACACCCAGGCCTGGGGCAAGAGGAAAGAAGATGAAAGAATATGGATCCCTCTTATCTTCCCACTGCAGTCCATCTGTCTTGTGGAGCAGAAGAGATAAGGAAATGTCAATAGAATGGATGGATGGCTTGTGCCCACTTGTTGAGCACCATGTAGAGGGAGTAAACCAGCCTCCTTACTCACCAGCCTGTCTCTGTGAAAGTCATAAAAGTGAGTGCAGGGCAGGGTTCCAGCTTCTCACTCTTGCCTTGCACCTGGACTTCACTAGATCCCTGCCACCACTCTGTCTCAAATCATTCGAAGAAAAGCAGCCATCAGCTGCATGAATTGTCTGGCCCTCATCAATGACAGCATTCCAGGTGCCACAGCCAATGCCTGAATACTATTCCACCTCTTGATTGTCACGGTCGCCTCCTCACCTGGCTTCTGAGATGCTTGGCCACAGCAGCCTTTGTTGCCTAGTAAACATAGCTCTCACACACTCACTCACTCCCTTGACTGACAGCAACCCATATGAAAGGGTTGCATAATCTGCCTCTTCTGGCATTACAGCTCCATTCACACATGGTAGTAGAGGATGAGGCTGCCATGCCACAAGATTTCCCATGGCTGCTCCAGTCTTTCTTCCAAGCTCTCCTCCACATTCCCCGCCTGGTGACTCCTTGAGCAACATACTGAGAAAGTTAGGCAAACTAACAAGCAGGGGTTCAGGACTGGTCGGACAGGCTGATAGTTCAGTGTCACAATCATTGTTAGTGCCATTTCCTTTTCCAATACACTGCCAATGTACTCTGAGGCTGAATGGGACTTGGCTGTTCTGCCTATACTGGGTTACTTGTTTCCAACAGGAAGCACACCCAAGTAATACAAAAAACAAAACACTGCAGTAAGTGCAGGCCATCTGGTGCCTGGCCCCTTCCATAGTTTACCGATGCTGAATCAGGATTTCTCTTTTGGATGCAGTCCTTAATAAACCTTGGGTTAGTTTAGGCTGATTTGTCCCTTCTCTTACGCTAAAGAAGCTTTGTCAATGACTCTGTTGTCATCCAATGACTGGAAAAATCCAGTATTAGTCATTTGAATGGGTAAAGGTTTGTGAGGGTAGGACCCTCCTCACCAAATACAACATTAAATTTGCTTTGTTGCTTCTGCCATTTCACCCTGGGCACTTTAATTTATTAAAAAAGTTCTCTCTGAAGTAACCTCCCTACTATGATAGACCCATGTGCTACTAGGACCTGAATCCTGCAAAGAATTATGTACATGCTTAACTTTATGCACTGTTACAGCGTGTAAAGTTAAGCATCTATGTAAATCTTTGTTGGATTGGGAGCCTACGTTCCCAGGAAAAACCTGCTATAGTGTAGTATGGCAAGCTGGCATCAAAATACTCAGCTATTATTTAAATAACTATAAAGTTTTCATAAGAATACCCTGTGACATTCTATAACTTGAGGGAGCACCCTATAATCCCCATATTCCTCATTTACATAAAATTGTGATATTACATATAAAGCATGCCATGTGAGGTATCATGGGAAAGGTTATGATCTGCTGAAAGCCATTGCTCCATCTAAATAGGTATATAATTAATACATATTAAATTATAAGAATTGTGTTGTATGATTTTCACTAAACTAGGCTGTGGGTTTGGGAAGCACCCAGATACTAGCTCTCCAGAGATAACAAAAAGGGAAGAGGCAGCCAGTGTCCGAGTGGGTGCTGAATGGACATCACCAGCCACTGTACAGCAAAGGAGTTACAATTCAAGGACTCACTCTCAGGAGACAAACCAGGATATTGCTTCTCCTTGTGACTCAGAAATGCCCACCAGATCTGCCTGAACTTATATGTTCTCCAACACATGAACTGAGGGCATAGAACAGAACACAGTGGCCCCATGCTTGGCCTTTGCTCCTCTCCCCACCAATCCTGCAAGCAACAAGGATGCTCAAAAGACTTAAGACTCCAACAGAGGAAAATGGCCCAGGTTTCAAGGGGGAAACCCTGGGCCGTTCTTACCCATACGGAAACTACAGAGCTGCATAGGACACCAGGAAATTTGGGGCACCAAATTGCCTCAAATTTCCTGGTGCCCTATGCAGCTGCGTGCTTCTCCAGCAGCCAGCCTGATCCCCCAGCCAGCTGAGCCAGCCAGGAAAGCTCCCCTGCTCCCACTCCACCCCTTTCTCACAGCACCCACCCCGGCTCTACCCCCACCCCACCTCTTCCCCAAAGCCGCTGCCCCTGCTTCACCTCTGCCTTACCTCCTCCCACCCCGCCCCCACTCCACCCCTTCCCCTGAGCTACATCCTGGGGGACTGCAGCAGGGGTCAGGCGTGCCGTGCACTCACCGGGTGACAGAAAGTGGAGCGACCTGGCCCCAGCCCACTCTGCTCTACTGGTTTGTGCTGGGGAGCAGTTTCCCCCCTATCCCCAAAGCCTACTCCTGCCTCCCACAGACCTTGGGCACAGACCCTCCCCATCTTGCAGAGGCCTAGGGCCAGCCTGTCCCACCCCCCTTGGGGGAGCTGCATAGGGCACCACAATGTCTAGGGCTGGCCCTGGGGAAACACGTATTATGAACTGCAATATCCAGAGGGATGAGAAAAATTGCTCAATCTAGATGTTGCCCAGTCTAATAGGGTTGAGAGTTTAGACTGTGTGCTTATATTTTATTTTATTTTGGTAACCACTCTGACTTTTTGCCTATCACCTATAATTACTCAAAATCTCTCTTTTGTAATCAATAAACTTGTTTTACTGTTTATATTTACCAGTGAGTGTGCCTAAAGTATTTGGTAAATCTGCTCAGTGTTTGGTAAACCAAACTTTCCATTGATGAAGTGGTGAACCAATTAATAAACTTGCACTTCTTGAACAGTGCAACACGGTATAATTCCTAAGGTCCATGCGGCTCTTACTATGGCCGGGCCGTGACCCCGCCCCACAGCCGGAGACGGGTCTAAATAAGAGCTGCGGGCAGCTGTGGTGAAACATGGACCCTCCTGCCCTGGAGGGTGCGGCAGTCATGCAAGGAAGGGACATGGGCCGGGACCACTCTCGACCTTCACATCCCAGGCAGGTGGCAGATTCACAACATGGCACCCCACAGCTGCCCAGGCTCCCCAGCCACAGTCCAGCTGCCGACCCAGCCGGGATAGGGGGGTGGAAGGGTGGGTCCTCTGCCAAAAAGTGGACAGCCCTAGGCCCATCCATTTTCAAAAAGTGGGAGGGCCATGGCTCCGTGCCCACCCCCTCATTGCAGTGCCCCTGTTTCTTAGTCTTTTCCAGTGCTAGACACAGGAAATGGAGCAAGTAGGGAGGGAAAATGTCTTTAAAATGCACCTCAATCTTCTAAATTCTGCCCCAGGACTGCTCTAAATTGTGCTGGTTTGCAATGGCTCTTTGTGGGCCATTATGCTGGCAAAGAACAGCTGGACTCTGTCTCCCTCCCCTGCCCACCCTGACACTCCTTAAGGTAGAGGGGTTCAAAATGGAAGTGGGTACTTTGTGAGGATTTGTTCTACTAATTGCTTTAAGGCCCTTTACACTGATCCACATCAGAGAAGAAAGTCAGTGTCTTCTAGTGGAAACTTCTCTTTCTCTGGATCATGAGATCCAAGGTGACAGCTTCCTGCATAACTGTTAACATGTCATTGTTTTCCAGACACTTTAAAAATGTTATTAGTGATTTATTCCTCTTTGTAATTAGATTCAGTGCTTAGAAGATACCACATTGAATCTTTCTAAACATCTTGTCAGCAAGGAGGAAAAATAGAGGATAAAGATATAATTACTTCTCTGTACACATCTCCAATCCTCTCAGCAAGAGATTTTTAACTAAAGGGCCCAAGACTCCCCTCCATCTCTGTATATACTTCCCCCAACCCTGTGGAAACTTCTCTACAGGGCTCCAAAGGATTCCAGCACCACAGAGCTGGAGAAGGCATGTGATAGGGAAACTGGCTGGGTTTCTCCATATTCCTACAGTGGAAAACAGAGTCATTACAGCCTGACACTATTAAATTGTAATGCTTTTTCTCTTGGTGATGTAGCCTGCCCCTCTTCCCAGCACCAGGATTCTGGGAGAAGCCATGGCAGGGGGAGCCCCTGATAGCATGCCTCCTACTGTAGCCATGTTTCCTAGGAGTCAACACAAGCCAGCAAGAGGGGCAGAGATATGGGATGTCCACAAAGAAACCTCTTGTCTCCTGCTTATCCTGGGGCATCTAGTGGTTAGGAGGATGGTTAGCAGCAGCAGCAGCAACGAAAAACTGCATTCCCCTGCCGAGACTTGATAGGAAATATCCTGAGCTGAAATTTGCAGTTGCTTCTCTCTCACAGAAGGAAGCATTAGAATTGTGCACTTTCAGGGCTTGTCTACACAAACACTTAGTTCACGGCAAGCGAGGGTGCAGATTTACCCTGCACTAGCCTGCTGTGGACCAACTGTCCATGTGGACCCTACTGATGCACACTAATAGTTCCTTACTGTTCTTTGATCTACTCCCATTTCAAAGAGGGGCAGATCAAAGTGCACAAAGGGACTGTTAATGCATGTCAGCAGGGTCCACACTGACAATTGGCTATTGCAGAGTAAATTCACACCCCAGCTTGCCACAAACTAAGGGTATGGCTACACTTGGAATTTCAAAGCGCTGCCGCGGCAGCGCTTTGAAGTGTGAGTGTGGTCGGAGCGGCAGCGCTGGGAGAGAGCTCTCCCAGCGCTGCACGTAAACCACATCCTCTACGGGTGTAGCGTGCAGCGCTGGGAGCCGCGCTCCCAGCACTGCTGCCCTGATTACACTGACGCTTTACAGTGCTGTATCTTGCAGCGCTCAGGGGGGTGTTTTTTCACACCCCTGAGCGCAAAAGTTGCAGCGCTGTAAAGTGTGAGTGTAGCCCAGCTGTAAGTTTGTGGAGACAAGACCTAAGACTCCTTTTTAAATAACTGGCTTTCAACAGAACTCCTTAAATATATGACAAATTGCTATGTAAGTGCAGATTAATTATGGGACACTAATCTTAGCTTGATATGCATATGTAACACTCACTGTTGCTAAAGAGCTATATCCTCACAAAGTGAACCTCACAAAGTGAACCTCTCATCCCCATTCCCTAAAAAGTTATTTACATATGCTCTACAAGTGGTTTTGGAAGATAAGTAGTTATAGCCTCACTCCATCCTAGAGCCAATGTCCTCAAAATTCAATACAACAGCAATGTAGAAAGTGTTACTTTGTGAAAAGAGTCTTATGTCCAGGTGCAGAGACTGGAATCCAAGAAATCTTAAGGACAGCATGGGTAGCAGCCATATGACACTTCCTTCAGCAATGTGTTCTGCCCTGTTCTGCAGGACCAGCTCTAGTGGTTAGTGGGCAGTCTCCATGGTCAGTCAGTCCTTTTGTACTGAGAATTACAAGATGGGTACTATTTACTGCCCACTGAGATAGCAGTTTGACATGGACACCTGCCTCCAGGAACTCATTTCACACTGGCCATCAAATGGTCATGAACTAACACTAACAACCACGAATTGAACCAATGACCTATAAGAAAAAGGCTACGTATCTAGTTACCAGTTCCAGGAATCACCCAGTCCCCCTTCAGAAAGAGTTCTTTGTTAATAACTGAAACAGAAAGAGGCATGACAATGGAGATATATTAACTTATTAGAAAATAAGTGGGTTCTGCGGAGTTTTGAGGTACTCAAATTGTTACCTACCAATACTGCAGATCTCTTGCTGGTATATACTCAAATCGGAGGCTAGAGAAATTTTAACTGCCTATTATGTAGTTATCTTCAGAGACAGCAAGGTTTAGATGCTGAGATGAGGTAAAGCAGTGATCACTTTAATATTCTAAATGTTATCATTTGCCCATAGCTAGAGATTTCCATTCTATTCCAGGATATTTATTTTTAAATGCTGTAAGTTTACTGTTGCTTGGAGAATGTTCATGAAGTGCACACCAGGGATTTGACTAATGCTACTTGGAGTAGGTTTTTTGCATCCAATTTATGTACTGTGTAGTCAGTATGATGTACCAACATCCACAACAACAAACAAAATCACACAGACAAGGCTTTACATTGATCAGTGGGAGGGAACGCTAGTTTCCACGCACAAGGGTTTCATTATTGTGTTGACAATGGAGCTCTAAAATCACATTTAGGAAAGGGCAAAAAAGACATCAGGATTTGTCTTTCTATCTACTTAACTTTTCTGTTTATTCTGTCCATTTCAGAGATCTCTACGAGTAGATCAACAAACACCCACAAATGCTAGGTAATAAAGAGGGTGAGGGGAGCTGAAAGAACAGCTTTGATTGTTGAATTCAGATAAAGCTCTAAGGGCAGGAAAAGGAGGGATAATGGAATTTGGAGGAGGTGGGGCATAAAGAAATAGAATTAAGAAGCTCAATAAAAAGCCACAGTGGCTTCATTTAAAAGGCACATATCATACTCTATGTGAGCAGTATGACCTCTTGGTGTTTACATCTCTAATTTTAGCAATTTGTAGTTCTATCAAGGTTCAAGTTGAAATGAAAAAATAAAATCACAATTTGGTTCAAAATGCTGTCACAGCAAAACATCAGCAAATGATTGTAATTAATAGTCAGCAAAATGAGATCAATGACCTCTCTTTTGTCTACATTGATTTTTGCACCATTTCCTTTGCCCCAAAATTTCTCTGGCTGCATCCCCCTTAACATGACTTTTTAACTGCAGAGACAGGATACAGGATTTACTTTGGAAAGATGTGACAAATATTTCTGAACTGAGAGAAGGTCATCTTATGATTTCAGTGTGACTCCACTGTCTGCTATTGGAGCTTCTGTCACAATCACAATTCGGGCAGCTATTTTTCCACCTTGTCTAAAAAAATTTTTAGACATTAAAAATGAGACATGCAATTTATTTTGTTTCAGTAGCTGATGTTATTCCAAAACTTTCCTTTTGCTAGAACTAGTAACACTCAAAAAGATTGGTGGCACTGAGCATGCGATGCTTTGAACTCCCTGATTTCAAAAGGCACTATTTCTGGCTGTCAAAGTAGCTCAACTCTGCTATCATTTAAATCAGTGGCAAAACCCATACCGATTTCAGTGGTACAGGTGTGGACCCTAAATGCACAACTTATAGCATCTCCTGAGAGATGCTGAGCATCCCGAAGTATTGCTTAGCCCCCTTGAGGATCAAGTCTCTGCTCCTAGAAGACCATGCATTATGAACACACATAGATTTCCAACGGCCCTCTAATTCACAAAGCTTTTGCACTGGGCCAAGAGCATCTTGCTCAAATATTTCCTTTTTTCAGAAGCATCTGAAGTTTCATAAAAGCGTTCTCCTTAGATCTATCCAAAATTAAACACAGTGTCTGAATTCTCTGGTCTGCACCATCTGCCTAATTTCAATTTAAACTGGGTAGAGATTCCACAGGAGAATTATCCCCTTTGCAAGAGGATTATCTGCTTGTGTTGCTGCTTCCTACGTCAGCTGCCCCCTCAATTAGAAAGGGGAAGTGGCATGCCAGGGGACAGTGCATAATGGAGCTGAGCTCTATTACAGCTGATGCTCAACTACTACAAGCTCTGAAGTGCATGCTAGCAGTGGAAGTTAGAAAGTAGCAATTGGTCCTGCTAGCTTCCACTGGGGCCAGGTGAAGGAGGATCAGGACCGGTTCCCTATGGCCACTACTCTACAGCATCCAAGCTGGATGTTTTAAATGAAAGTGTTTTGCTTGCATCAGTTTACATAAGCCATAGTCGGGTTTTCGTAGGCAATGCTGTACTTGTACACTTGTTCCAGAGTGTACTGCAGCAGAGGTGTTTAGTGTTAAAGAACTATTCAAAATTTTGCAGTTACTTTTGGGGGATCCTATAGAAGCTTTAAAAGGTCTCACTACTTATTTGCAAATTACATATACAGAATTAACCTAAAACTCCATTTTAATCAATAATCACAAAAACTATTTGTGAGCAGTGTGGGTTTTTGTGAGGAGAGAGGGGAAATTGTTGGTTTGTTTTTCACTTCTGTTTATGTTAGTTTCAGCATAAGGTCTTACTGTAGAAAGGCTAAAGTGAGGGCTGGAAAAGAAAGCAATTGCACCAATACAGTATCCACAAAGATCTCACAAAGATCAGTAATAACAGATTGCAAAATGCAGATCTGTTAACGTAACCGTGAATTATAGTTTGGCTGTAATCAAAAACAGTGCTGCTCCTAATCACAAAAGGCCAGGATTTTGGCTTCTATATAGTGCAAAACTGTTTGAACTGTGACCTCGTTATGAGGAATTGCTGAGGAAAGGGTGGAGTGAGCACATTTCGTTTATAGAAAATCTTAGAACAGACTTGTTTCAGGTTTTTAATGAACATACTATAACTTAGTCCAGATCCTTATTCTGTGAGTGAGTCCTTCCTTCACATGCTGTGGGTGGGTAATGAATGTGCTCTTTTTCATTTCTCAGAAAACGCTCATCTCACAAGAAAATCATTGTACTATAGCAACTTTGAACCCAGACTACACTGGAAACACTGGAATTCCCTGAGTACAGTGCATGGGCTGTATTCTCTGAAAGAAACATTCAGTATTTCATGATATAGTTTGTGTGTTTTCAGCATACTTACGTAACTCCAACCCCCCACTCCCCCACAATCACAAACTTATTTTCTAATTAACCTCTAAGGTTGCACAATTCTCATGTTATATAACATTATGGGAAGGCCTTAGGAAGAAGCTCTACGTTCTTTTTATCTGAAATGACTTCCTACTAAATAGCAAAAGGCGCTAAAGTCATGCATGTTATTTGAGTCATTAATGTACATGCACCCTCTTTTGTCTCAATGTGCAGGAGCAACACAAAAGGAGAAGTGATGAGCAGGCTTTGCTTTTCAAGGCCATGCACTTCTGGGTGAATAGCTTCACACAGGTGATTCTCAGGTAAAAAGCCCAGAGGATAAGGCAGGAAAGGGAAACAACACTGTTTTAGCAGTTAGATTGGAGTGATAGTCAAAGACAATAGAGGCCCAAGAGAGCTGCCTCTTGGTAAAGTGCAGTAGTGCAAAGATTGACTGAGGACACTAAAAGAGGGAATTGTCAGTGTGCAGTTTGTGACCTGTTCCATTCAACGAACAAGACTTGTGTATATTCTGCACATAAAAGAATTGCACCAACTCTACTGTGTCTCACAATTTCTGCTCTAACAGCAAACTGAGTTGCAAGGCCACAAAATCTGCTGTTAGTCAAGAAAGGGGCAACTATATGTTTTCCAAAGTAGGATTGATAGCATTGAATCCACTGTATGTATTGTGGATGTGTAATGTGATGTGTAAATGCATCATTATTGGTTTACCAGCCAAATCCAGAGCTAAAGTATAAGGACTTGTAAACTATGTATCAGTAAATGGGAGGAAAGGGATTAAGAGAATATAGGTACAGAGAGCCTCAAGCCCCTCTCACACAGGTTTTATTCTGATCCACTGAGAGGAGAACCAGGCCTCGAGGGGCACATAGAAGGTAAAACATACACTTCTGATTTACCTCAGAGTTTCACCATATATTTTTGTTTTACTTTCTTAAGGCCCAATATACCTCTACCCCAATATAACACTGTCCTCAGGAGCCAAAAAATCTTACCACATTATAGGTGAAACCACGTTATATCAAACTTGCTTTGATCCACTGGAGCACTGCTTTACTGCATTATAGCCAAATTTGTGTTATATCAGGTCGCGTTATATTGGGGTAGAGGTGTATTTGGTGGTTCTTCCTTGCATTCATCAGTAGAGCCCCCCAGAGGACGACAAATCCATTTTGTGGCCACTTCTGAGGTTTTGAGATTTGTTTTCATTCCATATCAGAATATATTATTGAAAGAGCATATTTAGGTGAAATTTCATTTAGCCAAAAATGTTCAAACCAGCTCTACTGAACAGGAAACATAATGCATGTCTGTGTGTCAGAGAAGCTGGATTACTGCAACGTGCTGCATATAGGGCTATACAAGGGGCTGATCTATGGCCTGCAACTAGTATAGGAGATGGCCATGAGAATTAAGCTGGGGATAGCAGAAGAGAGTCTGCCTATCCACAACTTTGCCACTCTGAACCAGCAGCTGGTATATGAACTAAATCCAAATTCTTTATTGTAATTTTTCAAAGCCATAAATGGACTTTATCCTACTGATATATTTGAGCTTTTAACTCCATATATTCCATTTCAGGAAGAATACCTGAGGTCCAAAGATTGTGCAAAAGTGCAACTTGTATCTTTGCTCCACAGTCTTGTGTCTAGGAAAGGTCCTAACCCCTTAAACTAAGGAGTGCCATGGGCCTATTTAAAACTATCTGAGTTTACTTTTTGGAAAGGTAAGAGGTATGGCATATTGATTAGATTGTAATCATTGTATCTAATGGATCTTACCAGTTCTGAGGAAAGAAGAAGAATCGGGAAGGCAAACGCTGCATTTGGAAGACTCAAAAACATCTGGCAACTCAAAAACACCTCCCTCAAGACAAAACTGAACGTGTACAAAGCAACTGTTATTACCATCACAACATATAGCAGTAAGACATGGCAACTGACCAAGAAAGAATCGCAAAAGCTGGATGCATTCCATCACAAATGTCTGAGAAGAATACTGAGAATAACGGAGAGATAGGAATATAATGAAGTAGTCAAAAAAATTACTGGACAAGGCGCCTCTCACAAATAATCTATAAAAGAAGACATCAGTGGCTGGGACACGTGTGGAGAATGGAAAAAGAATGCTTACCAAATACTGTCCTGGAATGGAAACCAGAAAATGCAAGAAGAAAGAGAGGAATAACATGGACACGAACAGTTCTGAACAACATCAAGCACCTCAACATAAAATGGGAAGATTTAGCAAGAAGGGCAGTTGATAGGCAAGGATGGCAAATGTGGGTAGCCCAATGTATAGCAAAGCACATGGTGGACTAAGGTCTAAGGTCTAACGTTATAAATAGTCTATACAGTGTTTTTGTGAGCCATTTACAATACTACTGCAGCTAGGCATAAATACAAACACACAACTACAGAGCTGGCCTTTCTGAAGGCTGCCAATTGCTCACTTAACATGGCAAGAGGTGGCAATTAGTATGGGTAAAGGATTCATTACAATGGGGAAAAATTGAGGGGGGAATCAGAATGATGTACTATCATTGCCTAATGACATATTGTAGGTTGCTTTTCTTCTTTGGCAAATCTGACTCTCAGAAGTCCCAAGTACATGGGGCCTATCATCTCCCAACTAAGCAACTCTGGCACAGTTGGCAGGAAACAAAGTTTCCTCTCCATTTTTCATCAAAGGGGTTGGGGTTTGTCTTCTACTCCAAGGAAAGCACAAGGGGGTTTGAACCCCCACAATCACTCTCAGTTCCCTCCAACTCCTTGGCAGCATGGCTTATTCCATCATCAGCCACTGCTCCAGAATTCCCCACAGGGAGCCATACTATGGAGTAAAACAGCAAGTAAGATCCACGGATTTGGGGTGAGCAGGGCCAGCTCCAGGCACCAGCTCAGCAAGCAGGTGCTTGGGGCGGCCAAGGGGAAAGGGTGGCATGTTGGGTTCTTTGGCGGTGGGTCCCTCGGTCCCTCCCGGAGGGAAGGACGTGCCGCCGAAGAAGAAAGCGGCGCAACGGAGCTGCCGCCGAAGATCGCGATCGTGGCTTTTTCCCCCCCCTCCCTGCCGCCTGGGGAGGCAAAAACCCTGAAGCCGGCCGTGGGGGTGAGGTACAGTGGAAACACAGGAGGATGGAACAGCAGCTGTTCTCCTAACACTGGCCCTCTGATCTTGGGCCTATATCCCAGAAAGAGCCCAGCGCTTGCAGGGATCCTGTTGGAGAGGCTTCAGCAGGCCCAGGGAAAACAAGTAAATGATGCTGTGGAGATGGCACTGCCCTCTTCTGAGCCTTTCCCTCCCTACCACCTGCCCAGGTCCATAAGGAGTTTATCCTTTCTGGGCACACAAGCAGATAGGACAATTGGGTCCGTACTATGGAAATTTAGTTTGCACGGTGGATTTTACTTCTAGACCAGGAGTGGGCAAACTTTTTGGCTTGAGGGCCACATCTGGGTATGGAAATTGTATGGTGGGCCGTGAATGCTCACAAAATTGGGGGTTGGGGTGTGGGAGGCGGTGAGGGCTCCGACCAGGGGTGCAGGCTCCAGGGTGGGTCTGGGTATGGAGGGGTTGGGGGTGCAGGAGGGTGCTCTAGGCTGGAACTCAGGGGTTCTAAGGGCAGAAAGGAGATCAGGGCTACGGCAGGGGGTTGGGACACGGGAGGGGGTCAGGGGTGCAGACTCCGGGCAGGGCTTACCTCAAGCAGCTCCAAGAAGAAGAAAAAGCAGCAGCAGGTCCCCGCTCTGGCTCCTACACAGAGGTGGAGCCAGGCAGCTCTGCACACTGACCCATCCCCAGGCACCGTCCCTGCAGCTCCCATTGGCCTTGGTTCCCAGCCAATGGGAGCTTCAGGGGCAGCGCTTGGGGCAGAGACAGCATGTGGAGCCCCCTGGCTATTCCTACGTGTAGGAGCTGGAGAGGGAATGTGCCACTGTTCCCAGGAGCCACAGCACACGCAGAGTGGGGCAAGCCCCTGACCCTGCTCCCCGGCTGGAGCCCCAGAGCAGGGCAAGCCCCCGACTCCGCTCCCCAGTGGGACCTCGAGGGCCAGGTTAAAATTCTGAAGGGCCAGATGCGACCCCCAAGCCGTAGTTTGCCCACCCCTGTTCTAGGCTCTGGAACCAGTGCAGTTCCTTTATGAATGTACTAACATTGTACTTAACACTATTCTAAGAAGTGTGCCAGTTTTGCACCACTCCGTCACTCAAACTTCATCAGGTGCAGTAATTATGCCATACCATCAAATTTATAACATCAGGATATTAACAGGTGAGCTGCACTACTAAGGTATATATGAATGTAACATGGTAGCAGTAATGCACATTTAATGCAGGGTTACCATTTAGTTATACAAACTACGATAACGTGTGTTTAGTCATTATGGTCCCCAATCATGCTTTCCTTGCCCACCCCATACTCCCACAGACATCAGTGGGAGTTATGGAAACTCAAGGAATACAGGACTGAGCCCCTTCTGTAATAGATCACCGGTGGTAAACGAGCTTCAGATAGAAAAATTAAACATTTTAAAGAAAAAAATACATTTATTTGGCTTCCTATATTTCTCCCTTTTGTCTAGCAGCACCAAGTAGACTTCTGTGACTGGGGTGGGGGAATACTCTCCCTGCAATTGTCTTGCCTGTGAAACTAGCTAGCTTTATTCAGTTTAAATCCCCTCAAGTAGATTATTGTATTAATTCTGTAGCTTCAGCTGACCCAATAACTTAAAAACCATCAGTACTTTACTGGCTAAAGGTCCTGTAAAATTTTAACCTTGAGCCTAGCATTGAAATTTATTTGCAAACAACTCATCTTGGCTATTGTAACATATTCTATTACAGTCTTTTTTTTTTATTCTATTACACTATTTCATTTTCTTCTCCAGCTTTTAGAGATCAGAAAACATACATTCACAATCTATATAACTGAAGGAACTTAGTGGGATTTTAAGGTTAGAGCGCATTAATACTGGAGCTTATCTTTCTCAACACCTGAAAAATTATTATATTACATGCTCTACTGCATGTTAACTCTGCTAAACTCTTATTCCTCCCTATGAACAAGAAAATAAAAACTAAATTGTCATTTATTTTGCTCTTTTACTTTAGCAAGTTTCCCCACAGAGTTTTGGGGAAAGTTTCCAAAGTGTCTCAAAATATCAGCTGAAAGTATTTCTATCTAAAGGACTGATAGCAGATAGCAATAGTAGGCTCTTATCCTCTCTGTGGACCAAGTGCTAGAGAAAGAAATGATCATATATGTTAGGGCAGTGTATTACTTTCTCTCTTTCTCAGACTAAACTATCCTGATTTTGTGACGTCCACTGGAGTGCAAATTCTCTCACATCAGTTACAGATCAGTGCCAAAGAGCCAGTCATACTGAACAATCAACCCTAACAATATTCTTTGTGGTTTCAAAAAACAAATGGGGATGTGCCAGCCATCTTGGACTATTAAGTAAAGGGTACATCGCTATGCCTTCAGTTTTCTGGGAAGGTGGATTGTATACACCCAACTGCTGTCAGTTAAAGCATGATTGTACCATCTTACAAAGGTAATGGTTCAAATGACTCAGGATGTCATTACTCTGCAACATAACAGTGTCATTGCTGAATGTATGTTGGTGGAATGGGTTAAAAGAGTGTCTCTAATAACCAGTAGAAGTAGCTTCATGGCAAACAGAGGCGCCACTAGCCCTGTTGTCCACTGCAATGAGAAACCCATAGCTGGCCCGTGCCAACTGACTTGGGCTTGTAGGGCAATTTCATTGCAGTGTAAACTTCCAGGCTCGGGCTGCATCCCAGACTCTAGGACCCTGCAAGCTGGGAGGGGCCCAGAGCTCAGGCTCCAGCCTGAACCCAGAAGTCTACACTGCATTAAAACAGCCCCCACAGCCCGAGGCTTTGCTGTGTAGGCATTCACATAAGTCCTGTCGGTGCTACCACAAAGATGTGCATGTACCTGCTGTGCAACTAACACCTCACATTTTCACACCAAATGTCTGTGGTTAGGAAGTAAGTGGTTCTACAGTGGACCTCCATGAATTTTGATAGGTGACTCCATTGTGCCTTCATTTGAAAATGCAGCACCTAAAGTCAATTTTTTAAAAATAAGCCCCATATTACTGTATAATTAAAAGGAAAACAACAACAGCACATGTGTTGTCATGTAACTGCAGGTCAACTGGTCATGGTTTAGGGCCAGCCGTTTCATTGTTTTTATGGAAATCTGAATCCATCGTCAGGCTCTAAATTCTTGTTTTCTGAACAGTACCCAGCTTCTACTGACCACACGGCAGATCTGAGACATTCAACCTAAAAAGATATATCATCTTCTTACAACCAGTCAAGCAGTGGCATTAGCACCAGTTTTAAAAGCAATTTTTCATCCACACTCTGGAACAATAAAAAGATGCTAATGAGCAGCTAAGCTGGGACTCCCATGGGAAAAAGTAAGCAGGGAGGTAAAACAGACCTAATAAAAAGTCAAGATATACTAGATACCTGATTTAGCCAAGCCAGCAATTCTTTGTACTTAAAAAAAAAATAATGCATAACATTACTGAAGACCTCAACATTCTCCAGTAGGAGTATGGGGTTATGAACAAAACAACAACAGTTTATAGGAGTGGCCAGCTAATCTGTCCAAATCTACATATGCTAATATGTATAAGTGAACTATTCCCTAATTACTCTGCCAGCAATATCCTTTCATGAACCACTTCTGTAATTCAGCCTGGGAATTTGTACAAGTAAATTTATACACAGCACTATTTGATTATACCTGAGGAAGCAGAACAATCAGACAGTGGTGCTTTCTCTGCACAAAATATTAATCTCTAGGCAGACAGATGCAGCACTGGGAAATCATAATAATCAGACAGTTTGCAATGATGTGAATTATGCATCATTCGTAAGAAAATAAATTCTGTACAACAGTAAACTACTGACTTGTTCTGAGAACGGACACTAAGATTCTAAGCAAGTCACAGATGTTATTTATACTTTTAGTCATTTTAATCCTTTTAAATGTGTTTATTCTTAGTCATCTCATTTGTAGTGGGGCATATACACAAGCATCGAGAATGTGCAGTTTAACCCCATTCGGAACAATAAAAAAATATCAACTCCATTTCCAGCCAACTACATTTCAGAGCCCTTCAGCAGCATTTTGAAACTCTGAAAGGTTGATCTTGTGCTGACACTTCACCAGTATAACTACATTCACCCACGAAAGCTCATGCTCCAAAACGTCTGTTAGTCTATAAGGTGCCACAGGATTCTCTGCTGCTTTTACAGATCCAGACTAACACGGCTACCCCTCTGATACATTCACTAAAACTGTAAATAGATTTCAGGTTGTAGAAACTCCTGATAAACTACCAAAGGAGCTCTGGTGACAGAAAACTGTGTGTTAAGCCAGGAGACCAAGCTGAAAAACACACTACAGGTCAAGTAGCCTGATCAATATAATAATTTGTTCCAGGCTGGAACAAATCACAGTCTCTAGTTGAAGACTCACAAGAACTAAATTCTCTTATATACTATATCTTGTGCTTTGCAGGAAGTTTGTGAGACTTTTTATGAAGCAATAGATATGTCAAATGTGCTTTGATGGTGGCAAAATTTGTATTTAGTTAGAAGATTGAACCGCTACCTAAACTGTGAATCAAGTTGTCTGATCAATATAATAATAGCTGCAGGCTACAAAGAATTACGGTCTCTGGTTGAAGAGACAAGTACTGTATAATAGACACTGCAGCTCGTGCAATGTAGGCAACAATATAAAGCCATTTATGAAAAAAGCAGAAGTTGCTGCAAAGCATGTAGCTGCTGAATAGTTTCATTAATTGTTGACACTTCTGCCCAGAGACTACGTGCCCCAGTTCAACACATTCTTATTGTTGGGTTCTCACATTTCCTCCCTATATTTGACATCAGGTGCCAAGGCAATGACATTAGTCAACTGGCTTTCAGTAAGGACTAGTGAGAATTTCAGAGAGAACAAAAACAAAACCAAACCCCACTGGCCTAGATCTGATTTCCTTTTGATAAACATAGCTAAGATATCACCTGACAGATCCAGCATGTGAATTTAAATACAGTACTTAGAACCCCTTAACAGCAGAAGTCATTATATGCACTATTACATGTCAGCTTGTCAGCCAAATGTGCAGACAGTATCATGAACAGTAACACAGGACACAGAAAGCTGTGTTTTAGGAACAGAATCCAATTTGTACCTTACCTGTCTCTTTGTCTTGGACTGCTTCTAGGTGCAAGTCATTCAGAAGGCGCTCCAAAATCTTCTCTGGAGTCCCCGATACCACCACATATCTATCAGAAAGCAGAGAGTCCACAGAGTCATCCTCAATTGAAGACTGTGAGCGGCTACTCCATTCATCCTCCTCATCCTCTTCATCAATATATTTAAAATAAGGCACATCAAAGGTAGGCAACGGAAGCTCCCTGCCTAGAAAGGCAGCAGAATCCTTCCTGTCTAAATGAGGGTCAAAGATCCTCAGCCTGGAACTTCCCATAGTGTCGAGTTAATAACAAAGACATTCCCTAAATGCTACAATATCTTGCCATCTTATTTCTCTTGCTGGTAACTGAGTCCATCTGGCTGCTGAAAGCTCTGCAGACAGCTTGTGTGCGTGTCTCTCTCTCTCTCTCTGAGCGCCCAAGGAAAAAACTCTTACCTCCACTCATTCTCGGCACTCCCTGATGTGGGGGCTGGGCTATGTGACGACACTTTCCTGAGCACCAGAACATCTTGGTCTTGTTCCTTCACTTGAATCGTAAATATTTCATCATTCTGCTTTAATTTGGAGGGGGAGGAGGGAATAACAGAAAAAGAAAGTGGTAAATTCTCATGGGATTTGGAAAAAATTGAGAACTGATTAGAGCTACATTTTCTCCCTATGGAAGCTGCTACACACTGCAATTTCTGCCCATAATTTATACTCCAAAGCTTCACAATGCATCAGGCATCTGGGCAGATCTCTTGCTTGCCTTTTATATACATTAGCAGAGCTGGAAACGAGGGAGAAAGCAGTTCCCTTTGCTGAAGTATTTAAATTAAGAAATAGGGTTAATACATCTGGTTGGAGAGCTGAAATGAAAGAGGGGTCCCCTTTGTGACTTTTGTTACCAGTTTTTAGCAGTGTATTAGAGGGTTATTCACAGTACCAGTGATGTACTCATCTTCCATTTGAAGAATGCATGTTTCACTATTTTTTTAATTAATAAACTGGAAGACTGCTTACAATAGTCACAGAACTGCAAACACTTTCACAGCACTAACAATAGGTAACTTACTGCTCAAACAAAATGTACATGCTGTAAAACTACTGTGTGTTTAAATAGAGGCAATAAAATTAGTGAGATCAAAGATCACATATATGTTTCTAAGCCTCTATTTGTATTTTGCATTCAAATCTCCCTCCTTCTTAACAACCTTTTAATTATAAAAACAAGACAACACAAGAAGTTAAGCCCCATGAACATCCATAGTTTGAATCTAAGCTAAATTGAGATGTGGACATTATAGGTCAGGGCACTGATTTTCTTCATCTAGGTTCTCTTAAACAGGAGGAAGCTGAACAATCATCCGTTTCTGCTCTCACAGCCTATATCCATGAGCACAGAGCAACTAAAGCAAGCTGACTATGCAGTGTAGAGATGAGGGTTTGCTGCTGACTGAGCAGCGTGCATTGAAACATAGTGACTGATGAAGAGCTTCTGACCACAGTGAGATTCTCCTGCCACAAGTGCATGAAGCTGCACAAAGAGAGGCAGAAAACATAATGCAAACAGATATTTCAGTTACTGCTGCTGCAGCTCTAAGAATTTATTAAAAATATAAAAAATGCTTCATGGTGATTTGGTTTGGCATTACACCGTTCAGTAATTGTTGTATGCTGTGTAGTTGTAGTCGGGTCTGTCCCAGGATATTAGAGAGACAAAGTGGGCAAATATCTTTTCTTGCATTTTGCTGTGATGCTGGGAATATCTTTCCCAGACCTCAAGAAGAGCTCTGTGTAGCTTGAAAGTTTTTCTCTCTGACCAACAGAAATTAGTCCAATAAAATATATTACTTCACCCACCTTGTCTCACTGGTCAGTAAATCAGACCAGGGGTGTGTCTGTTTTTTTGCCACCTCAAGCACAGCAGTCAGGCAGCTTGCGGCAGCACGCCTGCGGACAGTCCGCTCATCACGCGGATTCGGCGGCGTTTCTGCAGGTGATCTGCTGGTCCTGCACCTTCGGCACCTGCCGCCAAATTGCCGCTGAAGCCGCGGGACCGGCGGACCTCCTGCAGGCATGCCGCCGAAGCCTGCCTGACTGCCACCCTCACAGTGATCAGCATGCCACCCCCCGCAGCTTGCTGCCCCAGGTACGAGTTTGCTGTGTTGGTGCCTGGAGCTGCCCCTGAATCAGACACAAGCTTTACCCTATTTAAGCAATAAAACTAGCACTTATGTATCAACTGCACAGTATTCATAATCCATCAGAGAAGTGGAACTGGGCGGCTGAGGGAGCGGGGGCTGCCAGTGCCCCTGCAATGGAAATATTCTGGGGGCTCTATCCCCAAATAAACCCCTGCATGATAAGGAGGGTGGCGCAGAGACAAGAACAGGATTCAGAGGAACTGGAGTGGCCACTGCAGGGCTCAGGAACAGGATGGGGAGTAGGACCTGGAAGGGCTGAAATAGGCCTGCCTGGGAGCAGTTGGGACTCTCCTTCCTAGCCTGGAGCCAGCTGCCCACTCCTCCCCTCTCTCAGTACCTCTCCTCACTTCTCCTTCTGTCCCTCCACCCACCGCTCCCCCCATCTATCAGCTGAAAGAGAATCCCAAAATATGAAAGATTTACTGAAAGCAACAATGTTCACGATGCCATACAGCGGTGCAACTTTATGATTAGCCTTTTATTTCCTTATTATTTAATATTTATTTTGTGATAGCACTCAGAGGCTCTGATCCTGCACATATGAAGACATAATCCCTGCCCCGAAGAGCTTCCTGTCTAAGAAGATTTCTTTATTAGAAAAGACCATGAAGAATTGACCTATTAAATTTCTTCAAGGTCAGACATACTGGTACTGAACCAATTAATGTCAGATATTCATTGCAACCCTCCTGAGGGGCATTAGTGAGGAGCCACATTACAGGAATACTGATGCATAACTGTAATCTTCTATTTCACCAGATGTGTTTTTTGTTGCCTACACATTTACAGAGCTGCAATGAAAGAAGAATAAAGAGAGAAAATAACAAACAATTCATCAAAAGACAGGTTTATACACACAGAACTCTCAGACATCCTCTAATCCTGATACTCATTTCCCCATAATCCATAGATATTTTAAGGTGAAATACATATTGGGCATTTATATAATGTATGGTATTATCAACATCAGCGGACCATCTACATACACATATATGGAAATGGGTTTCTAGTGTGTGTAAGTGTGTATTAAATACATGTACGTTTTGTGCAGAACACTAGTGGGCAGTGGAGGAGGCAGAAGCTATATCATACTGATAGAGCACTAACAATATCTTATCCTGGGAAAATATAGTTTCCGATTTGAAATCCTGCTAAACACAAAGCATTTCCAGTATCAAAATAAACTAATGTTTCAAATCTCCATTAACCACTTGGATAAGAGTATGCAAATTAACCGCATAGTGCCCAGATAGTAAAGTTTTAACAAGGTTCATTCTTTCCGTCTTCTTTGCATATTTGTTTCAAATTATAGAGTGACCATGGGGCCAGGTTTTGGCTTCGCAAAATGTATTCACTCAGGACTCAGTTTATATATAAAATAAATAAAATCACATGAAGAAAGGACCTATACATATCCCAGGGTTTAAAGTGTTTGTGTTTTCAAGACTAAAAGATTTTCATTTGAAATTATGTAAAGATGAAAAATGTTTCTCCTATTAGAATCTTGTATGGTCCAGGAGATAATTAATCCATGTTGGAAGAAAACTGAACCAGGGCCACCATCAGGCTGCCCTTCCTACATCCATGGGGAGAAGAGAACAAGGACGATAGAGAACGTAAAGTATTCGAAAGGGAGGACAGAGACATGAGCAAGATTATGCCCTGTAGAATTTAACAGTGAGTCAAGATATGTTTCTCTCAATAGTCATTTTAAGTTTTCATATTCAAAATATTGAACAAAACAGAAACACTTAGCACTTTTTCACAACAATGTACAGGCATTGTCTAACTGATCTGTACTATACCTTTGTGAGCTAGGCAGCTCTGTATTATTATCTCCATTTTAACAATAATGAAACTGAGCCAAAAAGGCTGCCCAAAGTTACACTGCAAGTCAGCAGCAGAGTCACAACTAAGCCCTAGTCTACACTACAAACTTAAAATCGGTAGAACTACATCGCTCAGGGATGTGGCAAATCCACACCCCTGAGCATCAGTTATATGGACCTAACCCTTGCTGAAGACAGTGCTGTGTCAACAGGAGGGCTTCTCCCCTCGACATAGCTACCACCTCTTCGGGAGATAGAGTACCTATACCGACGGGAGACGCTCCCCCATTGGCATAGGTAGCATCTTCACTAAGCATTAGAGTGGCACAGCCACAGCACTAAGTGTAGACAAGCCTTAAAACTCAAGTGTTCCTGGCATCTCAGCTTCAAGCTCCGTTCACAGGATCACAGCTACTACTTTGTGTTTTGCTTATTTGACATTCACTTCACACCGGAGAAAGGGGGAAATAACTTAGTAATAGCTGGTTTCAGGGTTTGCTTGGGGTATGTCTACACTACCCGCCAGATTGGCAGGTAGTGGTCGATCTATTGGGGATCGATTTATTGCGTCTACTGTAGAAATGGATGAATTGATCCCCGATCGCTCTGCCATCAACTCCGGAACTCCATCACAGCGAGAGGCGGAAGCGGAGTTGATGGGGGAGTGGCGGCCGTTGATGCCGCACTGCGAGGACGCAAAGTAAATGATTCTAAGTCAATCTAAGATACGTCGACTTCAGCTACGTTATTCTCGTAGCTGAGAATACCTCCACAGAATAGACCAGGCCTTGATTTTGTGCTTTTGTAGAGGAAGCATTGCCTAGAGGATAGATCACAGAATGAAGAGTCAGAAACTCCTAAACTGTAATCTGGATGTGCCAGTGAATCAATGCGTGACCTTGGGAAAGTCACTTACCCAGATTCCATGTTTCTCTGTTTCCCCGTGGACAAAGCGTCTTATTTACTTACATGGTACTGTGAGGATTAATTCATTTGTGTTTGCATAGCGTAACCCACACACCTGCTGGGTGTGGTGTTCTGTCCCATCCAGTGGCACTGAGACCAGTTAGAGAGAGATAAAATGATTCTGTTCTACAGCCTTAGCTAACACCCAGTTGGCTTTTAGCTCATACTGTAGAGGCTCATGCACTAAGCTCCATACGTCCCCAGTTTGGTCCTGCCTGTCAACGACCGGGGTCTCTTGGCATTACAATAGCACTGTCAAGTACTAACTAACTATTATACTTCATGTTTGCTGTGTTTTTTAAGTAATTGCCTCTTGGAATCCAAGTACAGTACACCTACCTTATTAGATCACCCCCACATGCAAGCTACTTATGGTCAGAAGTTTCAAAACAAACAATAAGAACTACTTGACCTGACAGCTCTTTTGACCAATATTATAGTCAATTTTCCACTAAAGAATCTATTTGTCTGCTATTGAAATAAGCCATATTGTCTGCACTGTGATTTAATTAAAATTAAGGCTGTCGATTAATCACAGTTAACTCAGATGATTAACAAAAAAAAAAAAATCACAAATTAATTGCGCTGTTAAACAGAATACAAATTTAAATTAAATATTTTCGATGTTTTTCTACATTTTCAAATATATCTATTTCAATTACAACACAGAATACAAAGTGTACAGTGCTCACTTTACATTTTTGATTAAAAATATTTGCACTGTAAAAATGATAAATAATTTTCAATTCACCTCATACAAGTACTGTAGTGCAATCTCTATCATGAAAGTGACTTACAAATGTATTTTTGTTACATAACTGCACTACAACAAAACAATGTGAAACTTTAGAGCCTACAAGTCCACTCAGTCCTACTTCTTGTTCAGCAAATTGCTCAGAGAAACAAGTTTGTTTACATTTATGGGAGATAAAGCTGCCCACTTCTTAATTACAATGTCACCTGAAAGTGAGAAAAGGCATTCGCATGACACTGTTGTAGGTCGCATCACAAGATATTTATGTGCCACATGTGCTAAAGATTCGTATGCCTCTTCATGCTTCAGCCATTGTTCCAGAGGACATTATTCCATGCTGATGACACTTGTTTAAAAAAAAATGCATTAAATCTGTGACTGAACTCCTTGGGGGGGAATTGTATGTCTCCTGCTCTGTTTTACTCGCATTCTGCCATATGTTTCATGTTATAGCTGTCTTGGATAATGACCCAGCACATGCTGCAAATATGACAAAATGTAAAGAAGATACCAATGTGAAATTTCTAAAGATAGCTACAGCACTCGACTCGGTTTAAGAATCTGAAGTGCTTTCCAAAATCTGAGAGGGATGAGGTGTGGAGCATGCTTTCAGATATCTTAAAAGAGCAACACTCTGATGCAGAAACTACAGAACCCAAACCACCAAAAAAGAAAATCAACGTTCTGCTGGTGGAATGACTCAGATGATGAAAATGAACACGTCGGTCTGCACTGCTTTGGATCATTATTGAGCAGAACCCGTCATCAGCATGGACGTATGTCCTCTGGAATGGTGGCTGAAGCATCAAGGGACATATGAATCTTTATCACATCTGGCACGTAAATATCTTGTTATGCTGGCTACAACAGTGCCATGCAAATGCCTGTTCTCACTTTCAGGTGACACTGCAAACAAGAAGCAGGCAGCATTATCTCCTGCAAATGTAAACAAACTTGTTTGTCTGAGCGATTGGCTGAACAAGAAGTAGGACTGAGTGGACTTGTAAGCTCTAAAGTTTTACTTTTTTTTTTTTTTTTTTTTTTTTAATGCAGGGGGTTTTTTGTACATCATTCTACATTTGTAAGTTCAACTTTCATGATAAAGATATTGTACTACAGTACTTGTATGAGATGAATTAAAAGACTATTTTTATAGTGCAAATATTTGTAATAAAAATAAATATAAAGTAAGCACAGTACGTTTTGTATTCTGTGTTGTAACTGAAATATATTTGAAAATGTAGAAAACATCCAAAAATATTTAAATAATGGTATTCTATTATTGTTTAATTGCACAATTATTTTTTTTAATTGTTTGACAGCCTTAATTAAAACAATAGAAAAATACTACCATTTATTCTGAGCCTGTCAATAACTGTGGAGTGCTATAAATATTTATGTATGTAAGGTAACTAGACAAATGGAACTCCCTGTTTAGCTGGTCTTAAGTTTTGTAGGTCTCTTCACATAACTGGGGATATGACCCTGTTAGCTATGTGAATTCCTAATGATATTCAAGCACAAATGACAGTGATGAAAACAAGAACAGAAGGGGTGCAGGTTTCAGTGTTGCAGACATTTCCACATTGGTTTCTCTGTATTACCATCAATTGACATGGCACTGGCACAATCCAACCTCCAGTCAAATTCATAGAGAATGGAAACAAACAAGATTATCTCCCAAGGCCATGTGCCTTAGAGAAACCCAGTCACTGTTCTGCTAGGACAGTTTTGGCTTTTCATTAAAATTTTTGTAAGAAACCAATGTACAGAGAGAACTACTCACCTCCTCCCTATGAGAAAAATCCAAATTAGGGAGGCTTTGATTCTGCAAAGCATCAGAAGTTTGGTGTGGTTATTTTTTTGCAAAGGAATGTTTTGAATTTCATTTTAACCCACCTCCCCAAAGATTTTTTGTGGGGAGGGGTAGGAGGGGAGAGGATTTTTGGATAGATGGTTCAAGCTTTGAATCAGCTCCATTTCAAAAGGCAGAGGCAGGTTTGGTCTTACAAAGACGCATCTGTAGGGTTTTGGTTTTCCCAAAACAAGATTGGCTGGGATCCAGGTTCCAGTTAATCTAAACCCCCAAAGATCAGGTGGGTTTGGTGTGAGGCATGGATCCAGTTTGGGCTCCTATCTGCGGGGGTTACAAGTGCTGTTCACTCTCTTCCAGAGCCACTGCAACCACCAAATCGAGTCCAGCAATAGAGTCTGTGACACAAAGCCACCATCTTCCTTGGCTTGCAGAATCTGAAGACAGGAACACTAATGACAGGCATTCACAAACAGTGCTGAAGGACAGGACCAAGTGGCATTAGAGGCATAAATAATGCTCCCATCAAAGCAGTCAGTTTTAGAAGGGAGCTTCACTGACTGGCAAAAGGTGCACCTTAAGAGCTGTAAATGAATCTACATAGTTTCACGAAAGGGAGGGTTGATGGGAAAGAAGAAATGAAGGGGGAAATAAAAGAAGAGAAAAATGATAGGGAAGAGAAGAATGATTAGGGAACAAATTTTGGAGAGGAAGCACCTTGGCTTGGGAGAATAAGGGCAACATATTGTGGTGGGCAGTCAGAGAGCCTGGAACTTTCTGATGTCCCTTCATCCTCAAAACTCTAGGCAGTCCTATTCTAGCATGAAAGGAAAAATAGTACTTTTGTTCCGTTATGAAGAACGTAATCAGAATACTGCTCTATTTGAACAGCTGAATAGAAATTAATGTGTGATTTGCAGAGATGTACTGTCATTCCTCTACGAGACCGGATGCTGCCATTGGTTTCAAAGGATGAATTTATTTCACTCTTTTCTAAAGCACCAACACTGTAGTATCTAGGTGCTAGTCACATCATAATTTAATAATACATACTTTCCAATTAAAGAACACTCCTTCCCCATCATCTCCTCAAACTGTTCTCCAAGGAGACCAGACCCTCTCGATAGCCAGCCAAGAGACCAGTTTCAGAGGGAATCCCACACCCCTGACTTTAATGTTAGGAAACGGCATGAACAACAGGATCCTATTAAATGGAGCATTCAAAATGCAAGTCCGCATTCAGACTTCCTCACTCCTGAGCAGAGATTCTGAATACAGGCAAAAAAAATTCCCTATTTGGTCAACATGTAATGAAGCAAAACTTCACACAGACTATCTCCTTCTAAATCACATACATTAACAAAGAGCAAGAACATTTTGTTTTTACATCTTAATATGGTAAAACTGACTCAGCACAATCAGATAATGCTGATCACTTCTGTCTTCACATCTTTTGATGCTGGTGCCAGTATATATCCTTGAGTAACAAGGGAACAGGTATATGCTGGGAATGATGCGAGCATATGCAGGTATCAGTACTCATTCCACACCACAGAGCTAAGCTCCAACAGAGCTTCTACGGCAGCACAAGGTGGGGAGATATGAGGAGGTGGAAAAGAAGAACAAGCAGGGCTGGTGGGCCTATGATGATCTGGATCCATTGGGAGTGGTGTGCAGTAGTTGCAGAGGCTACCTACAGTGAAAGCACTGTTTCTGCTCTGTGTTTTGAAGAGGATTCTGTCCCCCAAGGTCCTATGGAGTACAACTGCACATACCCCATTTACTTAAGCTTTGTTCTGAATTAAACATTTAGGCCTAAGAGTTGAAACTGTTGTTCTGGAATATGGCAGTGGAGGATGGACAAGCCTTTGTATGAAAAAATAAATATTCAATATATGGCATAGAATATATTCAGGTAGATGAGAGGTTGCAATGGGAACAGGGATAGAAAATCTTGGAAAATCCATCTCAGGTACGTTGTTTCATGGAGTTCCAAAGCATATCAAAGTCACAATAGACAGACTTGATTTACTTGCAGCACATTGAGAATAACATTCAAGAATAATTGGCATAGCTTAACCAACCCAATGCATGAAGGATAGGTCACTGACACAGAGCGATCTGGATCGCTTGGTAAACTGAATGCAGGCTAACTTGTATTTTAATACATCTAGGAACAAACAATGAAGGTCATACTTTCTGGATGGTAGACTTTATCCTGGGAACTAGTCACTCAAACAGACGTGGGGGTCAGGGTAGATAATCACCTGAACATGAGATCCCAGTGTAATGCTGTGGCTAAAAAGGCTAATACAATCCTTGAATGTATAAAATATAGCAGTAGGGCTGTTATACTACCTCTGTATTTGGCATGGTAGTGATTGCCGTTAGAAAGCACTTGGCCAGCTCTAACATTCACAATTCAAGAAGGATGTTGATAAATTATTAGAGGGATCAGAGAAGAGCCATGAAAAAAATTAAAGGATTAGAAAACATGCCTTTAGTGGTAAACTCAAGGAGCTCAATGTATTTACCGTAACAAAGAGAAGGTTAAGGAGTGACTTGATCACAGTTTATAAGTACGTACATAGAGATTAAAAATTTGGTAAGTCACCTCTTGAATGCAGCAGAGAAAGGTGCAACAAAATCCAATGGCTCAAAGAAGAAGTGCATGAATACAGCCCTGTACAGATACAAAAACATGGATCCACATCCACCAGAATCAATCCATGCTCCGACTTGCTAGCCGCTTTATTGGTAGGTCACTCAGAGCTAGGGTTAGGGTTCCTATGGGTAGGATGACCCCCCCCTTAAGGTTAGGGTTCCTATGGGTAGGGCACTGAGAGCTAGGGTTAGGGATCCTATGGGTAGGGCTTCCTACCCTAGGGTTAGGGATCCTATGGGTAGGGCACTTGGAGCTAGGGTTAGGGATCCTATGGGTAAGGCTTCCCAACCTAGGATTAGGTTCCTAAGTGTAGGGCACTTGGAGCTATGTTTAGGGTGCATATGGGTAGGGCTTTCCACTCTAGGGTTAGGGTTCCTTTGAATAGGGCATTTGGAGCTAGGGTTAGGGTTCCTATATGTGTATCCACATCGGCATCCGCAGTAGCAAGCTGTGTCAGAAAGGCTAGCGATGGGGGAGGAGGGGTGAGAGGGAAAGGAGATGATCGAGGGGGGGCGGGGTCTTGCAAGGAAGAGGCAGCCTGAGGGTGGGGACTCAGGGTCTGGGTTCCTGCCGGGAAGGGGTCTCAAGGAGAAAGGGCAATGTGGGGGGGGGGGGGGAGACATTGCATGCTGTTCCTGGAGGCTCTCGAGCGATGGCAGCAGCAGTGCATGTTGCACTACAGTGGGGCGGAGGAGTGGGGCGCTGGGGCCCCATCCAGTCCAATCTCTGTGCCCAGGAGCCAGCTGGCTGGGAGTGCAGCCAGTGCTGCCAGGTGGTGGGGACGCTGGCACCGCCTAGGGGCCTGAGCTGCTGTACAGGAAGCAGCATGGTGAGCTGGAGCTGGGTAGTCCGTCCTGCTGCCTAACCCCAGGCCCTGGTTGCTGGCTTCCAGCCCTGAGTGTGCTGCACCCCCCCCCGTGCTACCCAAGTCAGATGCCACAGGCCAGGCACTGCTGGCTGTATCTGCATCTGATCCACTATCTGCAAAAATGGCCCGGGGACATGAAGCAGCTATCTGCAGATTTGCAGGGCTCTATAGATGAATTCAGACTAGAAATAAGGCACACATTTTTAACAGGGAAGATAACTAACCATTAGAACAGCTTACAAAAGGTTAGGAGGATTCTCAATCACTAGCAATTTTTAAATCAAGATTGGATGTTGTTCTAAAAGATATATTCTAATTCAAATAGGAATTAATTCACAGAAGTTCTATGGCCCGCATTCTGCAGGAGATCAGATGAGATGATCACAGATGTCCCTTCTGGCTTTATAATCTATGAAATTGCTAAATACTCCGGCCTATGGGTTACCAACAGTCATGGAGCACATTTTTCTACCATCTCCCACTTTCATAAAGACAAATGTCAAAGATGGCCACTGTTCCACTTCTCAAAATATCATAAGCACGAAATTTTGATTTGAATGGGACTCTCGTATTTGCATGAGTCAATTAGACAAACATCAACTGTCCCAAATTTCAAAGAAAAACAAATATCTGTAGATGCAGAATCACCCAACACACTGTTCAAACAATATTTAACAAAACACTCACTAAATGCAAGGGGATGGCCAAAGGAGAAAAAAATCTGCATCTTTTCATTCCTTATGTTGTTACCTACTATATACTAACATTGAATTAACACCATACCCTTCATTTGGATTATACAGTAGTAGCTTGTTTCCAATCATAACCAACTGGTAAATCTACCTTAGAACTCACATTAACACCTCCAAAACAAAAGAAAAATGAAAATGTGTCTGGCTTATAAAGTGAATTAGTTTTGATATCTGACCATTCTTAAAGACTACTGAACATACCATAGAACGATGAAATTGTGCAACTACAAGTGCTTCCATCAAAATGAACTCCAAGACAATACTAACAGCTTCACTACAGTTTAGAGCTCAGACACATAACTGGAAGATCTACAGCGGGAAGCCCACATTCTGCAGAGCAAAACTTGACTACTGTGAATATCAGCATTCATCAAATGGTGGTAAAACAAAAACAAAATTCTTATTTAAATTATTATCAAAATATTCTACCGCCAAGAAGGATTTTGTAAGTCAAACAAAATAATGTACACAATGCACTTTTTATAAAAATTGCTGATGCTATTATCCCCTCAGTTACCTTGTCATAAAGAGCACATTCACAACAAGGCTGCCATTGCAGAGGAGTCAAAAGAATAATGCTGGCAAAACAGAGCTGAGACACAAGGTGTATTAGGGAAACGCCCCTCGACAGACACCCATCAAGGCATACTTCTGCCTTACATGCAGATCATGGGACCAGCTCTGCTATCCTTACACTCATGTTGAGTAGTATCTTACTTACTTAACTATCCTATTGATATCTTGTTGGAACTACTCATGGGAATAAGTACTACTTAGCATGAGTAAGGATGGCAGAATGATGCCATTAGACCACAGTCCAGTAAATGCTTGTGCATATAACTTTAAGCACACCTAGCCTGACTGCTTTCAAAGAGACCACTGTATAAACTTATGCTTATTGTTATTTGTCAGTGTACTACACTAGTGCCAAAAGGTCCTAATGAAGATTGGGGCTCCATTGTGCTAGGCACTAAACTTCCTCAACATCACACAGGAGATCAGTGGCAGGCAATATTGTGAATACAACCAGATCTCCTGTGTCCCAGCTTGGTCTTGCCCTATCTCCTAGGCAATGCTCCCTCTCAAATCTTAAGCACTTTACTGGACTGGGGTCTAAATGAGAGAGAGCAGTGGTATGACAACCCAACACCACACAGCTCTTTGTTGGGTGATGAATAGCAGCTATTTATGAAAACAGAAGAAGGGGCATTTTCTTCTTTCTCCCATTCCCAAACGCACACATTTAATTGATGTTAGTAGATGTAGCCTGATAGCCTGACACTGCGCTACCAACTCGGCAAGGTCAACCTAGGGGACTCTCACTTCTTAACCCGACTAAAGTCAAAAGAGCTGATTTTGACATTTAGGGGGAGAACAGATGCAAGGGCAGAGTTCATGCAGTTCTCCATCAGCCCCTAGTGGCTGTCTGTGTGCCAAAGCTTCTGAAGTAAGAAGGTGCTTGAAGACTGAGCATGTGCAATTTTTACATGGAAATAAGTTTGAGATGCAAAGGATAGATTTGTTTTGCAAAATAAAGGGGTGGGTTCCAATCACTTCCTCCTATGCTGGCTCCCTCTCAAAATTACCATTGCGGTTATTAGAAATGATCTAATATAATAGATTTCCTGTCTGAAAATGCTAATTGGTCTAAACAAAACACATTGCAGGATCATCTTGATTTTGCCAACATTTTGATGGAAACCATGTTCTCCTGGCAACTTGCATGGAGTTGCAAAGATGGAATCAAAAAAAAATTTTTTTTGAAGATTCTATTTCAGTTTGTCCAAAGACTGCATTTCCCCTCCTTTTTTAAAGATTTCTATTTCATGGGAAATTTCACTTTTCTGACTTTTAGTTCCAAATCAGAATGAAAATTTTTTTGAAAATTCACAATTTCCAATGGAACAAAAATTCCAGTTTCCACTCACCCTGCTCTAGTAGTGAGTATTGCCTCCCCCTACCCCCATCCCCAATACATATACCTCAGCAATCTAGTCCAATACCCATTGACTGGAAAGACTCCCATTGATTTCAATGAGCAATGGATCAGACTTTAGTTGTGGTGAAGCGAGTAAGGGAAATACAATATATTCTAATCTGGATCCATAACTCCAAGGAAATGAAAATACTCCACAGTAAAACCAGGGATTTGAAGATACCCCTTTACCCCCAATAGCCCTGGTCTCAGAGAAACTTTATACTATTAGATAGTCTCTTTTGGGGAAAAAAAAAAAATCATCTGAAGATGATTCATTGGATATAAAATAAATTCACTTCAGGAGTAACCTCAAAACAGCAGATAGAACAGTGAAATTATTCGGGTATCAGGGGAACTAGAAAAACAGCTACTTAACATTACAAAATGGAAGTAGACTGGCTTCTACTGTAGCCCATCATTAGCTTTCACACATGAATGGAAACCACTCTAGAAGAGAGCATTCATATTTAGGTTGTCTAATTTTTCAATGTAGGATGAAATTCATCTTAATGAGCAGATGCTATCCATAGAATTGGAGCAAATTTCCAATGCAGATGAGCTCTGAAACGCAGCACATATAGTGACACTACTTACACATCACTTCACAATTTGGTTTCAACTGATGTCAAAGATGAGTTTGGCCAGATGCACTACAGTTTCATAACACCACCGTTTAAAATGCACATTAAGGACTCAAGTGATTGCTAAGGTCTCCGGCAACATCTGCGTACAGGCGAAAGTCATCATAAATATATCAATCTATTTACCTATATGCTTCCACTGTGCCCATTGTCATAGTACTGGGTACCTTGCAACTTCTAAAACAAACACAAAAGATTCTGTTTCTCTCTCTCCCCAACCTTCCCTCAAAAGGAAGGTTTAGGTTATGATGCTGGAGAGTTTTAGCACTGACTTCCACAACTGTGGTCCAACTGCAGAGAAAGTTTATCTCCTAATGTCAGGAGTAAGGGCCCGCAACTAGTTTAGCTAGTTTAGCCCCTGGATGGCCAAATGAGCACAGCTGGGCCCCAACTGAGCCACCTGATTGGCCAAGCCACCTGACTGGCTGAGGGGGATCATTAGACCTGCTCTTAAGACCAGCAGCAGGGTGCTGGCGACTCGGGACATTTGCCCATGGCTGTGATTGCTCCTGCTTGTTCCCAGCCCTGCTCCTGCCTCACCTCACTCCAGGTAGCTCAGCTCAGATTCCTGACTTTGACTCGGACATCTATCCTCTGACTCCAGCTCTGACCCTGGGCTCCTCTTCATGGCGACTGACTCCTGCTCCAACCACTAGGCATGACTGCCCATGTCCTGGTCCCTAACACTTATGTTTCATTCTCAGGGTTGAAAATTCCATTGTTACAGTAGAAAAATTAAATATATGCATACAATACACAATTTGTATTTTAACACGGGTTTGTATGCATTAAATATATGCATACAATACACAATTTGTATTTTAACACAGTTTCCAAACTTATAAGATCAGAATTTGTCCATTAGTCTTATGTGCTGTTCCTGACACTTATCACTACCCAGTGTGGTTTTGTTTTTGTTTTTTTTCCTTAAACTGTCTGTTCTCAAGAGGGCCAGCAGCTGATGTTTCAAGATATAGCAAACACCTATACCAGAATCAGACTTCAAAGCCATGAAAGGCTTAAGATAAATTCTAAAAATGAAAATACTGTATAAATCTCTCAACACCAATATCAAATAATTTCTAACGTACTGACACTTAATGGAAAAACATGCAATAGAAACTTCTACCCGAAAGTATGAAGACATTGTGTATGGTAGTGAAAAGTGATGCTAATTTAATGTTTGAAATAAAATCACTTCATTCAACTTGTAGTTATGATGTAGTGAAAACAGTAGCAGTCATCACCTGGGGTTTAAATAATTTATTGTGGTAGCTTTAGTGTATGTTTTGAACCCTAAGCAGCAAGATAGTATTTTCGAATTTCTTTTAAGAACAGCATTAAGTAACTCAATGTAATTTTCTTGGTTATGCTGGCTACTTTATATTCCCTCCTATGTAGCCTGAAATGACTATCCTTTTACTGATATTTTCCAATGGCTGTTTTCTTATTAACTAATTCTTGAATTTAAATCACTCAAAAACAGATGAACCACTAGTCATCCTCAGCCTTGGTAATTCATCCTGAGCAGACAGCAGAGCAGAAGCAGCAATAAGAATGCCAAAAAAAATATATATATATATAGAGAGAGAGAGAGAGAGAAGAAAGGGCTTGAAGAAAAAATAAAAATTATTCCCTTCATTCAATATCTGGGGACCTAATTCTACATTTCTTACTTAAATGCTGATTGACTTCAATGAGTGATTTCTCACAATAACGACAGCAAAATGAGGCTGCATGCAGGGTCTCTCTTCTCCCTCAACCACCTGAATATATTACAGAATATTTTATCTGAATACTGAAATGATTTAAACCAAACCTCCACCACAACACACAGACACATATTCAGAGGTACTATTTTTTGCGAATGAGTACTAAGCCAGTCATATGTAGCACAAAAGAAATAGTAAAGGTTTTAAAAGTTAATCATCTATTGCCAGGAACTGAAATTCCTTTAAAGAGGTTAAAGTTATATAGGAAAGAGAAACAATATTGAAAAATTACACTAAAACTGAGTCCAGAATTGTTCTTGTATGCCTATATGTATATTTCCTCTTTTTAATTAAATGTTTTATATGAAGGAATACACAGATAACTGACAATTACAAGAAAATTAAAAACATACAGTATACTATTATACCATGATAGTTTACATTTTCCCCCTGCTTTATGTTATAAAATAATGAAGAATTAACTTATTTAAGGACCTCTCTTTTGTTCCATCCAAAATTGTTTATATAGCAGTATTTATTTCTAAATTAACTATGCACTGTACAAAGTTTTTATCAGTATAAATGATAGAGTCTCTTCTTCTGGCATTACTTTCATTATATAGCACAGTTGTGTGAAACTTCAGGAAGGGGTAAGTTAGATTTAACAAAGGCAATCTGAGCATTTATTCAAGATATGAAATAAAAACGTACAGTTACCATGGCAACTGCTAAATCACATGGCATCTGCAATGAGATGCAAGCCATCTTAAGTAAACACTCGTGTGTGTTTGTGTCCCCTGCACACTAGAATATTCTTTTGTTGAGGAATGCATAGCAACAATCTGACATTTTTCAGATTTTGCTTAGTCTTCTACAACAAGCTGGTATAAATAATCCAAAGTGTTACTTATTGTTTTGGATAGTTTACCATTAGAGTAAGGAGAATGCAAAAGATCATTCACTAATATTTTATTAGGATTCATGTGCGCTAGGACTACTTAATTGATGAAGCATTAGGATATTTGTGTACCACTCAAAATCACATTGTGCCTTTGCCAACAGAAAATAATGCAAGGTGGCACTGGAAAAAGTGCTCACAGATAGTCTACTATTATTTGTAGTTAGCACAGAGCCTCTCCTTCCTCCCCCTGCCCCTTGAAAGCCTCTAATTTGCTGCCCTGTTTCTTGTGTACCCCAACCCTCAGCAGATGATCCCCTCAAAGCATCTCTCTACATCTGTCATTCACACCCACAAATATTTTAATATTCAGTCAACCATCTCCTGTACCACATCACCACACTCACCTCTTATCTAACTCTCTGTCTTCAGCCACCACTCTGTCAATAGTACATCAATCCCTATCCATTACTCTGTGGGGCAGGGACGGTCTTTTTGTTCTGTGTTCGTACAGTGCCTAGCACAGTGGGGTCCTGTTTCATGACTAGTGCTCTTCGGTGCTACGGTAATATAAACAACAATCCTTCACCAGAGATATGCCACTGACATCTGATTACTGACCCCTCCACACTGGATCTTTTCTTACTTGAGGAAGCTTCTCCCCCAGAATATCAATTTCCCTTTGGCTTCTTGGGCATTCACAGGAATAGGGCTGTGCCCCTACCCAGCTTCACAAACCACAAACACTCATGCACACTGCTGCTTGGGTGCCTAAGGGGCTGCTTCAGGAAGTGAACTTCCTTCAGACATGTATCATCTCCTTTTCCCGTTGTCTTCCTCTTACTGCATCCAATCACCACAAAATGATACAGTGTTTAGATCTGTGATGAACTCCTGAACTGAATGCCTTTTATTTTGATTGACATCAACCACTGCTCTTAACCATTCTCCTTCTAACTTTTACTCTATCCTCCCACAAGGGTTATGAGGTCTGTCATCTCTCCCATCCATACACACAACCATAGCCTTGATCTCATCATCATCAATAGCCCATTTTTGCCCCCCGTTATATTTGTAATTAAAGCAGAAAGGATAATTGATATTTTTCCAGTTCAGTGGCCAAACCAAAAATGTGGAGAAAAAATGAATCTGTGGTTGACCCAAAACAGAATTTTTTCATTTTTTCCTTCACCTATACAAATTTTCTTTTTGTTTTGGGTCATTTCAGTTTTGGGTGTTTAACTGTTTCAAAAATTAAATCTGGCCACATTTCCAAAATGAAATGTCCTTTCAAAATGAAAAGCTGCAACACTTTCTTTAGAAATGAAATGTTTTGACTTAAAAAAAAAAATCAGCCAAAACTATTTGCCATTAACATTCAACCCAATCATTCAATCCAAATTAGCAAATAGTTTTTGGTCAACTCAAAACTGCATTTTTGCACAAATAAACTAATAATCTGAAAAAATTCACCTAGCTCTATTTGTGATCTCATCCATACATGTGTGTCCTTGGCTACACGCTTCTTCCTAGTTACATTTAAATATCTCTACAGTCTTATGCCTCAGAAAGTCACCTTGTCTCGGTCACTCTCTTAGGCATCTTGAGCTCAGTGACTTTCCAGACTAGTTTGCTCTATCCTTTGCTGACTCTTCCTTTCCATCCCACTGGTCATTGGGTACTTGATCTGTATTTTGACAAGGAGAGACACTTTTTGTGTCAAGAAGAGACAAGCTCCAGAATGCTTCAGTCTATCAGAGAACGGCTGAATAAAGGAATGACAAAAAGATGTGATATCAAATGGTCATGTCTTAATTCTATTAAAAGGATCACACAGTACCCAAGTGCTCAAGGAAGACCCCTTCTTCAGTTTGTTCATGCTTCAAGAAGAGAGTGCCAGAGTTAAACATATGGCAAAGAGTACACACATCACAGTGCTTGAAACAGCCTAAGAAATACAGTAGAACCTCAGAGTTACGAACACCAGAGTTACGAACTGACCAGTCAGCCACACACCTCATTTGGAACTGGAAGTACACAATCAGGCAGCAGCAGAGACCCGTCCTTCCCCCTCCCCAAAAAATAAACCCCACAAATGCAGTACACTACTTTGTTAAATGTAAACTACTAAAAAAAAAAAAAAAAAAAAAAAAAAAAAAAAAAGCAACACATTTTTTATTCTACATATTAAAGTTTCAAAGCTGTAATAAGTCAATGTTCAGTTGTAAACTTTTGAAAAAAACAATCATAATGTTTTGTTCAGAGTCAGGAACATTTCAGTTATGAACAATCTCCATTCTCAAGGTGTACATAACTCTGAGGTTCTACTGTAGTAATTACAATGAGTTATTACATACCCTGTCTTGGATATAACACTGGGGTAAGAAAAAAAGAATTGTGTGGCTTTATGGGTAGGCTTGGCAGAATTAAGTTTTTATTTTTTTCTAATTTCATCTATTAATATCTATTTTTTATTTTTAATAACATGTTTAGATTTATCAACGTTTATTTTTACAGTTGCTGGAAATTAAGTGTGTGGGGGATAGGGCTAGGTTTGGGGCAGTGCTGACTGCAGGGGGCTTCCTGCATAGCCTAGGGCCATGTGCAAGGCAGGCTGCAGTCCTGGCCCAGCAGAGCACCAATCTCTGGCCAGGGCTGCGAGGAGCAGGATGAGCCACTAGCCATGGGGTGCTGCTGAACAGCTCCTGCCCAGGGATGACTCCCACACTGCTGGCTGGTGAATGAGTGGGGAAGAGTTGCAGAGGCCTCCCTGTGCTGCTGCAGGGACGGTGGAACCCAATCCCTGCAGGCACAAGATGCAGGGAAGGCTGTACTCCTGGCAGGGCAGGGCAGGGCAGGGCACACACACACACACCTGCTGACATGAGGAGAAGGAGGAGCTCCCTGCTGTGGAAGAGGCCACCCTGCTGCTGAAAGGCTCCATCTCTGGGCCCGAACCATTTAGCAGCAGACTGGCTTCCTGCATAGCAGGGGACTTCTCCTCCTCATGACCATGACCACAGCCAGGAATCTCTGCTCTGCCCCGCCCTACCAGAACTGCAGCCTTCCCAGAAGGGTTTGGGTGTCACCAGTAGTGAGGCAGCACAGGGAGCCCTGCTCCACAGCTATGCTGCATCACAGGAGAGGAGAGAGTGGACAGGTCCACGACAGCAGGACTGCAGAAGGCTCCCTGTGCTGCCACAGAGATAGTGACACCTGATCCCTGCAAGCACAAGGTTGGAGTATGGCTGCACTCATGCCAAGCGTCCCCGCTGGATAATTTTTTTCCATTAATTTCAGTGTGTCAGCTAAAATTTACATTTACCAACATCTATTGATTTAAATCTAATGCTGCCAGCCCTATTTATGGATGATGGGGATGTTCTACAAAGCTATAGGGGGGATCAGGGGAAGTGCAGTCAGAAGTTTACAATGCCTGATACCCCAAACTGAGAAAAAACAGGAGATAGCTGATATCTGAAGATTAGTTTTGAAAAATGGTTTTAACTCATTGGGTTTTGACAGACTGGTAAGTGATTCAGAGCCAAAGTGCGTCTAAGCTGGTATCACTTACATCTTCTTCTGGCCCTTCAAAATGTAAGCATTATGGGGTGTATAAACCCCACATTGGGACAAAAAGAGTAATGGAGCAGTTCTGGGCCCAGGTTACTCCTCCCCACAGCTGCAGAGCCTGCTCCAGCTGGAGGAATGGCTTAAAAGGGAGCCAGACAGCTCAGGAGGCGGGAGGATAGACCAGACTTGAAAGCTCATGAGCAAGGGCACAGCAGAAGCCTTTAGTCTAAGAAAGGGGCCTGCAGACAGCAATTATTGCAGGCCCTAAAGGTGGGTCCAGGGAGGAAACGCAAGTGAGAGGTAGCTGGGAGCTTTCTCTGTAGGGGTGAGGGCTAAGAGAAGCATGAGATGCAGAGTCCTCTACGGGGAGCTGCACTGGAGGCAGGGGCTGATCAGGGACTAGAGCCTGATGGAAACCCTGGACAGAGGGAGAGCGTGACCTCCTCCAGGAAGTGAGAGTAAAACCCAAGAACTTGGACCAGTTTGAAACTGGGGCTAACCCACAAGGAAGGAGGTTACCAGCTGAGCTGTAAATTCAGTTGTTTTTACTATTTTCTGTTGGACTTTGATGCCTTGTGGGAAAGTGAGTGGCACTGATACGAAGTGGCCCTGGAAGGCAGCTCCGAAGCACTGCTGGGCATATGCTGTCATTGCCTCTCATAAGGCCCTGGGTCATAGCCCAGTGGAGATGGAGGGCCTGGGCTCCCTAACCAGCCATGCTGTTTGCAGATGGGACATAAACCCCCTTCCCACCCATTGAAAAAGAGAAGAGGATAGAAACACTAAGTCCTGAGTTACAGGTGTACCACAATAGGAGCCTCGAAGTAGACTGAAAACCCTTCTTTTGTGGAGATGTTGGACTGCATACATTTTGTTGGACTCCGTTACCCCAGAAGGGAGGCCCAAGTCGCTGCCTACCTAAAGGTGAACTGCCACAGCACTGGGGTGATTGCTGGCGACAGATGTCAGAGATGGGGGAGAACTGGGACCCAGTGCCCTTACCCATACGCAGAACCACAATTAAGCCCAACCCCCATCACAGTAAATTATGTCAACTTCAAGTCCCTAGAGACATACCCAGGATATTTACCCCAATTCCAGCATCTGATGGGCAGTGACTGGTACAGCTGCCCCAGTGCATGCTCCTAATATAGACAAAAAAAGCTGGGACTTGCACCAGTTACCTCGGTTTGGAACTGGGTCAAGCTCCACTGGTGAAAATTGTGTCTTTCCTTGTCTAAACTTGGGGCTTATACAGGTGCAGTTACTTCAGAATCTGCCCATCAATTGCTGGAAATAGGCATATTTTTAATGTAGGTAAGGCCTTAGACTCAATATTCAAATACTGACCTGTAACTTGCACTCCTTACACATCACCTCTCAGTTTAGCCAACTGAAACTATGCAGGTAAGAGAAGATTTTGGCAGTATGCATACATCTGCATAGCAAAACAATGTTTTAATTGTTGGCTTTTAAGAAATCTCCAGACCACAAAATTCTTTAGACCTATCTTTTCAGTAATCTCTCCCTTTTCTTACCCGAATCTTAACTGACACAAAATGATATTTTAGGACAGTTATCTAAATGCTGCCACCACCACCACCACAGCTTTCAGGATATTTAAAGACAATTCTCCCCCCATCCCTCAAAAAGAAATGGCTTAAACTCTTCCTCCAAGGAAAATAAGATTTTCAAAAAAAAATTAACCCTCTGATGACACTGTTCCAGAGCTGATAATGTGAAGAGAAGTAAACTGACCCCATTTTGAAGGTCAAGAGATTAAAAAGAACAATGACAGTCAACAGAAAAGTAATATAATTTTTTGAGAGAGAGAGCTAGAAGCAGCTTCAGTGAATTCCAAATACTCAGAGTAACCACAGATGCAACGGATTTATTTTTTTAAAAACTTCAAAACTAATTACAGTTTGTTTTCCTAATCTTATCAGGACAATTCTGTACTTTGATCTAATTCTCTTGCCAACTAATTCTCTAACCCCGTGTTATTATTCAAATGCAATTAAACCCATTTGATGGAAAAGGTTTATGCACTAAAAAGAGGTGAACAAACAAAAGTCAAGATACTAACTGTAAACTGGAATCCAAAGATTTTTTTTTTTAAATAGATAATGTATGGCAGGGAATTAGGAGCTCACATGACATTTGGCAACCATCTTCTATGATGATGTAATTTTTTGCAGCTTTCAATGTTTATAAAAGCCCTTGCCCATTTAGCATTTTTCCTGTTCCTTTACAATACAATACAGGTGATATACATTAGATATATTGTCTAAGTAAAGGAGAAGGAGTTATGCTGTGGCAAGCACTTAACATGTACATGGAAAAATCAGGGGAAAAGTACAGTTAAAAAAAGGGAACAAATTACTTGTCATAAAAGCAAAGATAACATATGCACTTCTGTATTATCTTTTATACTGCAAGGGGAAAATTGCCAAAATGACAAATCCCCATTATAGACAGTATTATTAGATTTTAATTAAGGTTTATTCATAGGTGTGGTGAATCCTCCACCAGTCTGTACTGATCCATCCGCCGGAAAACACTGAATAATACTGGAATCTAGGAACTCTCCGCTTTAATGAGTAAGAAAGAAATCTGATTTATATAATAGTAAAGGTTATAGTCAATTTGCACATTACAGTGGCAAAGTGCCCTTAACAGTATGTTCATAATTCAGTTGGAATGCAGTGGAAGAGGACATGATTTTCACTCTAATTCATTAAAATCCTCTTTAACCATTCCTCATGTTCTATTTAGGTACTTACATAGCCCCTATCACCTCATTATCTGAATCCATCTCAAGAATTTTAGGATTTAGGCTCACAACACTCCTGTGAGGTATGGACATGTTACTACTCCGATTTACAGATGGGAATTGAGACACAGAGATTTATGGCAGCATGTAGAGTACAGACACTGCAGACCTAGGTAACGCAAGTATAAATAGCAGTGTAGACGGTGAGTCATCCCTTAGGCGCAGGGCTGGCTTTAGGCCTATTCCACCAATTCCCCCGAATCGGGTCCCGCGCCTAAGGGGGCCCCGCACCAGTAAGAATCCATTCCCTGGCTAGAGACGCCTTTTTAATTTTTACTCACCTGGCGGTGCTTCAGGTCTTCAGTGGCACTTCAGCAGCGGGTCCTTCGCTCACTCAGGGTCTTCAGCGGCACTTCAGTGGCAGGTCCTTTGCTTGCTCTGGGTCTTCGGTGGCACTTCGGCAGCGGATCCTTCAGTGCCACTGAAGACCTGGAGTGAGTGAAGGACCCGCCGCTGAAGTGCCGCTGAAGACTCGGAGCACCGCCTGGTGAGTACAAGCCCCACGAGTTTTTTTTACAGGTTTTTTATTTTTATTTATTTTTTTTTTTAAGTCATTCCTCCCGGGGCCCCATCGAAACTGTTCAAATTGGGCCCCGCACTTCCTAAAGCCGGCCCTGCTTAGGCGAGTAGAGTGCCCTACACACCTGGACCTTAGGGTATATACTCTACATGGTTCTACACTCCCAAGCTGTGCTGACCATCTGTACACTGCTATTTTTAGCAGTGTCATATTCCACCACCTTAACCCTCTGCCTCCCCACTTCCAGAGCCTTTCAAACCTCAGTAAGTGTGGACACAGCCTGCTTTTCACTGTGGCATGTAGCTACACTACCCTACACGCCACCGCAAGCATAAGTGAGATCTAAATGACTTGCCCAAGGTCACACCAGAAGCCTGTGTCAAAAAAGGAGGAACGGAGCTCCTGAATTCTAGTCCAGTGCCTTAGCCACAAGACCATCCCTTCCTCTTGTGAGAGCTATAGAGGCATCCAGCCTCAAAAGGTTACAAAAGCTAACGAGGTCATTTGAGTGAATATAAAGTATGCAATTCTTGCTATTTCTGTGAATGCCTCTGTGTGTTGGACAGTGAGTTAGCAGAAATGTTAGATTTGTGACATTTCAGTAAGAGGATAAATATGCACAGAAGTTTATATAGAAATCAAATATGAAGTCTGAGAATCAGGTTTTTGTTCTGAAAGACTGAAAAGTGAAATTATTCAAAAGCTCCTGAACAAAAAGCTTATGTATTTTCTGGCAAGAAGGAGCTGATGGGTGCTGTTGTCAAGTGGGAGATGTAATTTTTTTTTCAATAAACTATTATCCTTTTACTACAGTCCTGAGGCTACATGCAGATTACTGGCTATTTCTACACTATGAAATAAGAGCCCATAAATATTCCTTGACTGTGATCAGTCTTGCTTTGGACAACATGGAAGTTTTTTCCCAAGCTTACAGTTATCTGATAAATCACTGTGTACAGTAAATTAATATGTACATTAATTTGTACAAACAAAATTTGAGGTTGGTTTTTCTTAAATGTTGCCGTCTCTGGTATTTAGTGCAGTGTGTGAGCAAGCCCCACGCTCCTGAGCGGGGGAGGTGTCTGCCATATCCTTAACAAAATCTTGAGAATGCCCTCATATCCCTCCCACTGCTCCCATGAAGCTTCAGATCAAGGACCCAGTAGCCAGTCTCCCTATGGAGTATCTTAATGTCACTATTCAAATGGTGAGTTGAATTGCTGTTAAGCAACTTGAGGCACTCCTCCCACCTCTCCCCGGAGCTGAGTGTGCTGCATTCACAACACTGCAGGCCTCCACTGTCTCTGTCTAGGAGAAGCTTGGACACAGAATAGAGTAGACTATACCTTGAGAAGGAAGATGGATTTACAGTGAGGGTGATTTTTTTTCCTCCAAAAAAGAATCCATCAAGTCTAGGAAATCAAGAGAAATGTATGTAGATATATACATTGCATGGTGACTAGTGCCCTATAAATCCCATATAGACACTGACAGATTGTTTAGACAGGCTGAATCAATCGATTGCACTATGAAGATTCAAAGCTTCCTGACTTGAGATGAGATAAAACCAGAACCTCCAGCCAATTTCCATCCATGAACACTGACATTTCAGATAAAAGAAAACCTAGATTTGAATCACCCATTTCTGATTTTGCAAAATCAAAAACCAACCAACAAGAATTTGCACTTGCAGAATCACACTGTGGTCTCCTTCACCCCAGCTCTGATTATTTCCTTTCCCCCAATCTAGACTACTCTAACTCGGGGCGGCTCCAGGCCCCAGCACACCAAGCGCATGTTTGGGCGGCATGCTGTGGGGGGCGCTCTGCTGGTTGCCAGGAGGGCCGCAGGCGGCTCTGGTGACCTGCGGGACCGGCAGAGCACCCCCCGCAGCACGCCGCACTGCTTGAGGCGGCGAAATATCTAGAGCCGCCCCTGCTCTAACTAGCTCTGTATAATTATCTACTTACTGTAGATAAACATCATAGGAGTCTATATTGCAAAAACTAAAAACAGAGAGAGAGTTTATTTCACTGGTTTCTGCTGTGATAGTGGGTTGTGTGTTTTTGATACCTGACCGCTTTGTAACATTAAGAATATCTGGTGAAAAAGCTAGCTTATGTATTAAAAGGGAGCCTATAAAAAGATATTAGCTTCCCTACAAAGGAAAAAAATGCAGCGCTAGTGCTACTGATTTCCAAAAATATTATAAACCTTCTTAATTCTCTGTATGTTATTCTAGCCTGGACACAGGTGCACAGCAAGGGAAGGAAAGATCTGCACCAAATCCCCTGTGCATAATGCCTAAGGGTCAGGCAAAATTGCTGTCCCTGAATTCAAGGAGTACAGGATTACTCCTACCATAGCCCAAAGGTGATACAGAAGGATGATTAGGTGGAGCTATCGGTTCCCTGATTCCAGGCCAGCCAGCAGACATGCAGAAGGTAAAGTGTGCTGCACCCATTAAAAGGGGTGTAGCAGTTTGCATCCTCCCTTGAGTGCTGGGGAGCGCTAGGAGGCATTCTTGCAGACAGACTGTCTCTAGTGCTCACCTGGGGGCAGTGCAGCTCTGCACTGTCCCCAGCTGATGGCTGAAACTAAATGGTACAATCCAGCCCTTATTGTTTTGAAAATCCTTTTAAGGTTTGATGTTCAGCAATCTGCTGAAAGAAGTAACAAATGCCTTTAACATTGCTATTCATGATCTTCCTGATTTAAGTCATTCAACACTTTTCTAAGTCACCAAATGAAGCCACAGTATTTTCCTTGCATCTAGGGATCTCTATTATTCTCACAAGTCAGAGTATTCCATATTCTACAGTGATCAAATCAGTGACGGACAAAAAGCTCGGAACCCCCACGCATGCAGTTTTAGAAAAATGTATTCCATAATGGGCACCAGATCATTGATAATTTCAAACCCCGTTCCATGTTTACACATGCAACATCCAATTAAACTTTTTTATGGCCTATTTAAAATGAAATCCATGGGTCTGCACTTGAGACCTCATTTTCACGTGCTGTGAATTAGAATACAGAGGGTGCTGTATAGCGTGTGAGAAATACTAATCAGGGAAGAAAAGGAGGATACATCCTTTGATTTAAATTAGGACAGTCAACAAAGATTCATTAAGGGCCTGGTTCTTCATTCTTTTGTTCTTTGTGCTTCCATTTACATCCATGCAAAATGAGTGCAAAGTGGACATTAAATGTCAAAGAATTTTCCTTGGGCTCACAGGGGTGGCAGTGTGTTACACCCACTTTGCAAAGAGTGTCCTTGATTACACATGATACAAGATGGTGAAGAATCGGGTTCCAAAGGCCTTATCCTGCTCCCACTGAAATCCATGGAAAAACTTCCATCAACTTCAATGGGTCCAGAACTGGGCTTTAAAGGAGAGCATGCTTAACAAGTAACAGAGGCCACACAGAAGCAGCAATGGACACAGTTTTGGGGACTTTAGGAATGCTTGTGATAAAAAGGAAGAAAAACAGGAAAAAGATCTACACAAAAGGTAAAGCCAGCTTTGCGTTTCCATTTTTTGCCATGGAAGAGATGAAAAAAGCAGAAAACCCACTCCGAGAAGCAAAAATCTATTGATCTGAGAGGACTTAACGTACCTCCACAATCATGCCTCCTCCAAAAAGACCTCTTTGTTCTCACAGTCAAGGGAGGAAGTAATAGGAGAGGGTGATGGCTGGACAAGGACTGAGTTTTAACAGCAATATTCCCCAGCTAGCCTCCAGGAAAATATCCTGATCCATGCTTTCAAACCTTCTTAGAAAGATTGTCTCACCCACATACCTAGGGGAAAGTAGTGGCAATGCAGCAGCACCTGAGGCCAAATAAAGCCTTGTCTACACTTAGGATTTCTGCCATCAATGGCCAGCAACCTCTGTACCTGTAGCAGTACTAATCCTACTACAGACAGGATAAACTGAAATTCGCACTGGTGCAGCTTACGCCTGCTGCAAACAGGAGTAAATTCTGATTTATAGCAGCATTGCCTGTCTATGCTAGGTGTGTGCACTGGATGAGGTACACTGGTGACTGGCCATTGATTGCTGTAAACATATCAAATCCCCAAAGTAAACAAGGTCTAAAGTTCAGACTGAAGCCATACTGCCATGGTGGACAGAAAGGTCAAGAAAGTAGCATGCAGTGTCCAGTCTCCATATGAATGTCCCAGGCATCTGGGCGATTTATCAAATCTCATGTGCCAGAAGGGACGATGTGACAGAAAGCCATGAGTCCCAAGGCCACAGAGTTTTCCAGTGAACTTTGGCTCTTTTAAAGCTTTTAGCTCAGGAGAGCCCTGATCTAGTCCTTGGTAAGAGCCAACTCTGACATCCTTGTTTAGTATCAACTCTGAGAAAGAAATAAGTAAAAACTGATGCTATGTCAACTAATGCTGTACCTACCACCTCTCAGGGAGGTGGAGTACCTATGCCAACAGGAGAAGCTCTCCCATCAGTGGAGGTAGCATCTTCGCTAAGCGGTACAGCAGTGAAGTAGCACTGGTACAGCTGCAGTTCTGTAAGTGTAGACGAGGCCATGTGAAAGGTCTTCATGATTTTGCACAATGTGAGGTGCAGGATAAAAGTACTTCTTTTGAATCTTGAAGGTAGTTGGGTACTTGTGAGCTTGGCTTGCATGCTACACATTACAAACATTATTAACCTTCCTTTTAAGACTTCTTTCTACGTTTAGGAAACTACTTTCTTTAGCTTAACACAGAAACATGGACAACTCAGTTTATTCGAGTTCCCTGCACGTGTGTGAAAGTAACTCGAGATGGAAGGAAGCACCTAGTATATAGTGTCAGGGTTATAAGGAACGTGTCTATGCAACATATCAAAAATGCAGAAGAAAGAACATGCAGAATGTCATGAAATTTCCTGATCATAGAAATACGGAGATGGAAAAATACATACAAAAAAAAGGACAGCTTTAAAAAACAGATTACCTTGAATTTATGAATTGGTAATTCTGCTTCTCTAAAGGGAGAAAATGACATTCATCAGATTAGAAACTTAAGCAGATAAGAGATTTATGCAATTCAGTCTACACAGATGCATGATAATGAGTCTAGGGACAAAAATAAGCAAGGGTAATATGGCCAAACCCTACAAAACAACGAGCTGGAGAAAGATATAGGAGTTAAGCTGACAGATAAAACTTGAAAACATTTAGCAAAAAGAAAATTCCAGGAAGTATAAATAGATGACTCACACAGAAGGAGGAGGAAAATATTCAATCGTATTATAAAAAGGCTACTAATTAAATGGAGAAGGTACAATTAAACATTTTTAAGAGCTTAGTTTACTGTGAAAGCTTAGAGAAACGGTCTGGAAAACAGGATTTCACAGAAGTCTACAAAATTGTGAGGAGAACAGGGGATGGAGTACAATATTTTGCAACTGTCGCAATACCACTCACTCAGATTTGGCCTCCTCCTCCCCACCCGTCATTATGATGGAGAGGCATCAAGGTCAAACCTAAGTATGCAATGGGGCAGCAAGTATTGCTGCTCCTTGCCTCTACTATGGGGTTAGTTCCTACAGCAGAACTCACCCCTAAGGGCCTTCCTGGCCTTGCCCCACTTCCAGCAGCCTGTGTTCCTTCTGCTCTGCCCACAGAACTTGCTCTGTGACAACTTCAAGACCTGCTATAAGTACAGGGAAGCACATTGAGGGCCCACACAGGAAGTTGGCTGTAAAAAGGGGATGGGGGGGAAGCTGTGGATAGGGGATGGGGAGCAGCAGACAAAAGGTTTTGTCTAGGCCCCAGTGATGGGTTAATCTGCACCTGATTCACCTAATGTATCCATTGCAAGCAGGGTGAACACAGTAACACTCTCTCTATTTTGCAAAGTGACTTTTTGAAACTGAAGCACACATCAAGTTCACTGGTTGTATTTGGATGTCATTCTAAGCCATTATTTTGATATTTGAATTTCCAACAGTCTAATGGTTACTGAAGGGCAATTCAATATTACATCAATGCAAGGCCACTGCTTCATTACACTAACAGATACTGCACCTCTGGACATGTATTGACATTCATTTTTGTTCATTTGCAGGTGGACAGCTGGACTGATGGGAGCATTCTGAACCAATCCCATTATGTCATGTCTGGAATTTCCTTTTAAAAATCCCCCAATATTAAGTGATCTATAGTACCTGGGACCCTACATTGTTAATCTTCTTTTGACAATCCTTTCATGGCTTCAACCCAAACACTAACCAATTTCAGTGAGCAAATTATCTGTCTTATTAATGAGAATGCTGATTAAAAAGTTTTAAAGATAATTCCATGTAAATTAACAAAATAGCTGTAAATATTTGTTGTGGAGCTATGTTTTCAAAAACACTTTTCCTCCTGAAATTGGCCAATACCCAGAGATTAACACAGTAAAAGAAATATCCATCTCCAAGGTCAATATATTTATTCTATAAAGGGAATAGAAGGAGGATTTATAGAACATTTTCACACTTTTTTTAGGTTCTGCCTTAAAATACAATATTAAAATAGTCTCACCCTGAGAAGACAGATTGTGCAGTTTGGAGAAATATTTAGTATTGATAGAAAGTAAAATTTCTTATTTAGTATGAACACTTCCATCTTTTCATGTGCTATAATAGATATACTGCTTACTGTACATTTCACTCCATGCATCTGATGAAGTGGGTTTTAGCCCACAAAAGCTTATGCCCAAATAAATTTGTTAGTCACTAAGGTGCCATAAGGACTCATCGTTTTTACACTGGAGAACTTTGTCTGTATTATCTGTGAACATTAACATTAACTTGCATTAACATACATGCAATTGACCATACTCCATGAAATTATTAACATGACATGAGGAGTAGTTTTTCCATAAAAACATTTCAATTACCTTAAGTACTTTTTCTGTTTCATTAAAATAATACACAGCCTTTATTACATGATACAATTAACTTGTGTTTGCTCTTAAAGATGACTACATGTAAAAATGTAAGCTAATTAATTCAGTATTTTGCTTAAATTAAATATTGGAAATATGTTTTATAAAGAGATTTGAGCAGATTAAAGCTGACCAAAAAAACCTTTCCTTAGTAGTGTCATTGTTTAGATGATGTAATTGTTTAAAAAATTTTTAAGACACATAATGAATAATGTTTTAGTGAAAAACATTTCTTCCAAATGTGCTTAATGACACTAGACCATAAAAGCTGTAGATGGTAGCTTTATGTATAAGAATCTATATTCTATTCTATAATTGATGCCAGCAGTAAGTAAACTATTATTTGAAAAAGCAGTGTCATTTTTATGGCTGAACTGTTCAATAAAGATTTCCATATTTATTCTCTGTCAAAGCAACTGATAATAGTAAAGATGCATAGAAAAGCAAGATTTCCATGTAGTATAAGCATTTTCTTCAAAGGAACATATACCAATTGATAAATGTTTGTTCTATAATATTAATACTTAACAGACTGGCCAAGTTTCATTCATGTATGAAAGCATTTTAATGGTCTTATTGAACTACATTAATTGATGTACACATATACCTCTTAGACCAACAATGATGGTTACTTCTTACATTTGAAATGAACAAAAAAACCCTATTTTTCTGGATTTTATGGAATTTCTTATTAATTCATTTTATTTACTTTCCAAAACACCTTTTTCATTGGAGGTCATGGGGTGGGACATGGAGGAAGTTACTCCTAATGTTTTATACATTTATTTAGTACAATTCACTCTATCCTAGTCAGAAAAAACACAGTTTTGAAGCAATCTAAAGCACATGCTGCATGGAGTTCACTAATGAAATCTTTTATTCTAACACATTAATGAGCAAGAATTTATAGGTCTATAAATATTGTTACATTAAGTCTATTTTATAAACAATATATTTTAAACATATTTTATGAAACAAAGTCATCATGGTTATTTCTCAGTGAAAAACCCCAAACTAAAGGAATTCACAACCAGAAAGTTTCATTAAGAGAGTTAAGATTGGGGACACACAAAGAGAACCTCATTAGAACGTTATAGTTTAAAATAACTAAAAACATATCCAAGTGTGGAGATTTAGTCTTGAGGTTACACACACACACACACACACACACACACCCCTAGCTTCACACACCCTGTGAAAATCCCCTTACTACGTTCCCATGTTTCCAATATGAACTCCAGACTTCCACTGTCCCTTCCAGTGACTAAATACCCAGCTGTCATATAGTGACCACACAATACCCCTCCTCCTGGCCACCTGTTTGACATGGGCCAGAAAAATCAATCTCATATTTACTAGTTCAGGCCAGAGCCCCAAGCCTTCCACACTTCACCTTCTCATTGAGGGCCACAGATCACAGTCTCTAACTAGAAATGGCTATATACAAAAACCTGTAGGAGAGCACTTCAACCTCCCTGGCCACACTATAGCAGACCTTAAGGTGGCCATCCTGCAGCAAAACAACTTCAGGACCAGACTTCAAAGAGAAACTGCTGAGCTCAGATTTCATTATAGGCTCAGCATCATTACTATGTGCTTGATTGTCTAGGATGGTTTCGGGTGAATGTAAAATCTGGTTATGCATTTGGGAGAGGATTCTTATGTTCACATTTTTAAAAGAGTGGGTGAATATGGATAGATACAGGGCTGTTAAGCCGTATAACAAGTCATTGGTTTGAGTTTTATTGGTGTCATAGGATTGTCTGAGGGCCTATTGCATTTACTTACTATCGATGGTACTTCTCCACTAGCCTTTTGGTATCGGTCTCAGGATTGAGTGTTAGCTAGTTTCTCCATGATCTTATGCCTCATATCAGCTGTGTGCTCTGCAATGTAGGGTGCAGTGAAGTTTTCAGCTTCAGGTGTTGGGGGCTGCACATCCACTTGTTCTTCCAAGTCTTCTTTAGTCTGGGATGTAATGTGGATTTGAGTCTATCTCAGCTGTGAGGCAGCTTCCTCTTTCTATGTTGAAGCGTTGGGTAACTTAGTCTGTTCTCAGTAAGTAGTGGATGTAGGTCTATTTGTCCATCCCGTCCCCTCATCACGTTTCATATCATC